>NW_028096087.1:79092-679092 GCF_014824575.4 Sturnira hondurensis
TTACACAATGGAATTCTATGCTGCAGAAAGGAAGAAGGAACTACTACCCTTTGCAACATCATGGATGGAACTGGAAAGCATTATGCTGAGCGAAATAAGCCAGGCGGTGAAAGACAAATATCATATGATCTCACCATTAACAGGAATCTAAACAAACCAAACAAGCAAGCAAAATACAACCAATGACACTCAAATATGGAACAGGCTGTCAGGGCCCAGAGGGGAGAGGGGAGAGAATCATAGGGGAAAAGGGAATGGACTCACATGAACAAGTAGAAAAGACACATGGACAATAACTAAGGGTGGGGGGTGGAAAGGGGAGGGAGGCGGGGAGCATGGGGTGGGGGGGGCGGGCAGGGTTGGGAATATAAGACAGAAACCTGTACTTGAACAAGAATTAAATAAAAATCATATTAAAAAAATTTGTTAGAATAGAGACACTGTAGTTGGTTGGAGATGTGCAGCTTTGACTCGATGGGGAAAGCCTCAGCCTTATCGGTTGAAATAAAATTCCAGGAACTCCTCTATAAGAGCTGGCTCAGATGGCAGAAGTACAGTGTAAGCAGACAGTTCAGTATGGAAGAAGTTAGTTCAATGCAGGCTTCTCCCTGAAGTGAAGTTTTTGTGAGAAACACCTGTGTAGAAACAGATGCTATGATCCTTCCTTCCTTCCTTCCTTCCTTCCTTCCTTCCTTCCTTCCTTCCTCCCTTCCTTCCTTCCTTCCTTCCTTCCCTCCTTCCTCTCTCCCCCCCCTCCCTCTCTCTCTCTCTCTCTCTCCCCCCTTTCTCTCTCTCTCATTTAGACACAGGGAGCCCTTCTTAGTAGATGTCCTTTTTCTCAGGGTTCATACCTTGAATTATTGGTTCAGTACTATTTACAGATGCATGTAGGAAAATAACCCAGGCCAGAGAAAGAGCCATCAACAAGCAAATATAACAGGCCCTTGGCTTAGAATTGGCATAGTTAGAGCAGAAGCATGAGCTCACTACCCAATGTTGGGGAGGCTGGGCTCAGCAAATGCTATTTAGGTCACCCTCAGAATGGGCAGCCAGACCACCAAGGCTCTTTGCCCTGCCCTAGGCATGGTTATGATCATGGTCAGCCACCCTCTGCTCTACATGAAACTACCCATTTAGGTGGGTCATTAGCTGATGCGCACCACAATTTGGACCAATGTGCCAGGGATGTAGGACCTTTATCTGCTGAGCTTCTTCACCTGTGTAAAGTGCATTGGCAAGTCAATGAAAAAGTACTACTGCTTCAGGCCTGAGTCCCTGACTAATGTCCAGTGACCTCTTTACTGTGATCTGTGACAGCATGAAGAAAGTTTTTCCTCTAGATGAGATCCAGCAGGATTCTAACAAAAATGAAATGAGGTCCTCTCTAAGGGAAGTGGTGAAGGAGATCTCCTACTGGATGATAATGCAGTGTGTGTCACTCATGCTTGCGTGTCATCTCAATGACAAGAGGCCAAGTACAGGTGTGCTGAGCTCCGTTGGGAAGATTTTCAAAGAGGAGAGGCTTCTGAGATTCTTTTTTGGCTTAATTCTTTACCTCTGTGAGATGTGGTTTTCTTTTGAGGCTATAATGTGCTGGCCCATTTCATTAATGTCTACAGCAGGAATATATTACAGCATTGGCGTATTACAACAGGAATGACACCTCAGTGGGGCTGGGAAATGACAAGATTCAAAGTCCCCAGTTTGGACAGGATCTGGCCATACACAGGTACCCCATATTTGTGATAGGGACTGCAGTAAGCATGCTGACCTACCCATTCCTGCTGATAAGTGATCTCATGGCTCTGAACAACTGTGTACTGTAAGCTGGGATTCCCTACACTCCCCTGTGTAAAAATCCTGGATGGATTGATGGAAATACCTGAGTTGTGGGGTCACCTCTTTTGTGGCTCTAGCCTCCTTTTCAGTTGGGTATCATCAAAATCATGTTCTGCTTTGGGGTAATCTGATTCACCTAGGTACAGGTGCCACAGCCTGGATACTGTCGTGAGGACTGATCATCTAGGGCACTTACAAGATAATTCCAACTCAGCAACACCTAGATGTGCCCCAGTCCAGTTGGCTTTCAGTATCTATATTTGTCATGTGTCTCTCTAGAAGTAGAGGTTGGGTGTGGGTGAGGTTGTGCCTAGCACATTGGTCATGTATAAGATCTGGGAAATGTGGGGCAGGGCTAGGGAACTGGGGCAGGATCCTCTTACTTCACAGATTTGCTGAGTCTGCCTAGTACGGGAGGCCTGTGGAGTGCCATTTTGGATGGGAAAAGGCTCATGGAGTCAGATTCCACCCCCACTAACTCTACTCACTCCACTCACTCCACTCACTCACCAATCAGGCCCAGCCCTCATTCTGCAACTCAGCTGAAAATAAGGCATGACCCCCTTTTCTGAGGCCACCACCATGTTCAGGTCTGTGCTGGGAAGCTATTGCTAGGTTCTGCCTTTATTTTTCTTAACGTTACTTCTCTAATATAAAAGCAGCACTTTCTGAATTAAAAAATTATATGAATAATCAGAATGTAGCCCCTCATCAAATGCTCATGTAATGTCTTGTGTTCAGGATCTCATTACCTGCAGTTTTGAACTCCCAGAAATTAGTCAGATCAGTACCTCTAGTCCTACCCAGAGTAAACATTCCTGTTAAGATTTGACCTTTTCTCCCCAAGCAAATTTGTAGGTGTTTTTTTTTGGTGGGGGGAGAAGGGGGGTAGTAAACAGCAATCCCTACAGAATATGTAAAACCAGGAAGATTTCACATTTGCATAGTCATGCTGGAAAGTTATATAATATATTAGCTGTCAAGTAGACTCTTCAAAGATTATTGCCTTAGCAATGAGAACAAATTAGCTGAGATGAAAGGCTATTGCATATTCACCTAAAACACTCAGAAACAATCCTTAAAATAATCAAGTTGATTCCATGTATCAAAACCAAGTCCCAGAACAAAGTCCTCAAATATTTAAATACAAAATAGCATTTAACCAAACATGGCCAGACATGCAAAGAAAAACAATAAACAGGAGGCAAAAAATCAACCAATGGACACTGACCCACAGTGACACACCATAGATTGGTTGAATGGCTATTAAAAATATATTCCAGGAGAGGGGTTAAGATGGCAACAGAGTAACACGGAGGGAACCCAGCTCCCATGCATCTGGTGGAAAATCCGGGCGGATCTACCGAAGAACAGCATAATCAACCAACAGTTCCCCAACATTTATGAAAATAGGAGACCACAGTGTGTGACAGAGGAACCAGACAGCTGCAGGTCGGCGAGAACTCCAGAAGGCGAGTGAGGACAAAAGCGGCTCTGCGCCCACGGCCTCCTAGGCTGCGGGCTGAGCCTAGGCACACCCAGGGCAGGCAACCTCCGGCAGAGCATGAGTACCTACGAGAATTGGTGCGCAATGGGGGCTGGCACCATCAGTGGGAAACAGAAGCCCCCGTCTGAATCCAGGGCCTGGGCGCCTGTGACAGAGTGAACGCCGGAGGCCCGGCACCTGGTGGGCCGGCAACAGACTCCTTGGGAGAGCAGTGACTACCCTCCTCCCCATCTAGGCAGGCAGGTTAATACCTGGCAGAGACCTGTGGGCTTAAGTTAACGTAAAGAGTGGCAACTGTGGGCTCTGTGGTCACCAGCCCACCAGCCCACCAGCCCACCAGCCCGGGGGATTTAAGAAGGACACTGTCGTTGCTGGTCTTTTGGGATTGGGCTGGGCTGAGAGACAGGCTTTGTGGAGAAGTCTCCATTGGAAAGTGAACTGAGGGGCTCTAAGACGGCAGCTTGCCTCCAACCACCCAGCAGCCATCCAGGGAAGGGGTGGGAACGCCTGGGTCCCTCCAGGGGACTGAGGAGGATGGTGCTGGATACCTCGGGACACAGGAAGCCTCCCAGGGGTGTGTGTGCCCACATCCCAATCGAAGCCTGCTCACACGTGCCTGCATACTTGACCTCAGAGACACAGCAACTAGAAAAAAGAGTTTGGACAGTTTGAAACCAACAAAGGAAGGGTGCTTTTTTTTTTCTTTCTCCTTCTCTACTGTGTGTGTGTGTGTGTGTGTGTGTGTGTTTTCCCTTCCCCCTATTTTTTCTCTCTCAACTTCTTTTGTAAATAATCTTGTATCTTGTAAACTGTATTGTTGCTCTATTTTTCAATACTCTGTCCTTCATTTCTTGTCCTTTTTGTCCGGTTTTAGTCCTTCTGTTCTTCCCAAATTTTCTGCTTATTCCCCTTTTCTCCTGACTTTTGTTTGTGTGTGTATGTGTGTGTGTGTGTGTGTGTGTGTGTGTGTGTGTGTTGGATTATTTGTTTGTGTGTTGCTTAGTTTTCTTTTAGGTGTATTATTATTTTTTGCATTATTCATACACCTTTTTTAATTTTAAGAATATCTTCGTATCCCTCCTCTTTCTGTACAGGTTTTTTAGTCCTGACTGGGTATACCGTACTACCTGACGGGTTCCCACTGCTCTTTCCTCCACAATGTTTTGCTGATTTTCTATACTTCACTTGTTTTCCTTTGCTATACTACCCAAGCTCTATAACCCCCATATAGACAGATCACATAGAATCTATCACATGAGTGTTGCTCTAATATTATTGTAAATAAGAGCTGTTCTGTACAACAGTAACACTTCATAACACAAATCTCAGACCTTAGACCACCTTACAGGTGCCTGAATTCCATTACTCTATTTACTGACACGCTATGCCCAGTTACTAAACTGTACTGTCACCTTACCTCAAATTTGACCACCTGCAAACACACTGCTTTCTAGATACAACTCACAAGCCCCCCCCCTTCTTAACAAGACGCTTAACTAATGCCCACCCTTTCCTAAAAGTAGCAAGCTGGGTAGAAGAGCACACTTAACTCTATCCATAGCCTAAAGATTGTCTATTTCTCCTCTGCCCACTGTATCTGTTAATAGCATAAAATAATCTTCTGCTATCATAAACCATTTGGTCTCCCTCTCAACTGATCACACATGCACAATACAGAAAGGAGTAGGTGAAAGCGGAGAACACCAAGATACCTGCGGGAGACTGCACCGGTGACTTTCATAGGTATCCTACCACAGAAGTTCACACCATAAACCCAGGGAACCAGAACAGATCAATTGAAGAAGCGGACGAAAACAAGAAGACCAACACAAACAATGGGAAGACAAAGAAACAGTCCCCAAATGAAGGAAAAGGAGGAAGCGTCAGAAAGAATGTTAGATGAAATAGAGGCAAGTCAACTATCAGATGTGGAATTCAAAGTACTGGTTATCAGGAAATTCAAAGAGCTTACAACGAGCTACCAGAAACTACAGGGGAGCTACAATGAACTCTCTGCAAACTACACCAACATGAAAAAGGAAATAGAAACCATCAGTAAAGGCCAAGAGGAAATGAAGAATACAATTTCTGAACGGAAGAACACAGAAGAAGGTATGAAGAATAGAATTGACATGGCAGAAGATCGCATAAGTGATATTGAAGACAGGATAGAAAAAATCTCCCAGACGGACCAAGTAAGGGGAAAGAGAATCAGAAAAAATGAGAAGAATTTAAGAGAAATGCAATACAACATGAAATGTAATAATATCCAAATAATAGGAATACCAGAAAGAGAAGAAGAGGAACAAGGAATAGAAAACCTACTTGAAAGAGTAATAATGGAAAATTTTCCCAAGTTCAGGACATATAAAGTCAAATGGTTCCTGGAATCACAGAGAGTCCCAAACAGGTGGAACCCAAAGAGGCCTACTACAAGACACATCATCATTAAAATGGCAAATCTACAAGACAAAGAGTAAACCCTAAAGGCAGCAAAGGAGAAAAAGGAAGTGACATACAAGGGGGTCCCAATAAGGTTGGCTAATGACTTCTCAATGGAAACATTCCAAGCAAGAAGAGAATGGCAGGAAATATTCCAAGTAATGAGAAACAGAGGCCTACAACCAAGGCTACTGTACCCAGCAAGGCTCTCAATCAAGATAGAAGGCCAAATAAAGAGCTTCCAAGACAAGAGAAGTCTAAAAGAATACGCTTCCATCAAACCAGCTCTAAAAGAATTACTAAAAGGGCTGCTTTAAGGAAAGGAAGGAAAAGAGAGACACAGAGAGGAACTGTGGTACAAAAATGGCAATGAATAAGTACCTTTCAATAATACCCTTAAATGTAAATGGATTAAATGCACCAATTAAAAGACACAGAATAGCTGAATGGATAAGAAAGCACGACTCACACATATGCTGCCTACAAGAGGCCCACCTCAGGTCAAAAGAACACCACGGACTAAAAGTGAAAGGATGGAAACAAATTTTCCAAGCAAATGGACAAGAAAAAAAAGCCGGGGTAGCAATTCTCATATCAGACAAAATAGACTTCAAAAACAGGACCATAAAGAGAGACCTAGAAAGTCACTGCACATTGCTCAAGGGAAGAATCCACCAAGAAGACATTAACATCATAAATATACATGCACCCAACTCAGGAGCACCCAAATATATAAGAAAATCCTAGAGGACCTCAAAAAAGATATTGACAGCAACGCAATTATAGTAGGGGACTTGAACACCCCACTGCCAAAAAAGGGAAAGCTCTTCCAAACAAAATATCAACAAAGATTTTGCAGCATTAAATGACACTCTAGATGAAATGGACCTAATTGATATATATAGAGCCCTTCATCCTAAAGAAGCTAAATACACATTATTTTCAAAGGCACACAGATCATTTTCCAAGATAGATCACATGATAGGACACAAAACGAGACTCAACAAATTTAGGAAAATAGAAATCATACCAAGCACTTTCTCTGATAACAAGGGACTGAAATTGGAAGCTAACCCCACAGGAAAAAAACAAAAACACCCAAAATCATGGAGATTGAATGGCATGCTATTAAACAATGAATGGGTCAAGATAGAAATCAGGGAAGAAATAAAAAAGTTTCTGGAAACAAATGAAAATGAACTCACAACAACCCAAAACTTATGGGACACAGTGAAGGCAGTCCTGAGAGGGAAGTTCATAGCCATACAGGCTTACCTAAAGAAAATAGAAACATTTCAAACAAACAACCTAACCCGATGCCTGCAAGAACTCGAGGAACAACAACAAAGACAACCCAGAGCAAGTAGAAGGAAGGAAATAAGCAAGGTCAGAGCAGAATAAAATGACATAGAAACTAAAAGCACAATTCTAAGAATCAATGAATCCAGGAGTTGGTTTTTTGAAAAGGTAAACAAAATAGATAAACCTTTAAGTAGGCTCATCAAGAAAAGAAGAGAGAGGACCCAAATAAACAAAATCAGAAATGAAAGAGGAGAGATTACAACTGATACCACAGAAATAGAAAGGATTGTAAGAAACTACTATGTGGAACTATATCCCAAGAAATTTGAAAACCTAGATGAAATGAACAAATTTCTAGAAAAATATAATCTTCTAAAACTCAATGAAAAAGAAGCAGAAAACCTGAACAGGCCAATAACAGCAGATGAAATTGAAGAAGTAATCAAAAAACTCCCATTTCACAAAAGCCCTGGACCAGATGGTTTCACAGGAGAATTCTACAAAGCTTTTAAGGCAGAATTAACCCCAATTCTTCACAGAGTATTTCAAAAAATCCAAAAAGGAGGGAAAACTCCCCAACTCTTTTTATGAAGCCAGCATCATCCTAAATCCATAACCAGATCGAGACACAACAAAGAAAGAAAACTTCAGGCCAATATCACTGATGAACATAGATGCTAAAATCCTCAATCAAATATTGGCAAATCGCATCCAACAATACATCCAAAAGATCACACACCATGACCAAGTGGGATTCATCCCAGGGATACAAGGATGGTTCAATATTCGTAAATCAGTAAATGCAATACACCACATAAACAAAAGCAAAGACAAAAACCACATGATCATATCAATAGACCTGGAATAATCTTTTGATAAGGTACAGCACCCATATATGATAATGGTACTCAGTAAAGTGGGAATAGAGATAGCATTCCTCAATATAATAAAGGCCATATATGAAAGACCTACAGACAACATCATACTCAACGGACAAAATCTAAAAACTTTTCCACTAAGATGAGGAACAAGACAAGGTTGCCCACTTTCACCACTTCTATTCAATAAAGTATTGAAAGTTCTAGCCACAGCAATCAGAAAAGAAAAGGAAATAAAAGGCATCCAAATCGGAAAGGAGGAAAGAAAAGTGTCATTGTTTGCAGATGACATGATAGTGTACATGAAAATCCTATAGACTCTACCAAAAAAACTGCTCGAACTAATAAGTGAATTTGGCAAACCAGTGGTTTACAAAGTCAATATCCAGAAATCAAAGGCATTTTTATATACTTACAATGAAACAGCAGAGGCAGAAATTAAGAAACAATTCATTTTTGATATAGCAAAAAGAAAAATAAAATATTTGGGAATAAATCTAACCAAGGAGGTTAAAGACCTGTATGCAGAAAACTGCACAACACTGAAGACAGAAATCAAGGAAGACGCAAACAAATGGAAACACACACCATGTTCATGGATTAGAAGAATTAGCATCATCACAATGTCCATACTACCCAAAACAATTTACAGATTCAATGAAATACCTATTAAAATGCCAATGGCATATTTCACAGACATAGAACAAACACTTCAAAAATTTATATGGAACCACAAAAGACCCCGAATAGCAGCTGCAATTTTGAGAAAGAAGAACAAAGTAGGAGGGATTACAATACCTGATGTCAAATTGTATTACAAGTCCACTGTAATCAAAACAGCCTGGTACTGGCATAAAAACAGGCACATAGACCAATGGAATAGAACAGAGAGCCCAAAAATAGACCCAAATCTCTACAGTCAATTAAAATTCGACAAAGTAGTCAGTAACATAAAATGGAGAAAAGATAGCCTCTTCAACAAATGGTGTTGGGAGAACTGGACAGCTACATTCAAAAACATGAAACTCGAGAACCAACTTACACCATGCACCAAAATAAATTCAAGGTGGATAAAAGACTTAAATATAAGCCAGAAAACCATTAAAGCCCTGGAGGAGAGCATTGGCAGGAAAATCTCAGATATTCCACGCAGCAAGATTTTTACTGATACGTCCCCTAGAACAAGAGACATGACGGAAAGAATAAACAAAAGGATCTCATCAAACTTAAAAGCTTCTGCATGGCCAAGGAAAACAGTATCAAGATAAAAAGAGAAGCAACAGTTTGGGAAAACCTATTTGCCAATGACACCTCAGACAAAGGTCCAATCTCCGAAATATACAAAGAACTCACATGACTCTACTCAAAGAAGACGAGCAATCCAATAAAAAAAAATAGACAAAGGACTTGAACAGACATTTCTCCAAAGAGGACATACAGAAGATCCAGAAACACATGAAAAGATGCTGAATATCACTAGTTGTCAGAGAGATGCAAATCAAAACCACAATGAGATACTACTTAACACCAGTCAGAATGGCTATCATAAACAAAGCAACAAACAAGTATTGGAGAGGTTGTGGGGAAAAGGGGACCCTAGATCTGCCAAATCTTAGGCATTACATGCAGCAATATTTTTACTAATATATCCCCTAAAGCAAGAGACATAAAGGAAAGAATAAACAAATGAGATTTTATCAGAATAAGCAGCTTCTTATGATATTCTTGTTCACTTTCCAGCTTTGTTAGTCTCTGCTCATTTGTCATTGAGACTGCTGTTGTTGTAGTGGGGTGAAAGAGGGGGTTTTGTTCTGTTATTATTTTTTGGTCTGCACAACATGTACAACTGCATAAGAGATCAAGAAGATTTCACTACTGAGTCCCAAAAGACTCCCACAACTCAAGTCTAACTCATGAAGACAGGGAGTCAATGAAAATAAATGTAATACATAAAAAAAAGAGTCACCTAAAATATGAAGACAAAAAAAAAAACACCCAATAGAAAAGAAATTCCTAGAAAAAGAGCTAAATGAAATTCAGGGAATCAATTTATCAGACATAGAGTTCAGGTAATGGTTATAAGTATGTTCAAGGACTTAGTGAGAACTACAGGAAACTTCATAGGAACAACAGTGGCAGAAAAAGGACACAGAAAATATGAACAAGTACCAGGATGAAATAAAGATTGCAATACTGAAATGAAATATTCACGTGAAGGGTAAAAAGCTATCTATATGAAGCAGAGGGTCGAATCAGTGGGTTGAAGAACAAGGTAGAAAAAACACCCAGACAGTACAACAAAATTTTTAAAAAGATTGAAAAAGAATGAAGATTGTTTAAGAGAGCTACAAAACAACATTAAATGTAATAATGTTCATATCATAAGGGTACTAGAAGGAAAAAATGAGGAGCAAGGGATAGAAAACCTATTTGAAAAAGTAATGACAGAAAATTTCCCTAACTTGGTGAGGGAAAAAATCAAAGTCCAAAAAGACTAGAGGGTCCTAACAAATATGAACCTAAAGCATTCCAAGACACATCACAAATGAAATGGCAAAGTTTAAAGACAAAGAGAGAATCTTAAAGGCAGTAAGGAAGAAGCATCAAGTAATATACAAGGGAGCTCTAACAAGGCCAGCAGCTGATTTCTCAACAGAAACACTACAAACCAGAAGCAACTGACATGAAGTATTCTAAATAATGAAAATCCAGAACATGTAACCAAGACTACTCTATCCAGCAAGGGTCTCATTTAATACAGAAGGAGAAATAGGATTGAGTGCAGGCCTGTGAAGCAAAGGTCGCCGGTTCAATTCCCAGTCAGGGCACATGCCTGGGTTGCAGGCCATACCCCAGTGGGGGACACATGAGAGGCAACCACACATTGATGTATCTCTCCCACTCCTCCTTCCTGTCCCCTCTAAATAAATAAATAAATAAATAAATAAATATTTTTAAAAAATACAGAAGGAGAAATAAACAGTTTTCCAGATCTCCCCCACAAAATAAGGTTAAAAGAGTATAGCTCCACCAAACTAGTATTGCAAGTGCTGCTAAAGGGAATATTTTAAGAAGAGAGAGATAGAGTGAGAGAGAGACAGCACAAGAGACAGAGAGAAAAACACATAGACACAAAGGGAAAAATAATGATGAACAAACACTTATCAATGATAACCTTAACTGTAAATGGACTAAGTGCCCCAATCAAACAGCTTAGTGTAGCTGAAAAGATAAGAAAACACAACTCTCATATAGGCTTTCTATATGAAAGCATGTTTCTATAAGTGGCTTTCTATATGAAAGCGTGTTTCTATAAGTGGCTTACCTAAGAACGAAATATTCACAATGGCTGAAAGTAAAGGGATGGAAAAAAATAATGCATGCAAATAGACATGAACAAAATTTGGAGTAGCAATTCTCACATCAGATAAAATGGACTTCAAAATAAAGGCGATAAGGAGAAACAAAGAAGGTCACTACAGCCCTGGCTGGTGTAGTGTAGTGGATTTAGTGTGGGCCTGTGAACCAAAGGGTCACAGGTTAGATTCCTAGTCAGGGCCATGTTTGTGGGACATGGTTTGTGGGCCATGTCCTCCCACCCCCAGTAGGGGGTGCACAAGAGGCAACTACACATTGATGTTTCTCTCTCTCTTTTTTCCCCTTTCTCTAAAAATAAATAAATATACTTTTAAAAAGTTTACTGCATAATAATCAAGGAATAGTCGATCAAGAGGATATAATTCTTGTAAATATACATGCACCCAATATAGGAGCACACACATATTTAAAGAAAATCCTGGAGGAATTTAAGAAAGAGATTGACAGCAATACAGTCATTGTAAGGGATTTTAACTGTCAACAATGGATAGATCCTAGAAATAAAAAATCAGATGATATTGTGGCATTAAATAATAATACTAGATTAAATGGACTTAACTCATATTTACAGAAAATTTCACATCAAAAAAGCAAACTACACTCTCTTCTCAAATGCATATGGATTATTTTCAAAGATAAACCACATAGTAAAACACAAAAGAAGCCTTAATAAATTTAAGAAAATTGAAATTTTATTAAGCAACTTCTCAGGTCACAATGCTTTAAATTAGAAAACACCCTCAAAATTATTCATATATGGAGACTGAATAACATGTTATTAAATAATGAATGGGTTAGCAATGAGATCAAGGAAGAAATCAAAAAGTACTTGAAAACAAGGGAAAATGAACTCACAAAACCCCAAAACCTATTGTACACAATAAAGACTGTTTTGAGAGAGAAGTTCATAGAAAAAAAGTGCCAAAGAATCAATGAACTTTGGAGCTGGTTCTTTGAAAAAATAAACAAAACTGACAAACTATTAACCAGAATCATCAATAAAAATAGATAGAAGAGCAAAAAATAAAATAAAATAAAAAATGAAAGAGTAGGAAAAAAAGATACCACAGAAGTAAGGTTTGTAAAAAATTACTATGAACAACAATATGCCAAGAACTGAAAACCTGGGGAAAATTAATAAATTACTGGAAACATACAATCTCCAAAACTGAAACAGAACACCTGAATAGACTGATAACAACCAGCAAAATTGAAGCACTAATCAAAAAGCTGTTGACACAGGAAAGCCCTGGACCAGATGGCTTCACTGGCAAATTTTACCAAACATTGAAGAAGAGCAAACACCTGTAATTCTCAGGATATTCAAAAAGAAAACAAGGAAGGGAAATTCTTTCATGATCTTTACTAGGGTAGTATTAGATCCTTATACCTGATATAAGTATCAGGTATTAGATACTTAATACTAGTAGTATTAGTACTTAGTAATACTTAATACTAGCAGTATACTTAAGTATCTAATACTACTAGGTATCTAGTAGTATTAGATCCTTGGGTAGTACATAGTTGGACTGATCACATTACCTAATATCAAAATATAAGGCCACTGTAATCAAACAGTCTGGTACTGGCGTAAGAACAGACACATAGATCAATGTTAAAAATGATACATTTCAGAAATAATCCAAGGTCTCTATGGTTAATTAATATTTGACAAAGTTGACATAAATATATAGAGGAGTAAAAATAGTCTCTTCAGTAAATGGTGTTAAGAGAACTGGACTAGTACATGCAAAAATAAAATCAGACCACCAACACACATCATACTCCAGGATAAAATTAAAACAAATAAAAGAGTTAAATATAGGTCTAGATACCATAAAAATTCTAGCAGAAAAATAGGCAGTAAAATTTTAGATATCCCACGTAGCAATATTTTTGCTGCTACTTCTTCCAAAACCAGGGGTGGGGGGAAGGAAAAACAAACTACTGGGCTAATTTAAGTTTAAAAGCTTCTGCACAGCTAAATAAACCAACTGTAAGGGGAACAGGTTTGCCAGTGATACATCAGACAAGAGTTTAATATCAAAATATATAAAAAACCTCATACTATGCAATACCAGTAAGACAAACAATCCAATTAAAAATGGGCAAAGGACCTTAATAAAAAAATTATGGCACATTTATATGATGGAACATTGTGCAGCAGAAAGAAAGGAGCTCATACACTTTGTGACAGTATGGACGAAACTGGAGAGCATTATGCTAAGTGAAATAAACCAGGCAGTGAAAGACAAATACCATATAATCTCACCTAATCAACAAAATAAGAAAGCAAGAAAATATAACCAGATACATTGAAATCAAGAACAAACTGACAGTAACCAGAGGAAAGGTTGGAGAGGGTAATGGAAGGAAGGGTTTTGGGGAACATCTATAAAGGACACATGGACAAAACCAAAGGGGGTAGGATCAAGGGTGGGAAATGGAGATTGCTGGTTTGGGGAAAGCAGTGGGAGGAAAATGGAGACAACCATACTTGAACAACAATAAAAAAACATTTCTTGCCCCGGCTGGTGTAGCTCAGTGGATTGAGTGCAAGACTGTGAACCAGAGTAGCGTGGTTCGATTCCCAGTTAGGGCACATGCCTGGGTTGCAGGACAGTTCCCAGCATGGGACGCATGAGAGGCAACCATACATTGATGTTTCTCTCCCTCTCTCCTTCCCTTCCCCTCTAAAAATAAATAAATAAAATCTTTTAAAAAATTTCTCCAAGAGGACATACAAAGAAGACCCAAAATGGCAAAGTAGTAAGTGAAAGCTAAACTAACCTCCTCCCATGACGAATCTGGAATTACAACTAAATTATAGACACATAATCTTGAGTAACAAATTGAACACTAGCTGGAGAGAAACCTTAAAACTATGTACAGACAAGAAAACACTCCAGCACAACGTGAGGGGTAGGACATGCACAGCAGACCTGAGAAGGCTGTCTGGGTTCCCATGTGTGGCAGCTGAAATGCCAAGGGCTCATCCCAGCATTAAGGTGCACCACAGTTCCTGGGACAGCAGTCCATTCTCTTGCTCCTATGAGACAAGAGACAGCTTCAGTGATGATGCTGGTTCAGGGTGGACATCTACCCAGGGCCGGTCTGCCCAAAATTGAATATGATTATTTTATTATTTTCATCTTGATTCTTTGGGCTCTTTGGTTTATGTTATCCTTCCCCCTTCAATTGTGGGCTGTTTTGTGGCTATGTACATTTACATATAATTCTGTATGAGCCCATGTTTTGTTAGATTTCCAGCAGAAGAAAAACACATGATGTATTTTAATAACATTTATTTTTTAGGGAACCTACCCAACTATCACCATCTCCCACCAGAACCCACATCAATCAACACATTGTATCCTTCAGTCCATAGTTTACGTGAGGGTTTACTTTTTTTTTTTTTTTACATTCTATGAGTTTTCACAAACATATAGTGATATGTATCCACCATTAAAGTATCATGCGGAATAGTTTTAATGACCTAAAATTCCTCTGTGCTCTGCATTTTCATACTTCTTGTCCCCCTAACTCATGGCAAGAACTGACTTTCTTAGTGTCTCAACAGTTTTGCCATTTCCAGAATATCACATTGAAATTATACAATACGTAGCCTTTAGATATTGGCTTTTTAAATTAAGTAACATGCATTAAAGTTGCCTCCATGTTGTTTCTAAATTATTTTTAGTGCTGAATTATATTCAATTGTATAAATGTATCACACTTAATTTATCTACTCATCTACTGAAGGACATGTTGGTGTCTTCCATGTTTTAGCAATTATAAATAAAACTGCTACAAACATTCTTGTGCAGAATTTTGTAGCCAGAAGTTTTTAGCTTATTTTAGAAAACACGGAGAAGTGTGGTGCCTGTAAGAGTACATTTAGTTTTATACTAAACTGCTGAACTGTCATTCAAAATGGCTGAACAGTTTTTGCTTTTCCACCAGCAATTAATGAGAGTTTCCGCTGCTCTATACCCTCACCAGCATTTTGGTGTTGTCAGTGCTTTGGATTTTAGCTAATTTAATAGACATGTAATGGCATCTTATTGTTGTTTTAATTTACAGTTCCCTAATTACATGTGGGTGGAACATATTTTCAAAGCTTGTATCTAGGTATCTTCTTTGGTGAGATTTCTGTTCTGGTCATCAGCCCATTTTTAATTAAAATTTATTTTTATTATTAAGTTATTATTATTATTGTTAAATTTTAGGAGTTTTTGTACATTTCTATATTAGTCCTTCATCAGATATGCCTTTTGCATATATTTTCTTTCATTCTGGCTTGTCTTTTCATTTCCTTGACAGATATCTCACAGATCAGAGGTTTTAACATTTTACCTATTTTTTTAGTTTTAAAAAAAACTACATCATAGTTTTTTTTATGAAAACTACATCATAGTTGATGTAGAATATTATATTAGTTTCAGGTGTGCAAGCCCATTATTACACATTTATATAGCTTACAAAGTAATTACCCCAATAAATCTTGTACCAAACTGACACCATATATAGTTATTACAATATTATTGACTACATTCCCTTGGCTATACTTTACATCCTTGTGACTATTCTGTTACGCACTGATTTGTATTTCTTAATCCCTTAACCTTTTTCACTCATCCTCCAACCTTTCTTTCACCTGGCAGCCATCCAAATTTTGTCTGTGTCTATGATTCTGTTTCTGTTCTTCTTTGTTCTTTATATTCAACATATAAGTGAAATCATCTAAGATTTGTCTTCCTCTGACCTGTTTTGCTCAACATAATGCTTTCTAGGTCCATCCATATTGTTGTAAATCGACAAGTGTCATTGTTTTTTATGACTGTGTCATATTGTATTGTGTATATCCAACACTTCTTTATCTGTCTTCTGATAGACACTTAGATTTGCTTCCATAGTTTGGCTATTTTAAATAATGCCTCAGGAAATGTATGAATGTACATAGCTTCTTTTTTTAATTTTTTAAAGATTTTATGTATTTATCTTCAGAGGGAAAGGGAAGGAGAGAGGGAAAGAAATATCAATGTATGGTTGCCTCTCATGTGTCCCCTGCTGGGAACTGGCCTGCAACCCAGGCATGTGCCCCGACTGGGAATTGAACCGATATCGTGTGGTTCACAGGTCCGCACTCAATCCACTGAGCCACACCACCCAGGGCTGAATGTACATAGCTTCTTGATTTAGTGTTTTGTTTTACTTCAGATAAATAATCAGAATTAGAAATTTAAAAAAATTGCTTCATTGTTCTTCAATTACAGTTGTCTGCATTTTGCTCCCACTACTCCCCTCACCCAGCCAAACCCACCTCTCTCCCTTGCTTCCACCCTCCCCCTTGGTTTTGTTCACGCATCCTTTATAGTAGTTCCTGATAACCCTTCCCCCCCATTGTCCCCTCTCCACTCCCCTCTGGCTATTGTTAGACTGTTCTTAATTTTAATGACTCTAGTTATATTTTGTCTGCTTTTTTGTTGTTGCTGATTATGTTCCAGTTAATGGTGAGCTCATATGGTATTTGTCCCTCACCACCTGGCTTATTTCACTTAGCATAATGCTCTCCAGTTCCATCCATACTGTTGCAAAGGGTAGGAGCTCCTTTTCTCTCTCTCTGCTGCATAGTATTCTATTGTGTAAGTGTACCACGGTTTTCTGATCTACTCATTTACTGATGGGCAGCTAGGTTGCTTCCAACTCTTGGCTATTGTAAGTTTTGCTGCTATGAACATTGGGGTGCATAGTTTGATCTCCATAATATATAAAGAACTCACATGACTCCACTCCAAGGAGACAAAAAACTTAATTAAAAATGGACAAAAGGCTTGAACAGACACTTCTCCAAAGAGGACATACAGAGGGTCCAGAGACATATGAAAAGATGCTCAGCATCATTAGTCATCTGAGACATGCAAATTAAAACCACAATGAGATACCACTTTGCACCAGTCAGAATAGCCATCATAAGCAAAACAACAAACAAGTGTTGGAGAGGATGTGGAGAAAAGGAAACCCTAGTTCGCTGTTGGTGGGAATTCAGACTGGGGCACCCACAGTGGAAAACAGTATAAAATTTCCTCAGAAAGCTAAAAATGGAACTGCCTTTTGACTCACTAATTCCACTGCTGGGATTATGTCCTAAGAGCCCTGAAACACCAATGCAAAAGTCGAATTTCTGAGTCCATTTTTAACTTTTGTTTTAGCCTTTGTTTTAAAGTCAATTATGTTGTATATATCTACTATAGCCTTTGTTTTCTTTGTTTTGTTTCCATTTTCATGAAATATAATTTTGCACCCATTTAGTTTCATTCTATGTGTGTTGTTCAATCAGAAGTCAGTCTCTTGTAGACAGCATATGTAAGGGTCTTGTTATTCATTCAGTTACCACATATCTTTGGATTGGGCCATTTACTCCATTTTCATTTAAAGTAATTATTGATAGATATGTGCTATTAACATTTTATTATTGATATTTTTCTTCTTAAAAAACTCTAACATTTCTTGTAATATTGGTTTTATAGTGATAAACTTCTTTAGCTTTTTCTTGTCTGAGAAATTATTGATATGTCCTTTGATTTTAAATGATAGTTTTGCTAGGCAAAGTAATCTTGGTTGTGGGTCCTTTCTTTTTGTTACTTTAAATAATTTTTGCCAATTGCTTCTGGCCTGCAAAATTTCTTTAGAGAAATGAGTTGGTAGTCTTATGGGAGTTCCATTGTAGGTAACTAACTGTTTTTCTCTTGGTCCTTTTAAGCTCTGTTCTTTGTATTTAACCTTTAGCATTTTCATTAAGATGTGTTTTATTGTGGCCCTCTATGGGTTCAGATTGTTTTGGATTCTTTATGCTTCCTGGATCTGTATGTCTATTTTTTTCACCAGGTTAACAAACTATACTATCATTATATTTTCAAATAGGTTTCAATTCTTTGCTCTCTTGTTATTCCTTCCAGCATGCTCATGATGTGAATTTTGGATTCATTTCTTTAATTTTTGCTGTTTTAACTGAGCATTTTCTGCCTCCTTATATTCCAAATCCTTGATTTGATTCTCTTCTTCATTTATTGCACTGTTAATTCCTTGAAATGTATTCCTCATTTCTGTTAGTTGTCTTTATTTTGTGACATGTTCTTTTTTATGGTTTTAATTTTTTTGATGCTGTTAAATTCTCCCTTATTTCCTTGAGCATATTTATGACCAGTGTTTTGAACCCTGTGTCTGGTAGTTTGCTTGCTTCTATTTTATGCATTTCTTTTTCTGGAGATATCTCCTGTTCTTTAGTTTAGGACCTATCTTTGTCTCCTCATTTTGGATGTTCCATGTGTTTTTTCTATATGTCAGGTAGAATTGCTATGGCTTTCAGAATTATTAAAATGGATTTATGCATTAAGTGCCCTGTAGGACCCAGGGGTGCAGCCTCCCCAGTCACTCAAGCTGGGCATTCTAGGTCCACCCCCTGGGTGGGCTATATGTGATCTCATATTGTAGTTGATCCACGATTGCTATTGGCACATCACTGAGGGGGACTGGCCTTAGGTTAATTGTCTGTGAGAAAAATCTGTGAATACAGGTAGTTGACTCTACAGAACAGGACTTGCTCCACTGGGTCTTTGATGCTTGCCAAATCTGCTCCTTGAATGTGTGGCTATTGGAGGTTGTTGGGTACTATCTTGGTATGGTCTGAAACTTTCTACCAGGTGTGTTGGCTCTAGAGTTTCCCTGCAGGTATAAGGTTAGCCACCAACTGTGTCCTCCCTGGGGTCTTACAGCATGAGTTCCAGAGTGATCTGCAGATGGTTACTATTTGTACTGGGCTGGGGAGTGACCAGAAAAGGTCAAGCTGCAAACTGAGTCTGGGTGCTTCTAGTGCCAAGTCTGGAACCACTTAGCCAAAGTTACAGGGTATGCAGAGGCCATATGTTGTTTGAAAGGTTTTAGAAAAGTCTGAAGCATGAGCCAAGAGAGGGCTCCTGTGTGGAGAATCCCCTGGAACCAACTTGGATGAGCCTGCAAGTGGTTGTGGTGGGATCTCAGGGAATCACTAGGGCAGGGCACACAGTGGTACCCAAGTTGATGGAAACTCAGTTATGGTGGCCACCTGGAAGCTCTTTGGTGATAATGCTCAGAAAAAGAATTATGGCCTCTGCCAGCTATTCTGCCTGGTAATATACTCTTCCCCCAGCTCTCATTCTGTTGCTGGAAAACTTAGTTTTTCCCCATATGTCCTTGATGGCTTTTGTATTGCTGTACCAGTGCTGGAACTCAGAGGGAGTGAGTTCAAGTAAGTCTGTATATGGGTCATTTAAGAAAAATGACTGGTACACCAGTATTCCTATCTCACTCAGTAACAGAATTTATGGGGACTTCTGTTCCTAGCAGGAATTTTGGGCTTGGGGTTATGATGTAGGGCTGGGACCTTTCACCACTTAGAGGTAACCACGAAGCTGAACTATCTCTCCTGATTTTTATCTGCCAGATGTGAGTGTGTGACCAGCCCATTCTACATTTCCACTTCTTTTACCACACTTGATATGGTTTCTTCTTTATATTCTTGGTTATAGGTCTTCTGTTCAGCAAGATTTCAAACATTATAAATGTTAGTGTAATCTAGTTGTAATTTTGATGTGGTTGTGAAAGGTTTCCAGAACCACATTTAGCTACATAACTATGTCAGCTGGAACTCCTCTAGATCAGAGGGTATTTTTTTTGCTTTGTTTTTTTCAAAGATTTTATTCATTTATCTTTAGGGGGAAGGGAAGGAGAGAGGAAGAGAAATATCAATGTATGGTTGCCTCTTGTGTGTCCCCTGCTAGGAACTGGCCTGCCATCCAGGCATGTGCCCTGACTGGGAATTGAACCATGGTTGTTTGGTTTACAGGCCTGCACTCAATCCACTGAGCTACACCAGCTGGGGCTAGATCGGAGGTTTTTAAATAAAGTTTACCTCACCATGATTTATTTTTTCATACAATATGTCTCTGATGTATTTTAAGTTATCATCATAATTAGCATCACCTTGATTTTCTCCAATGTTCTGAAAATTTTATAGTTGTTTTTTGCATTTAGATTTATTATACATTTCAGTTAATCTTTCTAAAAGTACAAATGGTCTTTGTCTATGTTCATTCTTTTGCATGTGAATGTCCAATTGTTTCAGCAACATTTGTTAAAAATACCTTATATTCTAATTATATTATCTAGTTTTTCAAAGATCAATAGATTATAGCTGGATCTATTACTGAGATATTTTGCAATAGAGGTATTCTATATAGAGGTATTCTGTAATTTTATCTATTTATTTATTATTATGTTACCAGTACCACACTCTCTTGATTACTGTAGCTTTATAATTAGTCTTAAAGTTGGGAATTGTCTCTTCCAATTACTTTCCAATTACTCCTAATACGTTGTTCTTCTTTAGTACTGAGTTCATTATTTGGGGTGCATTGTCTCCTCAAGGAAACTTCAGAATCATGTTTGATTCCACAAAGTAACTTGCTTAGATTTTCATAGAGATTTCATTAAATCCATAAATCAAATTAGGAAAAAATGACATCCCAAGATTCTTAAATTTTCTTAACCACGAACATGGACTCTCTCTCCACTACTTAGTTCTTTGATTTTATTGACCAAAGTTTTGTAGTTACTCTTATATAGCTATTATATAAATCCAAAATATTCTGTTGGACTTACATATAAATATTTTATTTTCAAGATGTGAATAAAATGGTATTGTGCTTAAATTATCCTGGTTCATTGCTAATAGGAAACTCTCTTTAGATTCCCTTCCCCTCAACTCACTTCACCCGCATTAATGTCACATTGTCCTCTGCCTTCGAGTCTTTTCCTAGTAACACATGCACAGTCATTGTAGGTAAAAAAAAATTATTTTTCTGCCTCAGCTGTAGACTCCTAAAGAAGCAGTCCTGAGGAGACACACACCTGGTCTCCAAATATTCATGAATCAGTGAATGGTGTGGGAGGTCTGTGTCTGGTATCCAGAGGAAATGGAGGCACCTTTGGGTTTCCTCCCCCTGCCTCCCAGTCCTTAGTTCTGTTCTTCCTCACAACCTGCTGTAATTGCTGTTATGTGACAGAAAAAATATCAGCTTGCACATGAATCTTGTATCCTGCAACCTTGCTATGTTTGCTTATTAGTTCCATTACTTTTTTGCTTGATTCTCTCAGATTTTTTACATAGACAATTACATAATATGAAAACAAAGACAGCTTTTCATCTTGCTTCATACTTATTTTCTTTTCTACTTTATTTATTTATTTATTTTTCTCATCTTATTTCATTAATAGAATTCTGGAGCAATATTAAAAAGAAATGGTGAGGAAACATATTCTTGCCTTGTACAAGATCTTAGTAAAAAATCTAGAGCTTGGGGAAGATGGCCTCGGAGTAGGACAAAGAATTTCGCTTCTCTCCACGCACCTGAGAAGGACCTGGCTGATCCGAGGAAGAGCACAGCAGATGCCAAACTGGGACCCAGCATATAAGAAGGCAGGACTCCAGAGAGTGTAGTGGACACTGAATGACCAGAGGTTGAGGAGAGGAGACGACCACAGATCAACAAGGTAAGAGGGAGCAGCTCAGAGGTGGTGGCGGGCCCCCCTGCCAGGCCGAGCCAGGGCCTGGGCCAGCCACCCAGGTCTCTGAGAGCCGAGGGTGGGCAACACCGACTCTGGGAGAGAACTGGTCACTGGCACCACCCCCGTCTGGTAGGGCGCAGATTGGAAAACACCATAAGAGATCGGTCTGCCAGTAGTGACTGAGAGAGGACTGAGCATTCGGAAGCAAACCAGAAAGCTCCGAAAACCCGTGGAGTCAGGTTGCTGGCTTGGGAGAACAGAGGGTTGCCAGAGCATTCCCTGCTTCGAGGGGCCCGTGTCTGCCTGCGAACAGTCCCGGGGAACCTCGGAGGGCTGCTGTCAGGGCCTCCAGAAGTGGGTCAGTTGCGAGCTCCATCCCTACTCAGCCGGCACAGACCAACTCCATCCCTGCTCCCCCCGGAGGCCAGGCGGCGCAGGCCAGCTCCATCCCTGTTCAGCTGGCGCAGACTAGGAGGCACTGTGAGTCAAGCACTGATCTTCGGCTTGACCGGCTGCAGGTCGAGCAGGCCTTTCGGAGTGGCCCGCGCCTTTGCCAGCACCTGCTCCTTCAACCGTGAGCACCTTTGGGGCCCCCGGCTTCGTCGACCACCGGTCCTGCGCACCTTCCCGCCCCCGGCTCCGTAGGCCACTGGTCCTACACGCCTTCCACGCCCCCAAGGGGCCCTGTGCAGGCCATCTGCTTGGGAAACCACCAGTTGCCCGTGCTTTTCCGGCAGGGTGAGGTCTGCGCCGACCCTGAGATTGGGGAATTGAGAGTCGCCCGGGCGATCCCTGTGGTGCAGGAACTGCACCAGCTGGCGAAGAGTCTCGGGGAGTCTCCGGCTGCTGGCTGGGCCCCTGGAAGGGAGCCAGTCACCAGCTTCACACCTACTGAACCGGCGCAGACAGTGAAACACCGGGAGTCAGGCTGTTGCTGTTGGTTTGGGAGAATTGTGAGTTGCCCTGTGTATTAAGCCACAACACAGGGAAAGGTCCACACCCAACCCTACGAGAACAAGAAAGCCTGGCTGGGAGCGAGCACCCTCATGTCATGAGACCAGGGCTGGGAAGCCTGGGAGAAAATCCGCTCTCAGTAGGACGCGGGTGAGAAGCACCAGTCTGGATCTTGGGGGGGTACTGGCAAGAACAGTTGAGTGT
This sequence comes from Sturnira hondurensis, assembly GCF_014824575.4. Classification (NCBI taxonomy): domain Eukaryota; kingdom Metazoa; phylum Chordata; class Mammalia; order Chiroptera; family Phyllostomidae; genus Sturnira; species Sturnira hondurensis. The sequence continues at coordinate 102,202 of NW_028096087.1, forward strand.
ACCAAGGCGCGAGAAGAGCCACAATAACAGCCCCTCAGGCTGCTGCAGTTAGTGAGACGGGAAGGTTTGACTCGCTGGACACCTACCGGAGGAGTAGTGGGAGGAGAGAAGACCAAGATACCTACAGGAGACTGCACCACTGAATTTCACAGGTATCCTCCACATAAGTTCACGACATAAACTCAGGGTACCAAAACAGATCAATCTAAGAAGCTGAGGCCACCAAGAAGAGCATCACAGACAATGGGGAGACAAAGAAACAATCCCCAAATGAAAGAAAAGGAGGAAGTCTCAGAAAGAATGTTAGATGAAATAGAGGCAAGTCAACTATCAGATGTGGAATTCAAAGCACTGGTTATCAGGAAATTCAAAGAGCTAACAACGAGCTACCAGAAACTACAGGTGAGCTACAATGAACTCTCCGCAAACTATGCCAGCATGAAAAAGGAAATAGAGGAAATCAGCAGAGGCCAAGAGGAAATGAAAAATACAATTTCTGAACTGAAGAACACAGTAGAAGGTATGAAGAGTAGGATTGATGAGGCGGAGGACCACATAAGCGAGCTCGAAGACAGGGTGGAGAAAATCTCCCAGACGGACGAGGTAATGGAAAAGAGAATCAGAAAAAATGAGGAGAGTCTAAGAAAAATGCAAGACAATATGAAACGGAATAATATCCAAATAATAGGAATACCAGAAGGGGAACAAGAACAAGGGATAGAAAACCTACTTGAAAGAGTAATAACGGAAAATTTTCCTAAGATGAGGGGAGATAAAGTCACACGAATCCACGAATCGCAGAGAGTCCCAGGCAGGTGGAACCCAAAGAGGTCTACTGCAAGACACATCATCATTCAAATGGCAAACCTCCAGGACAAAGAGAGAATCCTAAAGGCAGCAAGGGAGAAAAGGGGAGTAACATACAAGGGGGTCCCAATAAGGTTGGCTAATGACTTTTCAATGGAAACATTCCAAGCAAGAAAAGAATGGCAGGAAATATTCCAAGTAATGAGAAACAGAGGCCTACAACCAAGACTACTTTATCCAGCAAGGCTCTCAATCAAGATAGAAGGCCAAATAAAGAGCTTCCAAGACAAAAGAAGTCTAAAAGAATACGCCTCCACAAAACCGGCTCTACAAGAATTACAAATAGGGCTGTTTTAAGGAAAGGAAGTAAAAGAGAGAGAGAGAAAGGAACACAGGTACATAAATGGCAATGAATAAGTACCTTTCGATAATAACTTTAAACGTAAACGGATTAAATGCATCAATTAAAAGACACAGAATAGCTGAATGGAAAAGAAAGCATGACCCATACATATGCTGCCTACAAGAGACCCACCTCAGGTTAAAAGACCACCACAGACTGAAAGTGAAAGGATGGAAACAAATTTTCCAAGCAAATGGGCATGAAAAAAAAAGCCACAGTAGCAATCCTAATATCAGACAAAATAGACTTAAAAAAAAGAGAGAGAGAGAGACCTCTCTCTCTCTAGGGGAGAGAGGGGCTATAAAGAGAGACCCAGAAGGTCACTTCATAATACTCAAGTGAAGAATCCACCAAGAAGACATTAACATCATAAATATATATGCACCCAACACAGAAGCACCCAAATATATAAAGAAAATCATAAAGGACCTCAGGAAAGATATTGACAGTAATACAATTACAGTAGGGGATTTTAACACCCCACTGTCAAAAATGGACAGATCTTCCAAACAAAATATCAACAAAGATTTTGCAGCATTAAATGACACTCTAGAAGAAATGGACCTAATTGATATATATAGAGCCATCCATCCAAAAGAAGCTAAATACACATTCTTTTCCAGTGCACATGGAACATATTCAAAGGTAGATCACATGATAGGACAAAAAACCAGTTTCAACAACTTCAGGAAAATAGAAATCATACCAAGCATCTTTTCTGATCACAAGGGACTGAAAATGGAAACCAACCCCACAGGAAAAAAAACAAAACATCCTAAAGCATGGAGATTGAATGGTATGCTATTAAACAATGAATGGGTCAAGATTGAAATTAGGGAAGAGATCAAAAAACTTCTTGAAACTAATGAAAATGAACTCACCACAACCCAAAACTTATGGGACACAGTGATCGCGGCACTGAGAGGGAAGTTCATAGCAATACAGGCTCACCTAAACAGGATAGAAACATTTCAAACAAACAACCTAACCCGACGCCTCCAAGAACTCGAGGAACAACAACAAAGACAACCCAGAGCAAGTAGAAGAAAGGAAATAACCAAGATCAGAGCAGAATCAAATGACATAGAGACTAAAAGCACAATTCTAAAGATCAGTGAATCCAGGAGTTGGTTTTTTGAAAAGATAAACAAAATAGACAAACCTTTAAGTAGGCTCATCAAGAAAAGAAGAGAGAGGACCCAAATAAACACAATCAGAAATGAAAGAGGAGAGATTACAACTGATACCACAGAAATAGAAAGGATTGTAAGAAACTACTATGCGGAACTGTATGCCAAGAAATTTGAAAACCTCGGTGAAATGGAAAAATTTGTAGAAACATATAATCTTCCAAAACTCAATGAAAAAGAAGCAGAAAACCTGAACAGGCCAATAACAGCAACTGAAATTGAAGCAGTAATCAAAAAACTCCCATCACACAAAAGCCCTGGAACAGATGGTTTCACAGGAGAATTCTACAAAGCTTTTAAGGAAGAGCTAACCCCTATTCTTCACAGACTACTCCAAAAAATCCAGAAAGAGGGAAAACTGCCCAACTCTTTTTATGAAGCCAGCATCACCCTAATTCCAAAGCCAGATAGAGACAAAACAAAGAAAGAAAATTACAGGCCAATATCACTGATGAACATAGATGTTAAAATCCTCAATAAAATATTAGCAAATGGCATCCAACAATACATCAAAAAGATCATACACCACGACCAAGTGGGATTCATCCCAGGGATGCAAGGATGGTCCAATATACGCAAATCAATAAATGTAATACACCACATAAACAGAAGCAAGCACAAAAACCACATTGTCATATCAATAGATGCGGAAAAGCTTTTGATAAGGTTCAACACCCATTTATGATAAAGGTACTCAGAAAAATGGGAATAGAGGGAGCATTCCTCAACATAGTAAAGGCCATATATGAAAGACCTACAGACAACATCATACTCAATGGAAAAAAACTAAAATCTTTTCCACTAAGATCAGGAACAAGACAAGATTGTCCACATTCACCACTTCTATTCAATATAGTATTAGAAGTTCTAGCCACAGGGATCAGACAAGAAAAGGATATAAAAGGCATCCAAATTGGAAAGGAGGAAACAAAACTGGCATTGTTTGCAGATGACATGATAGTGTACATGGAAAACCCTATAGCCTCTACCAAGAAACTACTGGAACTAATAAATGAATTTGGCCTAACAGCGGGATATAAAGTCAATATCCAGAAATCAAAGGCATTTCTGTATACCAACAATGAAGCAGCAGAAGCAGAAATCAGGAAAAAAATCCCATTCGATATAGCAAAAAGAAAAATAAAATATCTGGGAATAAACCTAACCAAGGAGGTAAAAGACCTGTATGAGGAAAACTACACAACACTGAAGAAAGAAATCAAGGAAGACACAAATAAATGGAAACATATACTGTGTTCATGGATTGAAATAATTAACATCAGCAAAATGTCCATACTAACCAAAGCAATTTACAGATTCAATGCAATACCTATTAACGTACCAAAGGCATATTTCACAGTCATAGAACAAACACTTCAAAAATTTATATGGAACCATAAAAGACCCCGAATAGCAGCTGCAATTTTGAGAAAGAAGAACAAAGTAGGAGGGATCACAATACCTGATATCAAACTGTATTACAAGACCACTGTAATCAAAACAGCCTGGTACTGGCACAAAAACAGGCACATAGACCAATGGAATGGAACAGAGAGCCCAGAAATAAACCCAACTCTCTATAGTCAATTAATTTTCGACAAAGGGGGCAATGACATAAAAGGGAGTAAAGACAGGCTTTTCAACAAATGGTGTTGGGAGAACTGGACAGCTACATGCAAAAAAATGAAACTTGAGCACCAACTTACACCATACACCAAAATAAATTCAAGGTGGATAAAAGACTTAAATATAAGCCGGGAAACCATTAAAGCCCTAGAGGAGAGCATTGGCAGGAAAATCTCAGATATTCCACGCAGCAATATTTTTACTGATATGTCCCCTAGAGCAAGGGATATAAAGGAAAGAATAAACAAATGGGATCTCATCAAAATTAAAAGCTTCTGCATGACTAAGGAAAACAGTATCAAGATAAAAAGAGAAGCAACAGTTTCAGAAAACCTATTTGCCAATGATACCTCAAATAAGGTTTTAATCTCCAAAATATACAAAGAACTCACTCGACTCCACTCAAAGAAGACAAGCAACCTGATCAAAAAATGGGCAGAGGACTTGAACAGACATTTCCCAATGAGGACATACAGAGGATCCAGAGACACATGAAAAGATGCTCAATATTTCTAGGTATCAGAGAGATGCAAATTAAAACCACAATGAGATACCTCTTAACACCAGTCGGATTGGCTATCATAAACAAAGAAACAAACAACAAGTGCTGGAGAGGTTGTGAGGAAAAGGGGACCCTAGTTCACTATTGGTGGGATTGTAGACTCGTACAACCACTATGGAAAACAGTATGGACTTTTCTAAGAAAACTAAAAATGAACATGCCTTTTGACCCAGCAATTCCACTCTTGGGAGTATATCCTACAAACCCTGAAACACCAATCCAAAAGAACCTATGCACCCCAGTGTTCATAGCAGCACAATTCACGATAGCCAAGAGTAGGAAGCAACCTAGATGCCCATCAGTCAATGACTGGATCAAAACACTATGGTACATTTACACAATGGAATTCTATGCTGCAGAAAGGAAGAAGGAACTACTACCCTTTGCAACATCATGGATGGAACTGGAAAGCATTATGCTGAGTGAAATAAGCCAGGCGGTGAAAGACAAATATCATATGATCTCACCGTTAACAGGAATCTAAACAAACCAAACAAGCAAGCAAAATATGACCAATGACACTCATTTACAGAACAGGCTGACAGGGTCCAGAGGGGAGAGGGGAGAGACTCATAGCGGAAAATTGAATGGACTCACATGAACAAGTATAAAGGACACATGGACACTAACTAAGGGTGGGGGGTTGAAAGGGGAGGGAGGTGGGGAGCATGGGGGGTGCGGCAGGCAGGGTTGGGAATATAAGACAGAAACCTGTACTTGAAGAAGAATTAAATAAAAATTATATTTAAAAATATCTCCCAATTTCTCAGCATTGACTATGATATTGTGTATTTTTGTAAATATTATTTATTATTAAAAGTTTCCCCTGTATTCCTAGTTTACTGAGAGTTTTTATTATGAATAGGGTTGAATTTTATTTAATAGCTTTTCTGCATCTGTTGATAGAATCTGTTGAACATTTTTTAGTTATCAATATCTAGGTTAATTCCACTGTGGTCTGAGAATAGACATTGTAAATTTCTACTTTTTAAAGTTTGTTAAGATGCATATTTGTTACAATTGATTTTTTTACTTAATTATTGTTTAAGTACAGTTTTCTGTCTTTTACTCCCATCCAAGCCAACCGCCCCCCAGTGCTCCCCACCTCCCTCCCATTTCCACACCCCTTAGTTTTTGTAATCATGTAATCATGTAATCATGTAATTTTTATTCTTAGCCTGTATGTGTGATGGATTACATTAATTGATTTTAGAATGTAAAATCAGCCTTTGTGTAACTGGAATAAATCTCATTTATTTGTATCATATAATTCTTTTTATATATTTTTAGATTGACTTATAATATTTTAAATTTTTCATATTTATGTTTATTACAATATTTATTTGTAGTTTTCTTTCTTTGTAATGATTTTAGTCTGGTCTTCCCATCAGGGTCATATTATAGAATGGGCTAGGAATTATTCCATCTACTTCCCTCTTATGGAAGAGATTGTAGAGTATAAATATTTCTTAAATGTTTGGTAGAATTCACACATAAACTTATAGTGTCATGGTGATTTCCATTTTGAAAGGTTATAAATTATTGATTTGATTTATATACTAGATATATAGACCTATTCAGATTTCTATTTCTTCTTCTGTGAGTTTTAGAGGATTCTGTCATTTAAAATTTATATATTTAATTATGGTTATCAAATTTGTGGGCATACAGTTGTGTATAGTATTTTCTTGTTATCCTCTTTATATCCATGAAATCTGTAATGATGTTCCCTGTTTAATTTCAGATATTAGTAATTAGTTTCTTTGGTATTTTTACTTACTTACCTTGGTTATAGGTTTTTTTATTTTACTGGTCTGTTCAAAGAACCAACTATTGTTTTGGTAATTTTTTCTATTGAATTTCTATTTTCAGTTTTAAAGGTTTCTGCTCTAAATCTTATCTCTCTTCTTCCACTTACTTTGTGTTTAATTTGCACTTTTCCTAGTATGTTAAGGTAGAAGCTAGGATTAATGACTTTAGGTTTTTCTCCTTTCCCAATATCCCCTTGGGGTATTAATATATTGGCACTGCTTTTGCTGCGTTTCACAAATTTTATTTTAATTCACATAAAAATTTAAATTCTAATAAAATTTTATTGAACCATATGATATTTATAACTATGCTATTAATCTGTACATATTTTTAAGATTCCCTTGACATTTTTTAGTTATCAATATCTAGGTTAATTCCACTGTGGTCTGAGAATAGACATTGTAAATTTCTACTTTTTAAAGTTTGTTAAGATGCATATTTGTTACAATTGATTTTTTTACTTAATTATTGTTTAAGTATAGTTTTCTGTCTTTTACTCCCATCCAAGCCAACACCCCCAGTGCTCCCCACCTCCCTCCCATTTCCACACCCCTTAGTTTTTGTCCATGTGTCCTTTATACTTGTTCTTGTGAATCCTTCCCTTTTTCCCTTGAAATTCTCTCTCCTCTCCCCTCTGGTCCCTGTCAACCTGTTCTGTATTTCAGTGTCTTTGGTTATATTTGCTTGCTTGTTTGCTTTGTTGTTTAGGTTCCTGCTAAAGGTGAGATCATATGGTATTTGTTCTTCAACACCTGGCTTATTTCACTCAGCGTAATGCTTTTCAGTTCCATCCAGGCTGTTGCAGATGGTAGGAGCTCCTTCTTTCTTTCTGCTGCATAGAATTCCATTGTGTAAATGTATTATAGTTTTTGGATCCATTCATTTACTGATGGGCACCTCGGTTGCTTCCAACTCTTGGCTATTGGAAATTGTGCTGCTATGAACATTGGGGTGCATAGGTTCTTTTGGATGGGTGTTTTAGGGTTCTTAGGATATAATCCCTGGGGCGGAATTGCTGGATCAAAAGGCATATTCATTTTTAGTTTTCTGAGAAAGTTCCATACTGTTTTCCATAATGGTTGTACCAGTCTGCAACCCCACCAACAATGAACTAGGGTCCCCTTTTCTCTACAACCTCTCCAACATTTGTTATTTGTTCCTTTTTTATGATGGCCATTCTGACTGGTGTAAAGTGATATCTCATTGTGGTTTTAATTTCTATCTCTCTGATAGCCAGCAATATCAAGCATCTTTCCAAACTGTATTATAAGGACACTATAATCAAAACAGCCTGGTACTGGGATAAAAACAGGCAGACAGACTAATGGAACAAAACAGAGAGCGCAGAAATAAACTCAAGTCTCTATGGACAATTAATATTCAACAAAGGGGTCAGTAACATAAAATGAAGTAAAGGTAGCCTCTTTAATAAATGGAGTTCGGAGAACTGGACAGCTACAGTAAAAAAAAAAAAATGAAACTTGAGCATCAACTTACACCATACACCAATATAAATTCAAGGTGGATAAAAGACTTAAATATAAGCCATGACACCATTAAAATCCTAGAGTGGAACATTGGCAGAAAAATCTCATATTTCTCGCAGCAACATTTTTACTGATATGTCCCCTAGAGCAAGGAACATAAAAGAAAGAATAAACAAATGGGATCTCACCAAAATAAAAAGCTTCTGCATGGCTAAAGAAAACAGCATTAAAATAAAAAGACAACCAACTGTATGGGAAAACATATTTGCCAATGATACCTTACACAAAAGTTTAATCTCCAAAATATACAAAGAACTCACATGACTTCACTCTAAGACAACTAACCCAATTAAAAAATGGGGAAAGGACTTGAACAGACACTTCTCCAAGGAGGACATACAGAGGATCCAGAGACACATGAAGAGATGCTCAATATTGCTTGCTATCAGAGTGATGCAAATTAAAACCACAAGGAGATACCACTGTACACTGGTGAGAATGGCTATCATAAACAAAGCAATAAACAACAAATGTTGGAGAGGGTGTGGGGAAAAGGGGACTCTGGTCCACTGTTGGTGGGATTGAAGACTGTTGCAACCATTATGGAAAACAGTATGGAATTTTCTCAGAAAACTAAAATTGGATTTGCCTTTTGACCCAGCAATTCCACTGCTAGGATTGTATCCTTAGAACCGTAAGACACCAATCCCAAAGAACCTATGCACCCCAATGTTCATAGCAGCACAATTTACAATAGCCAAGAGTTGGAAGCAACCTCGGTGCCCATCAGTAGATGAATGGATCAAAAAACTATGGTACATATACACAATGGAATTTTATGCTGCAGAAAGAAAGAAGGAGTTCCTACCTTTCCATCATGGATGGAACTGGAAAGCATTATGCTGAGTGAAATAAGCCAGGTGTTGAAGGACAAATACCATATGATCTCACCTTTAACAGGGAGGTAAACAACAAAACAAATAAGCAAGCAAAATATGACCAAAGACACTGAAATAGAGAACAGGCTGACAGCGACCAGAGGGGAGAGGGGAGGGAATTTCAGGGGAAATAGGGCAGGGATTTAGAGGAACATATATAAAGGATACATGGACAGCAACTGAGAAGGGTGGAAATGGGAGGGAGGTGGGAGCACAGGGTGTGGGATGGATGGAAGTAATAGACAGAAAACTGTACTTGAAAAATAATTAAATGAAAAAGTTGGAAAAAATATTACAAAGAGAAAGATTCGAGATTTTTTAGACTTTCTTTTCATCTATACGTTTCATGGTGTTGGGTCTTAATTTTGTCTTTAATTCATCTTGAATATTATTTGTACATAATAAAAAATGTGGTATAGTTTTATTTTGTTACATGTATTCATCTATTTTTTTCAAAAATGTTTATTAAGTAGATTTCTCCATTGTATGTGTTTACATACTTTGTCAAAAATTAATTGAGGATACAAGCATTCGTTCATTTCTGGGGTCTTTGTTCTGTTTCATTGATCTATGTGTCTCTTCTTTTTTCTGTTTCATTGATCTGTGTCCCTCTCTCTTTTTTAAAGATTTTATTTATTTATCTTTAGAGGGGAAGGGAAGGAGAGAAGGACAGAAATATCAATGTATGGTTGCCTCTCATGAGTCCCCTGCTGGGAAGTGGCCTGCAACCCAGGCATGTGCCCTGACTGGGAATCTAACCACTATTGTGTAGTTTGCAGGCCCATGCTCAATCCACTGAGCTACACCAGCCAGGGCCTATGTGTCTCTTTTTAATGTCAGTACAATGCTATTTTCATTACTATAGCTTTGTAGTACAGTTCAATATCAGGTAGTGTGATACCTCCAACCTTGTTCTTTCTGTGATTGCTGGGACTTTTATAGGTCTTTTGTGTATCCATATAAGTTTTTGGATTATTTGCTTGCATTATGTGAAATATGCCATTGGTATTTTGACAAAAATTGCATTGAATCTAGATTGCTTTGGGTATAAATCAAATTTTGACAGTGTCAGTGTATCATATCTACAAACATGTATATGCTATTGTTTATTTGTATCTTCTCAATTACTTTTCTTCAGTGCCTTATAATTTTTTTAAGTACAGGTGTTTTGCCTCTTTGCTTAATTTTTTTTCTAGGAGTGATGAAAGTGGACATGCCTATCTGGTAGAAAAATACTTTTAATGTTTCCCCATAGAGTATAGTGTTAGCTATGGATTTGTCATCTATGGCTTTTACTACATTGTGGCATGTCCCCTCTATTTTTTACCTTTTTTATTGTTTTTCAAGTACAATTATCTCAATTTACCCCCTTGCCCCCTCTATTTTAACTTTGCTGAGAGTTTTTATCATAAACGGACATTCAATTTTGTCAAATGTATTTTACATCTATTTATATAATTATATAATATTTATTCTTCACTTTAGTTATATGGTGTTTCACATTAATTTAAATACAAATACTGTATCAACCTTTCATCCCAGAAATAAATATCACTTGAATATGATATAACACTTTTTTAATGTATTCCTGAATTTGGTTTGAAAATATTTTATTAAAGAATTTACACCTATGTTCATCAAGACTATTAGCCTATAATTTTCTTTCACTGTAGTGTATTTATCTGCTTTTGAAATTAGAACAAAGCTGGGTTCATAAGATGAGCTTGGGAGTCTCCCCTCTTCTTGAATTTTTGGAATAGCTTGAAACTATAGGTATCAGCCCTTTTTCAATGTTTGGTAAAATTCACCTGTGAAACAATCAATCCCAAAGTTTCATTTGTTGGAATTTTTTTATTGTTGTTCAAATATAGTTGTCTCTGTTTTCCCCCCACCATGGCCCTCTGCCCCACCCATCCTGTCTCCCACTCTTGAACCTACCCCATTTAAGTTGTCCACATTACTTGATGTCCCCTCTATTATTATTCCTTTCCCCTTCATCCCAGGGGAATTTTCTGATTATTGTCAGTTTGTTCCTTATTTCAATGTCCCTAATTATGTTTTGCCTGCTTCTTTGCTTTGATGATTAGGTTCCACTTATAGATGGGAGCATATGGTATTTTTTTCACCTCCTGGCTTGCTTCTCTTGGCATAGTGCTCTTCACATCCATCCATGCCATTCCAAGGGGTAGGAACTTTTTCTTTCTTTCTGTAGCATAGTATTCCATCCTGTAAATGTGCCATCATTTTTGATGCACTAATTTACTGATGGGCACTGAGGTTGCTTCCAGCACTTGGCTATTACAAATTGTGTTGCTATGAACATTGGGGTGCATAGGTTCTTTTGATTTGATGTTTCAGGATCCTTAGGGTATAATTTCAAAAGAGTTTTGTTGGAAAATTTTTGATCGGTAGTTTAATTTTATTAATTGTAATCATTGTTTTTATATTTTCTGGGGTTTTTCTGATTCAATTTTCATAGAATCTGTGTTTTTAAACGTATCCATTTCATGCAGATTTTTCTATTTGTATGAATATATTTGTTTTTAATATTTTGTTATACTATTTTGTATTTCTGTGGTGCCAGTTGTTATTTCTTTTCACTCATTTATTTGTGTTCTCCTTTCTCTTGATAAATCTGGTTAAATATTCATCAATGTTCCTTACCTTTTCATAGAATTAGCTTTTGGTTTCATTGGTCTTTTGTATTGTTTTTTAGACTCTATTTCATTTACTTCTGCTCTAATATTTATTATTTCCTCCCTTCTACTCACTTTGAGCTTTACTTGTTGCTCTTTTTCTAGTTCCTTTAAGTGTATGATTACATGATTTTGTGTTTTGTTTTTTTTACATGTTCTTTTCTTTTTTAATTTTTTTTCCATTTTTTTTATTTAAGTATTTTTCAAGTACTGTTTTCTGTCCATTACTCCCATCCCATCCAACCCCGTGCTCCCCCTCCCTTCCATTACATGATTTTTGTTAGTGCACTCTCTCTCTGTCTCTTTGATGTAGGCCTTTAACACCATGAATTTCCCTCTTAGAACTGCCCTCACAGTTATCCAGATATCTTTAATCATTGTGTTTTCATTTATTTGTCTCAAAATGTCTTTCGATGTTTATCTTAATCTCATTTTAAAAAATTCATAGTTTAGTAACATGTTATTTAATATTCATGTGTTTGTATGTTTTGGGTTTCTATTCTTGTAATTGATTTTTAATTTCATAGCATTGTGATCAGAGATGCTTTATATAATTTCAATCTTCTTAAATTTATCAAGAATTGTTTTGTCCTAACCTGCATCTATACCGGAAAATTTCTATGTGCACTTGAAAAATATGTTTATACTGCTGCTTGATGGTGAAATGCTCTGAATATAGCCATTAAGTATATCTGGTATAGTTTGCTGCTGTTTGCTCACTTTTGTATGAAAGACCTATCCAATTATGTAAATGGCGTGATAAAATCTTCTAATATGATAATACTACTGTCAATCTCTCTCTCTGAGATAATCAAGATTTGAATTATATATTTAGGCATTCTATGTTGGGTGCATAAATGTTCTAAAGGATTATACACTCTTGTTGGATTGATGTCTCTGTCATTATGTAGTATTTGTCTTTGTGTCTTATTATAGACTTTGGAAGTTATTGTGTCTGATATAAGCATCACTACCACAGGTTTTTAAAAATATTTCTATCAGCATAAAATATCATTTGATTTTTTTAATTTTATGTGTATTTTACTAGTTTCTATGTTGTTCAACTACATTGTTCCCCTTTTTTCACCAACATTCATCACAACAAAATCTTCCCGCGTCAACCACACTCAACCTTAAACCCCCTGGGCTTTCTCCATGGATCCTTAATATATGTTCTTTGACTTGACATATCCCCTCTTCCCCCATTGTCCACACCATACGCTATGGTTAGTCAGTCTGTTTTTTATTCAATTTCTCTGGTTATATTTAGCTTGCTTATTTGCTTTGTTGGTTAGGTTGCACTTATGGATAAGATCATATAGCATTTGTCTTTCACCCTCTGGCTTATTTCGCTTAGCATAATGCTCCCCAGTTCCATTCATGCTGTCATGATGGGTAGAAGCTCCTTCCTTCTTTCTGCTGCATGGCATTGCATTGTATAAATGTACCATAGTTTTCATATCCACTTCTTTACTGGTGGGCATTTAGGCTGCTTCCAGCACTTAGCTATTTTCAATTGTGCTGCCATGAATATTTCCATGCATAGGTTCTTTTGAATTGGCCATTGAGAATTCTTAGGGTATAATACCAGCAGTGGAATTGCCAGGTCAAAGTACCTAGGAATAAATCAAATGAAGGAGGTAAAAAAACTACATTCAGAAAATTACAAAACAATGAAGAAAGAAATTAAGAAAGACACAAACAAATGGAAGCATGTACCATATTTATGGATTGGAAGAATTAACATCATCAAAGTGTCCACACAACCCAAAGCAATATATAGGTTCAAAGCAATCCCTATTAAAATATCAATGACATATTCCACAGATATACAATAAACATTTCAAAAAATTATATGGAATCATAAATGACTCTGAATAGTCACAGCAATTTTGACAAAGATCAAAGTAGGAGAGAATGCAATACTTGACATCAAGCTCTATTACAAGGCCACTGTAATCAGAACAGTCTACTACTAGCATAAGAACACACAGAGAGATAAACGAAACAGGATAGCTCATAAATAAACAGTCTCCACAGTCAATTAATATTTGACCAGAGACAAGAGCATATATTGGAGTAAAAATATCCTCTTCAACAAATTATGTTGGGAGATGTGGACAACAACATGCAAAAAAAAATGAAATCAACCACCAACTCACATCACAGACAAAAATAAACTCAAGATGGATAAAAGAATTAAATATAAGTCATGACACAATAAAGGGCCCAAAGAAGAAAATAAGCAGGAAAATCTCAGAAAGTCCACACAGCAATATTTTCACCAATATGTACCCTAGAGCAAGGGACATAAAAGAAAGAAAACATAAATGAAATTTCTTCAAATTAAAAAGTTTCTTCACGGCTAAAGAAAACATCAGCAAAATAAAAAGAGAACAACCATATGGTAATGTAAACTTGTGAATGATACTTCAAACAAGGTTTGATTTTTCAAATACATTAAAAGTTCACATGACTCCACTCCAGGAAGACAAACCTCCCAATTAAAAAATGGACAGAGGAACTGAATACACTCTTCTCCAAGAAAGACCTACAGAAGTCACAGAGACATATCAAAGAATTCCCAGCATCACTAACAATCAGAGAGATGCAAATTAAAATCACAATGAGATACCACTTCATACCAGTCAGAATAGCCATCATAAACAAATCAACAAACAAGTTTGGGGAGCATGTAGACAAAGGGGAAGCCTAGGCCACTATTGGTGGAAATAAAGACTTGTGTAACCACTGCAGAAAATAGTATGCAATGTTTTCAAAAACTAAAAATTGAAATACCTTTTTTAGTCTATTTACTTTTTTGTTTCAAAGTTATTCTTAAACAGCATCCAACAATACATTAAAAAGATCATATATCATGATCAACTGGGATACCACCCAAGGATGCAAGGATGGTACAATCTTCACAAATCAATAAATGTAATACATCACAGAAAAAAAAAAACATAAAAGAGGAGGCCGGGACGATGGCGACAGAGTAGGACTGAGCGGATTCCAGCTCCCTTACACATGAGAGAAAATCCTGGCAGATCTACTGAGGAACAGTGCGATCAACCAACAGTCCCCCAGCATTTATGAAATTAAGAGACCAGAGATTGTGACAGATGCTGAAGGACCAGACAGTGGCAGGTCAGTGGGGTCTCAGGGACCTGAAGAAAGACAAGAGCAGCACTGGTGGGGGCCAGCGCCCTGGGCCAGGTGGCCCTGGTGCCGTCGCCATGGTCTGGGTCCAGAGGCATGGGTCTGGGACCAGCACGAGGGGCATCTGCCACAAAGGACTCTTTGGAAGTCGACACCCTGTGGGTTTACAGCAGAATCTTTGGGAGCCTGGGGGCTGCTGCAGGGTCCTTGGGAGAGAGCCAGGTCATCAGCTCCCTCCTTCCCTGTCTAAGCAAGGCTGGGCAACACGGGGCAGAGATCTGTCTGCTTGAGTTTACAGAAAGGGTAACAAGGAAAAAGGGCCACGTTCAACTGCGGACTCTGTGGTTGCCAGCCCTGGAGAATTGAAGGGCGCATTGTCGTCACAGGTCTGGCTGGAAATTGGGCTGGGCTGAGAGGCGGGCTTTCAGAAGTTTTTTTTTTTTTTGGGGGGGGGGGAAGGGGACTGAGGTGTTCTTTTGCAATGGCAGCTTGGCTTGCTTCCCACCAAGCCTGGCATCGATCCAGAGGAGGGGAAGAAGAATTTGAGTCCCTCCACAGGACTGGGAAGAACCATGCCAGATTCCACAGGACCCAGGCAGCCTGGCGAGTGCCTGAGCGCCTGCACCCCAGCCAATAGAGAAGTCCTGCTGCAACCAGAAAAAAACAGTTTGGATAGTTTGAAACAAACAAGGGAAGGTTTTTTTGTTTTTTTTTAGTAACTTTTTTTTAGTAATCTTATATTTTTTAATTTTATTATTGCTTTATCTTTCAAAACTTTGTTTCTCTCCTTTCTTTTTTCCTGTTTTAGTCATTCTTCCTTTCACCCAAACTTACTGCTTTTTCCTCCCTTCTCGCCCCTTTTTGGTTTGTTTGTTTGTTGCTTTGTTTAGTTTTACCCACAAAGACACAAACAACTTGGAACTTCGAAAACACCAGATTGGGAGCCAAAGAGGGGGCATCTCAACAATAGAGACAGAGACACAAATTTCAATTTGTTATAGCAGAGAAGCCACAAGTTGCTGCATATTTGTATTACTTTTTTCATTATTCTCACTTCCTTTATATTTTAATAGTATCTTTGTATTCCTCCTTTTTCTGTATAGGCTTCTTAGTCTTGGCTGGATTTATTGTATTATTTGACAGGTTTCCCCTGTTCTCTCCTCCACAGGGTATTGCTAATTTTCTATACTTCACTCCATTTGTTTTCTTTTAGCACACTACCCAAAGCTCTATACCCCTATTCAGAGAGATCACATAAAGACTCTCATATGATTGTTGCTCTAATAATATTGAAAATAATAGCTGTTCTATACACCTGTAAATACTTCACAACACATCTCTGAGATCTTAGTCCACTTTACAGGTTCCAGAATTCTATTAGTGTAGTGATTAACTCTACTTGCTCAAATACTACACCTATTTACTATTCTTTACTCCCACCTTACCTCGAAATCTGACCACCTGCAACCTCACTGCTTTCTAAGATCCAATTCACAAGCCTTCCCACCCCAAAAGAGACTTATATTTGGCCATACTTTCTTAAAAGTGGCAAGTTGGGTTGAAGATTACAGTTAACACTATATATAGCATAAAGATTTTCTATTTCTTCTCTACCAACTGTGACTATAAATAACATAAACACTCTCCTGCTGTCTAAACCATTTTGCCTCCCCCTCCAACTAATCACAAACACACAAAAAAAGGAGTAGGTGGAAGTGGAGAACATCAAGATACCTGAAGGAGACTGCACTACTGAATTTCACAGGTATTCTACCACAGAAGTTCACACCATAAACCCAGGGAGTCAGAAAAAATCAATTTAAGAAGCTGAGGTTAACAAGAGTCTCACATACAATGTGAAGACAAAGAAACAACCCCCAAATGAAAGGAAAGAAGGAAGCCTCAGAAAGAATGTTAGATTAAATAGAGGCAAGTCAACTATCAGATATTGAATTCAAAGCACTAGTTATCAGGAAATTCAAAGAGCTCACAATGAGCTACCGACACTAGAGAGGAGCTACAATGAACTCACTGCAAACTATATAAACATGAAAAATAAAATAGAAATTATCATCAAAGGCCAAAAGGAGATGAACAATACACTTACTGAACAGAATAACACAGTAGAAGAAATCAAAAGCAGAATCAATAAGCCAGAAGATTGGATCGACGAGTTGCAAAACAAAGTAGAAAAAAACTCCCAGAAAGAAGAAGAAAAAAAGAGAGGCTCAGGAAGAATGAAGATGGATTAGGAGAATGGAAGAAAATATGAAAAGTAATAATATCGAAATAATAGGAATACCAGAAAAAGGAGAACAGGGATAAAAAACCTATTAGAAAAAGTAATAATAGAAAATTTGCCTAATTTGATAAGAGAAAAAGTCACAAAAATCCAGGAATCACAGAGAGTCCCAATCAAGATGAACTCAAAGAAGCCCACTTCAAGACATATCATCATAAAATGGCAAAACTCTAAGACAAAGAGAGAATCTTAAAGCCAGCAAGGGAGAAAAAGGAAGTAACATGCAAGGGGGTCCCAATAAGGCTAGCTACTGACTTCTTAATGGAAGCACTCCAAGAAAGAAGAGAATGGCAAAAAATATTCCAAGTAATGAAAACCAGAGGCCTACAACCAAGGCTACTTTACCCAGAAAAGTTCTCAATCAAGAGAGAAGGCCAAATAAAGACTTTCCAAGACAACAGAAGTCTAAAAGAATATGCCTCAACCAAACCAACTCTACAAGAAATACTAAAAGTACTGCATTAAGGAAAGGAATGAAAAGAGAGAGACAGAGAGGAACACAGGTACAAAAATGGCAATAAATAAGTACCTATCAATAAAAACCTTAAATGTAAATGGATTAAATGCTCCAATCAAAAGATATAGAATAGCTGAGAGGATAAGAGAGCATAACCCACACATATGCTGCCTACAAGAGACCCACCTCAGGATAAAGGACCATCAGAGACTAAAAGTGAAAGGCTAGAAACAAATTTTCCAAGCAAATGAACAACAACAACAAAAAAGCTGGGTACTGATTCTCATATCAGACAAAATAGACTTGAAAAAAGGGGCCATAAAGAGAGACCCACAAGGTCACTTCATAATACCCAAATGGAAGAAGCCACCAAGAAGACATTAGCAGCTTAAATATATATGCATCCAACATCAGAGCACCCAAATATATAGGGAAAATCTTAGAGGACTTAAAAAAAGATATTGACAGCAACACAATTATAGTAGGGGGTTTTATAACCCATTATCAAAAATGGACAGATCTTGAAAACAAAATATCAACAAAGATATTGTGGCATTACACAACACCTTACTTGAAATTGACTTAACTGATATACATAGAGCCTTCATTCCTAAGGAGCTAAATACACATTCTTTTCAAATACACATGGAACATTTTCAAAGGTAGACCACATGATAGGACACAAAATGAGTCTCAACAAATTCAAGAAAATTGAAATCATATCCAGCATTTTCTCTCACCACATTGGACTGAAATTGGAAACCAACCCCAAAGGAAAAACCCCAAAACACCAAAAATCATGGAGACTTAATGGTATGCTATTAAACAACGTATTGGTCAAGAATGAAATTAGGGAAGAAATCAAATAGTTTCTGGAAACAAATGAAAATGAGCTCACAAAAACCAAAACCTTAAGAGACACAGTGAAGGCAGTCCTGGGAAGGAATTCCATAGCAATACAGGCTTACCCTAAAGAATATAGGAACATTTCAAACAACCTAACTCAATGCCTGCAAGAACTCAAGGAACAACAACAAAGACAGCCCAGAGCAAGTAGAAGGAATGAAATAATAAAGATCAGAGCAGAATAAAATGAAATAGATACTAAAAGCACATTTCTAAGGATCAATGAATCCAGGAGCTGGTTCTTTGAAAAGATAAACAGGCTATACAAGCCTTTAAGTAGGCTCATCAAGAAAAGGAGAGAGAGAACAGAAATAAACACAATCAGAAATGAAAGAGGAGAGATTACAACTGATACCAAAGATGTAAGAGATGTTGTAAGAAATTACTATGAAGAAGTGTATGCCAAGAAATTTGAAAACCTAGGTGAAATGGACAAATTTCTAGAAAAATATAATCTTCCAAAACTCAATGAAAAAGAAGCAGAAAACCTGAACAGAACACTAACAGAAGATGAAATTGAAGCAGTAATCAAAAAACTCCCATCACACAAAAGCCCTGGAACAGATGATTTCACAGGAGAATTCTACAAAGCATTTAAGGAAGAGCTATTCTTCTCAGACTATTCCAAAATATACAAAATGATGGAAACTCCCCAACATTTTTATAAAGCCAGCATCATCCTAATTTCAAAATCAGATAGAGACAAAACAAAGAAAGAAAACTTCAGGCCAATATCACTGATGAACATAGACACTAAAATTCTTAACAAAATATTGGCAAATCACATCCAACAACACATTATAAAAATCATGACAAAGTAGGATTCATCCCAGGAATGCAAGGATGGTTCAATATTCACAAATCAGTAAATGTAATACATCACATAAAGAAAAGCAAAGACAAAAACCACATTATCATATCAATAGACCTGGGAAAAGCTTTTGATAAGGTACAACACCCATTTATGATAAAGGTACTCAGCAAAGTGGGAATAGAGGCAGCATTCCTCAGTATAATATAGGCCATATATAAAAGACCTACAGCCAACATCATACTTAATGGCAAAAACTAAAATCTTTTCCACTAAGATCAGGAATGAGACAAGGCTGTCTACTTTCAACACTTCTATTCAATATAGTATTGGAAGTTTTAGCCTCAGCAATCAGGCAAGAAAAGGAAATAAAAGGCATTCAAATTGGAAAGGAGGAAAAAAAAATCATTGTTCACAGATGACATGATAGTGTACATGGAAAATCCTATAGCCTCTACCAAAAACTTGCTTGAACTAATGATTGAATTTAACAAAACAGTGGGATACAAAGTCAATATCCAGAAATCAAAGGCATTTCTGTATACTAACAATAAATCAGGAGAAGCAGAAATCAAGAAAAATATCCCATTTGATATATCAAAAACAAAAATAAAATCTCTGGGAATAAATCTAACCAAGGAGGTAAAAGACCTGTATGCAGAAACCTACACAACACTGAAGAAAGAAATCAAGGAAGACACAAACAAATGGAAACTTCTAACATGTTCATGGATTGGAATAATTAGCATCATCAAAATGTCCATACTACCCAAAGCAATTTACAGATTCAATGCAATACTTTTTAAGGTACCAATGGCATATTTCACAGACATAGAACAAACACTTCAAAAATTTATACAGAACCATAAAAGACCCCGAATAGCAGCTGCAATTTTGAGAAAGAAGAACAAAGTAGGAGGGATCACAATACCTGATATCAAACTGTATTACAAGACCACTGTAATCAAAACAGCCTGGTACTGGCATAAAAACAGGCACATAGACCAATGGAACAGAACAGAGAGCCCAGAAATAATCCCAACTCTCTACAGTCAATTAATATTTGACAAAGGGGGCAGTAACATAAAATGGGATAAAGATAGCCTCTTCAACAGATTGTGTTGGGAGAACTGGACAGCTATCTGCAAAAAAAATGAAACTTGAGCACCAACTTACACCATACACCAAAATAATTTCAAGGTGGGTAAAATGCTTAAATATAAGCCGTGACAGAATTAAAGTCCTAGAGCAGAACATTGGCAGGAAAATATCAGACATTCCTCGCAGCAACATTTTTACTGGTATTTCCCCTAGAGCAAGGAATATAAATGAAAGAATAAACAAATGGGATCTCATCAAAATAAAAAGCTTCTGCGTGGCTACAGAAAACAGCATTAAAATAAAAAGACAACCAACTGTATGGGAAAACATATTTGCCAATGATACCTCAGACAAAGGTTTAATCTCCAAAATATACAAAGAACCTCTAAGAAGACAACTAACCCAATTAAAAAATGGGGAAAGGACTTGAACAGACACTTCTCCAAGGAGGACATACAGAGGATCCAGAGGCACATGAAGAGATGTTCAATATCGCTTGTTATCAGAGAGATGCAAATTAAAACCACAATGAGATACCACTTTACACCGGTGAGAATGGCTGTCATAAACAAAGCAATAAACAACAAATGTTGCAGAGGGTGTGGGAAAAAGGAAACTCTGGTCCACTGTTGGTGGGATTGCAGACTGGTACAACCATTATGGAAAACAGGATGGAATTTTCTCAAAAAACTAAAAATCAATCTGCCTTTGACCCAGCAATTCCACTGCCAGGATTGTATCCTTAGAACCCTAAAACACCAATCCCAAAGAACCTATGCACCCCAATGTTCATAGCAGCACAATTTACAATAGCCAAGAGTTGTAAGCAACCTAGGTGTCTGTCAGTAGATGAATGGATCAAAAAACTATAGTACATATACACAATGGAATTCTATGCTACAGAAAGAAAGAAGGAGATCCTACCTTTTGCAACAGCCTGGATGGAACTATGCTGAGTGAAATAAGCCAGGTGTTGAAGGACAAATACCGTATGATCTCACCTTTAACAGAAAGCTAAACAACAAAACAAGCAAGCAAATTATAACCAAAGACACTGAAATGGAGAACAGGCTGATAGTGACAAGAGGGGAGAGGGGAGGGAATTTCCAGGAAAATAGAGGAGGGATTTAGAGGAACATATATAAAGGATACATGGACAACAACTGAGAAGGAAGGGAGGGTGGAGCACAGGGGTGGTGGAATTAGATGGGAGCAATAGACAGAAAACTGTGCTTGAAAAATAATTAAATATTTTTTTTTAAATGAAAAAAATAAAAATTTAAGTATGACCATGTCACTGTGTCTGCTAACAAATTGCCAGCATAAGTGTCCTATAGGTGAGAGATTTAATTGCCATTGTAAGACCCTTCAGAGCTCTCTGTTTCTCTGGCACAGTGACCAACAATATTTGAGATGGTATTCATTCCACTCATCCCAGGGACCTGAGTGACTAGAATGAACAGTGTCCCTGCTAACCTATGATGGACTTGTAACATGAGCAAGAAATAAATCTTTTTAAACTAAAAAAAAAAAAATTCAATATTTGAATGGCTATTTTATTGCTAAATGTTTGCATACATTTTTAATTATTGCACTAGGACAGCTTTTAATAAACTTACTCTATTGAGAAATATTAATTTACACATTAAGTTCTTCAACCATCTTTTTATATAGATCCTCTAATTAGAGAGGAACTTTCTGAGCTAGTCAAAATATAAAACATATATTGCCTTCTTTTTTAATCTCTCACTTTGATATTTGGGATAAGGTAGGTTAATCTCAGCATACCTTTGCATTATTACCCAGTTAATTATAAGGCTGTCAGAGATTCCCTTTTGTGGAGAACCTCCCAAATTCTCCGTGGGCATAGCAATTTATCAAATTGCTATGAAAGAAAATGTCAGCTTAGTGAAAATGAGAACAATTCTTAACAACTTTTACCAGCTTCCCAGTATTCATCTGTCCCTCCTACTCTAATCCAGGATATGGGGAAAATAATAAAATAAATTAAAATAAAATAAAATAAAATAAAATAAAATAAAATAAAATAAAATAAAATAAAATGTATAACACTACATTCACTGAGATTTCATTGTTTTGTGGAACTACTGGTTTCCTTTAGAGCTGATTGGAGTGTGTTTTTATGTAGTTGTTATTATTCTCTCCTGAGGGTGTCTTCCAGCCAGAACATATGATCAAAAAATAAATCCATTTTATAGTACAAGAGGAATTAAGCCATTGAAAAAGCACCATTATTCTTTGTTAAATGATGTTAATCATGCATTAGGGGGAATACAAATCTAGCAGTATAAGAGGTGTATGAATGATAAATGTATGAACAAGAATAGTTTGGGGTTCTTTTAGTTATTATTAAGAGCTTATCAGAAAACCATAAATGAATCCATCAGCAGGTACTTCATTGTGGTACAAACATAGTCCAATTAATAAATTTCAATATTACTGACAAGATTAGATAAATTATTGTCAAAATAACAAAATGCTGACTTGTCATTTGTGGTATATCTTTGTTAAGGTGACTTTATGTAACTACCTGTTGTAAAAGACCTGCTCTTGGCAAACTGTCCCGACTACTGTATAGTAGTCATATATAAAGACATATCCAGATATCTCTATCACGTAAATGGCTCTAAGTAGTGAGCAATAACACCAAAGCAATATCCTATAATAAATACTCCAATACCTCATGTGTAATATTTTCTAACAATTTCCAAACGTTTACCAATTTATCTTAGCAACAGCTCTGCGAGGTAAGTACTATTATTATTATTATTTTACCATATGAAGAAACTGTGGTGCAGACCAAAATCTTATTCCCACTAAGTCACAGAGCCAGAATACACAAAAAGTCCCCCTCAAAAGTTGGCACTCTCATCTATATGCTATACTCCTCATAATAAAGCAAAAGACAGATCTAAGCACTATACTAACATAGCAAAATCCATAAATCTAAAATTTACCCAGCTTAATATCTTATTTTACTAAGAACCAAGGCTGTGGCCTTAAAATATACAAGCTATCTTAGCCAAAAGGTCTTGGAATTTGAATTTGAATACAACAGTATTGTAAATCTGTCCTTCACATTATGTTCTAATTATGAACAATAATAAACATTTCAGTAATTATAACTCTGTTTTATAAATGTCTACTTCAAAATAGTTTGAACAATTTTATGATAATTTAAACAAATGAACAAAAATAAACACTTAATTATAAGTTTTAATTAACTGTTTTCACATGCAATTATAAATAAATTGTTTTGTACAGCAACTCACCAGCTTTCACATTTTTAACCAGACACTAAAATGAGCAAGGAAACTCCTAGTCTGTGCTCATTTTCCAAGTTAGGGGTGAGTCAAATCACCTTGAGAATTGGGGTCAGCTGCCTTTCTAGAAATTTGTATCATGACAGAGAACTACCCAGAATAAAACAATTAAGTCTTACCAGTCATGATGGACATTTAATGAGGTTCCATGTGGTAGAAGAGAGTTCACTCTACCTGTGTCAAATAGGTTCTGAAATGCCATAAAACTAACATAATAAATAATTTAAGTGCTGAAATAACCCAGCAGAAAGATTTTCTTGCTAACTGTGTAGTACCTGGCTATACAGCCATAAAGACAGTGGTTAGGAAACTGCCCACTGATTGGTTACTAAGGGACAGGAAATACAGCATCTCTTTTTATGGTGGAAGAGATAAAACACTAATGAAGAGTTGATGTCTGTACTTGTGCTTCACATCCATGTATCAGGCACAATGGATAGATTCTGCCTCCTATTTCAAGCACCTAGAAGACAAGCCCTGAGACTGAATTAATGGTGAGAAAGAGAATGTATAATTACACAGGAAATCACATACTATGCTATTTAGCCAGCAAAGCTAAGTGGTTTCGGTAGATGGTAAATTAACCCTGTGGGGATTGAGGGGATATTTCTGTGCAAAAATAAATAAATAAAAGTCTTTATTCATGAGTATAATTGGGTATTGAAATAGCATCATGTATTGTATCTTGATTTGAAACTGTCAACTGAAATGTGAACTTCCCTTATTGCCTTCTCTTCTCAGCCCCCTGTGTGTCTTTACTCAGCCAATTATAGAATCGCCTAGCTGCAGGGAGGCCCAGAGCCCTGGACTGCTATCAAATCACAGATTGGGGCTCAAACCCTCTGGCTTGAGAAACCTATCATGATCTGCATTAAAGTTATTAAAATGATCCCAGAGAAAAGAAAAATAATAATATGTTTTTAAATAAGATGAAAGAACAAATTGTTTTAAAGGTAAAAATGTGAGCATTAGCTTTGAGGTAGCATCTCCTAGGAATTAAAGAGCTCATTTTTGCAGTTACTGAATATTTAAAGCATTTTCATTCTATACCCACATTCCAAGGATATCATTTAGAGAGGAAGTACCAGACAAATGCACTGGAAGTTCACAAGTTATGAGGTAATTGTATTAGCACATAGAGAAAGAGGGAAAGTATGCACAAAACCCTGATTGGCATTTCTATTTTTAAAAGGCATTCTTTCCCAATACCTGAGCATGCCCAGAGGACCTGTCTCTGAGCAGCTGTGAGATAGAACCTTCTTACTTTGGGGTTAGTGCAGGGAGCTCATTAGCACTGGCTCTATGCTTAGCTAAACAGCCTTGTTTGCATATTGAAGCAATAGAATGTGAAGGTGTTAAAAAAAAAAGGAAAAATTGCTGCTGCTACTTATGACTGACATGTCTATCTGGGCTCTTGTGTTTACAAGAGAATAACGAAGCTGCCCCAAAGCCCCTATTAGGCCTGATTACTATGCAGAGGCTTCTTAGATTATATATAATTGATATCCTTTTTCCCTCCAGCTAACCAATGGTAGCTCTCAAGAGTAATGCTAATTCTCCTACATCTTACCATCCAAGCAAACATTGGAAATTGCTATCTTTCTCTCTGCTTAATAATTTTTAAAGACCAAAAATGTAGCATTTATATTTTCTAAAAGCACAATGACTATACAGCTGGTGTAGGTTTATTGCTTAATAACAATCACTGAATCAAATAGTTGAGAAACAGTATTCAGGACTTGCTGAGCCTCTGTGAGTGTGAGAGAGTATGTGTGTATACTATGTGTTTGATAGAATTACACTAAATAACAGTCACTCTTTCTTTTGGGCAAAGTATTAACCCTAACAACCCCTCTTTATTTGGGGACCAGGTCATTCAAATAACTGAGCCCTGTGTATTCAAGGCCCAGTTTGCATTTGAAATGCTTCAAAGAAAACCACTACTTCTGGCAATTTCTTTTTTTTAATTACTTAAAAATTTTTTGTGTAGTTCAAGTAGTTTTCTACCCTTTTCCCCACCCCTCTCCATAACTCCAGCCCTCCCCACTTTCCTTCCATTTCTACCCCCCACCCCTTGTTATTGTCCATGTGTCCTTTATAATTGTCCCAAACATACCTATGCCTTAGTATAATCTTCCTTTGAGATGGTTCTCTGATGTTTTAATTTTTGGAAATTAATTTTTGAGATAAAAAGTTAGAAAACTGGTTTACATGTCTGATCTCAATGTGCAGGCTGCTCAGAAGAGGAAAATTAAGGGAAGGTATATGGGTGATATGGAAATTCCAATACTTCAGCCTCATGGAGACCAGTCAATTTTCAGTGCAATTAAACTTTCTAATCTCTTATAAACATAGATATTGATGCTCTTTGGAGATTAGAGTGTATTGTCTTAAATACACTTACCAAAAGATAGCATAATGACTAGTTCAGCTGAAGGGTGTCCCTCAGCTTGATTATGGTCCCAAAGAGATGCCCTGACAACAGAATAACCTCATCTATGTACCAAATCCAGACACAACTCCAGAATCCATTTCCAAGGCAACAAGGAAAGTTTGGATTCAAATTGTGGAGACTCATTCATTTTTAACATTTTGTTGAGCAACCATTCAATGCCAAAAACAATCCAGAGGCTAATTGTGATATAGACATGTTTCTGCCTTGTCAAGCTTACCCTCAAGTGATGAAAAAAATAATTAAGTAAGGAACTGTAATAAATTGTTGTGTGAACCGAAAACAAAGGAGACACAGAATGCTTGAGAGCACATGGGGGATAAATCCTGAACTGCAATCAACTTGTGTAATCAACTTTTACTCCAAATTAGGAGATCCAGAATACCTCTCATGTGTCTAGATGACTTCAGCTCAAGACCCAGCCTGTGGGAAATGACACAATATCTAGGGAAAACAGGACTATTGAAACTGCAGAGTGGGCTCACCCTGGCAGCCTGAGGGTGTGATGGAAGAAGGTGTGGTTAGGCTTATCTTTAATAATAGACTACATAGCCACAAAGACCTTCCCCACCCTCTTAGTTACTCTTTGTGGATGTCTCACACATTTTATTTTATTGTTTTAAATTTATTTTTATTCCAGTTTCTTCCATTTTGTGGAACTGCATTCCCAAAATTACACTCTTGTGTGAAGTGGGGTTTCCCAAATGAAGAAAGTAGAAGTGGGCTGCAAGGTAGAGTGATTACAGTTTCTTTTTATTCATACCACTCATGCCTGTTACAGCCTATTTTCAAAGGAGAATTGAATGTCAAGTCTAAGGTCACAGATGACTCAATTCAACTAAATAGTGTGGCATAAAAAGAGGTACAGTATAAGAAAAACAGAAATGATCATTGTATTTTCATTTAAAATGATTTGGTCATGAAGCACTCCCAAATTCCTGATGCTTAATCAACTATTAAAATTTAAGTGTAGCTGGATTATTAATTTAATCATCATAGTCACCATTATGCATACACTTTGAGGATATTCTAGCACTTTTCCTTTGAGTTCGAATATTAAGAAAACAGCTATTTTCTAATGCTGTAATAGCTTCACTCTATGCAGACTTATAACTGTACCTAAAGCTGGTCTAAGTGGGGTGCCAGGGTGAGAGCTGGGCTCTTTGAAACTGCAGGGGAAGCAGGTCAGACATGGCCTATGTAAACTTACTTAAAGAGTGATCCTTTTCCAGGACTCTCTTTATGGAGGAAAGAAAAAAGGAGAAGCTTCAAGCCTGCAAACTGCTTAGTTGCCCATTTTGGCCAACTCTCCAACATTCACAAAGTTTCATTCTCTCCTAAAACCCAGCAAGCAAAACTACCAAGGACATAAAATCTCAGCAAAGCTGCAAAGTCAAAACCTTTGAGAAAATGACTCAGGAATGTATTTCAGTATTTGTAACTGTCTCCTTTAGACTATCTCTCAGCAGCTATAACTCTATATTCCATGAACACACAAATATATGTTTCCTTTCTGCATTTTAAATATTTCTCTCTTTTGATAAATTTCTTTAAGTCTAAGGTCAATGGATATTTCGTGTGTGGCTTTTATTTTCAAGTTAATTATTTTTATTTATGTTTGCCTAGATTTTCTTCCACATGTGTTTTCTCAAGTCAAAACAGATTGTCCCTTCTAAATTACAAAAAGAAGTAATCACCTGTGTGTGAACTTCTGCATAATCCCTGTCTTGACTATGTTGCACCAATATCAAAGCCTTTATCTTTCCATTAATATGACTAACATATTGTGATAGTCTGGTTAGACAAATCTGTACTAACAGTGCTTATGGTCACTTGGGAATTTCTCCATAGTCTTTCTTCTCCAGAAAAAAATAGTTTCTAGGAGGAAAAAGAAAGAAAGAGTTTTCTCTGTTTTAATCAAACAGAGAGAAAAAAAAGGACCACTGGCTATTTTGTAAACTGCCCACCATGGAGATTTTCCTTCAAGAGTAAAGAAGTGAATTGACATGAGGATGCTGCTGTGCCACATATGGCAAAAACAAGAGAAAGTAATGAAGATTTTAAGACAGTTGTATGTGT
The DNA here is from genome assembly GCF_014824575.4 of Sturnira hondurensis. NCBI lineage: Eukaryota > Metazoa > Chordata > Mammalia > Chiroptera > Phyllostomidae > Sturnira > Sturnira hondurensis. Next base: position 130,337 of record NW_028096087.1, read on the forward strand.
ACCAAGAGGACAGTTCCATAGAGGGATCATCTGTAAAGTTCCATAGAGGGAGCTACCAAATTGAAAAAAAAAAAAGTTCCAGCCTTTTGTTTGCCCAGATTGCTAGGGGAGACAATTTTGCAAAGAAACAAAATATTGCAGAGAAGATGATACATGAATAGAAGCCTATAAGCTCTAAACAGTCATGGAAAAGGAGATTGACATCACTTAGAGGCATTCAGGATGGTTTCACAGAGAAAGTGAGAAATGAGGCTTCAAAATATGAGTAAGAGTTTGCTACATAAAAGAAGAAGGAAGAAGCCCAAGCAGACAGAGCAGTCTATGAAAAGGTAAAAAGATGTTAAACAAAGTAAAGTCTATAGGAAACAGAGAGACTGGAACCTAATAGGAGTAGAACAAATGGGCCATCATTTTAGAAGCCAGCTGTCATGAAAATGCTTTCATGAAAATTAGTAAACATTCTTACAACAGAATTTTAATTGGAGATTTGCCCTGGAATGGACATCCTAAAATTCAACACCAGTTATCTCTAAATTTAGTGATCACCACTTACCCAAACTTCATTGCCTGGTGACCTCAGCTCTTTAAAATATAGTCAAGATCTAGAAAGTCTTTTGAGTAATTGCAGGGGTGTTCTCAAAGCTGCTTACATTCAAATTCTTCATGAAAGAGAGCCTCAAACTCTTACACAGACCAAGTTTTGGCTGATGTTGAAGATTATTCTAATAAATTAGACTTCCTTCGTGGATTTAAAGTAGCAAATTGAATGGATGGAAAAAGTCGACAAATTGACTTTACAAACATCAATACATAATATTTCAGTTGAAGAAAGAAAAAATAAAAACAGAAAAGTCCAGTGATCTGATACAATGAACCTTAATTTTCTTGGCTAATGAACATTCAAGATCTAAGTTTTTAGAGCAATAGATTGCTACTTTCAGAAAAAAAAAAACCTGAATACATATTCATAAGTAATTACCACCTTTCAGAAAGGTGCTAGTGATAAACTTGTACATGTGCCATTTTACTCATGAATCAATAACCATGAGTTTTGGGGATTTTGTTCATTTTGGGGATTCTGTTCGTTTTGGGGATTCTGTTCGTTTTGGGGATTCTGTTCATTTGGGGGACCTGATATCCCATTTCATAAGGGCTGTAAGATTTTACACCACAAACCATTAGAACTTCAACATCTATGAAGACTTAGGCTACAGCCATAATCCTCCAATACTGAGAACTAGTAGATTCACCCTTATTTTTAAAGTGAAATAAGTTTTGGGCACAAGATGGCAGTGGAGTAGGAGAATATGTTCAGTACCTCTTCCCAGAACCAAACTAGAAATACTCATAAAACTCAAGAGGGGAACAGTCACCTGAACAAACTGAAGACTATTGAAAAAAAAAATAGACTTTTACCAAGGTCAAGCAAAAGCCACATTACCAGTAGGAACGGTACTTTCATTTAAAGGATCTGGCTCACACACGCACCAGTGGGATAATGTGGAAGCATGGCTGTAGGAGCTTTCACTTGAGAGAACAGAAACCAGGATAATGGACCAGGCTTCTAAGCACAGAGTTCCAGTTCAGGATCAGCTGACCATAAAACTTCTAGTGTGAAAAAGCTACAGGGTTTTTCTCTGTTGGAGAGAGATGGTACCTGCTGGAAATACAGCAATTTTTTTTCCCTTAAAGTGGCCAAGGTACAGGTTTTGTTCTTGCAGCCACTCACTTTGGGCTCCAGCCAAGAAGGCAGCATGGACTGGAGTTGCTGTTGGAGAATCTGGTGTGGGAGGCACTGTAGAGGAATGTGAAGGAGTTGCTATGGGGTTTTCTGTTCTGGGATATACCTGGATTCTGCAGCTGCCATATTTTTTGAGAATAGCAAGCCTCAAAGGAAATGTAATTATTCTGCCTTATAGGATACTGCTTTCCCCACCCTCTGAAATCCTGCTGACCCCACCATGCATCTTTCGTGTTTGTTTGTTTTGGTTTTGATTTTAGTTTTTTTCCTCTTTTTCTTGTTTTCTCCAATACTGCATCTTAACCACTGCTAAGGAGACAGAAACATTTGCAGACTCAGGGCATGTCAGACACTAGATGTAGCGTGAAGCTATTTCATACATTTTCCCAAGGAAACAGACAGGAACTTCTCCCTCCTGGAAGAGCAACTGAAACACTCTCCACATTTCTGGGTTCTGGAGGCCCCACCCATTGGTCTACTAGGGGCCCCACTCTACCGAGCACAGGAAAATGCTCCCAGACAGACTTAGACTACTCCCTCAGGGGTAGAGAAACACACCCACAATCTTTCCTGAAGTTTACAAGGCACCTCCTGTGGTACATCCAGGAGTCTCATGCTCCAGATTCTGCCAGAAGACTTCTCAGACGGAGGAGGTTTCAAGATGGTGACAGAGTAGGAAGGAGGGAATCCAGCTCCCATACACCTGGTAGAAAATCCAGGTGGATGTACTGAGGAAGAGCATAATCAACCAACAATTCCCCAGCATTTATGAAAATAAGAGACCAGAGAGTGTGATGGAGGGACCAGACAGCTGCAAGTCAGTGAGGACTCTGGGAAGTGAGTGAGGACAAAAGCAGCAGGCACCTTCAGCCGGTATATGAACAAAAAGCGGAGGGTGGCAACCTCTGCGGGCGCCTAACGGCCTCAGTTCCACCCCCCTGGCCAGGAAACAGAGGCTTGGGTCTGGGACTAGCGCCGGGGCCCCTGCTGCCGAGGGAGCTCCAGAAGCCAGCACCCCCCAGGTCTACAACAGACTCTGTGGGAGCCCTGGGACTGCTATAGGGTCTGTGGGAGGGAACTGACTCCCTCCCTCCCCGTCTAAGCAAGGCTGGGCAACACCAGGCAGAGACTTGTCTGCTTAAGTTTACATAAAGGGTAACAAGGGCAGAGGGCCCTGTTCAACTGCAGACTCTGTGGTCAGCAGTCCACCAGCCCACCAGCCAGCCAACCTGGGAGAACTGAGAAGAGCATTGTCGTTGCTGGTCTTTTGGGGAGTGGGCTGGGCTGAGAGGCAGGCTTTATGGAAAAGTCTTTATTAGAAAGTGAACTGAGGTGTTCTGCAACAGCAACTTGCCTCGTGACCCACCCAGCCCACTGGCAGCCCAGATGGCAGCCCAGCAGCCATCCAGGTAAGGGGCGGGAGCACTTGGGTCCCGCCAAGGACTGGGAAGGACAGTGCCAGATCCTGTGGGACCCAGGCAGCCTGCCGGGTGTGCAGGCCCCTGCGTTCCAATCCAATAGCCTGGCTGGAGCATGTGCGAGCATGCGTGCCTGCATGCCAGCCCACAGAGAGGTCCTGCTGCAATCAGAAAAACCTGTTTGGACAGTTTGAAACTGACAAGGGAAGGTGTTTTTTTTGTTTTGTTTTGTTTTGTTTTGTTTTTAGCAACTTCTTTTCTAAGTAATCTTATATATTTTTAATTTTATTATTGCTCTATCTTTCAATACTTTGTTCCTCTCCTTCCTTTTTTTTCCTGTTTTAGTTCATCTTCCTTTCTTCCCAAACTTTTTGTTTATTCCTCCTTTCTCCTGACTTTTTTCTTTTGTGTTGGATTGTTTGTTTGTCTGTTGCTTAGTTTTCTTTTACCCACAAGAGACACAAATAACTGGGAACTGCGAAAGGACCACAGTGGGACCTAAAGAGGGGGCATCTGAACAATAGAGACACAGAGACAAATTTCACTTGGCTATAGCAGAGAAGCCTCAAGTTGCTGCATAGGTGTATTATTATTGTTTTTTCATTATTCTCACGTCTGTCTTTTATTTTAATAGTATCTTTGTATTCATCCTCTTTCTGTATAGGTTTCTTGGTCCTGGCTGCTTATATTATACTTTTGTACAGGTTTTCCCTGTTCTTTCCTCCACAGTATATTGCTAATTTTCTATACTTCACGCCACTTGCTTTCCTTTGGAATACTACCCTAGCTCTATAACCCCCATTCAGACATATCACATAGAGTCTGTCATGTGAATGCTACTCTAATATTATTGTAAATAATAGCTGTTCTATACAACAGTAAATACTTCACAGCACATCTCTCGGACCTTAGATCACCTTACAGGCTCCTGAATTCTATTACTGTAGTGATTAACTCTATTTGCTCACATGCTACACTGAGTTACTATTCCTTACTCTCATCTTACCTCAAAATCTGACTGACTGCAACTTCACTGCTTTCTAGATCCAACTCACAATCCTTCCCTTCCCAACAAGAGACTTATCTTCTGTCCATCCTTTCTTATAAGTGGCAAGCTGGGTCAAAGATTACGGTTAACACTATATAAAACCTAAAGATTTTCTGTTTCTTCTCTACCAACTGTGACTGTAACTAAAATAAAATACTCTTCGGCAGTCATAAAACATTTTGCCTCCCCCTCCAACTAATTACACACACAACACACAAAAAAAGGAGTAGGTGGAAGTGGAGAACGCCAACATACGTGCAGGAGACTGCACCACTGAATCTCACAGGTATTCTACCACAGAAGTTCACACCATAAGCACAAGGAACCAGAACAGATCAATTTAAGAAGCTGAGACCAACAAGAAGAGGGTCACAGACAATGGGAAGACAAAGAAACAATCCCCAAATGAAAGAAAAGGCAGAAGTCTCAGAAAGAATGTTAGATGAAATAGAGGCAACTCAACTATGAGATATTTAATTCAAAGCACAGGTTATCAGGAAACGCAAAGAACTTACAATGAGCTGCCAGAAACAACAAGGGAGCTACAGTGAATTCGCTGCAAAATATATCATCATGAAAAAGGAAATAGAAACTATCAGCAAAGGCCAAGAGGAAATGTATAATACAGTTTCTGAACTGAAAAGCACAGAAGAAGGTATGCAAAGCAGGATCGATGAAGCAGAAGATTGCATCAGTGAGTTGAAGGACAGAGTAGAAAGTATTTCCCAGAAAAAACAACAAAAACAAAAGAGGCTCAGAAAGAATGATAAGGGATTAAAAGAAAAGCAAGACACTAGGAAACATAATAATACGCAAATAATAGGAATACCAGAAGGAGAAGTAGAATAAGGAATAAAAAACCCATTTGAAAGAGTAATAATAGAAAATTTCCCTAATTTGACGAGAGAAAAAGTCACACGAATTCAGAAATCAGGAATAGTCCCAATCAGGTGGAACCCAAAGAGGCCCACTGGAAAACACATCATCATTAAAATGGTAAAACTCCATGAGAAAGAGTGAATCTTAAAGGCAGTAACGGAGAAAAAAAGGAGCCCCAATAAGGTTGCCTACAGACTTCTCAGTGGAAACACTCCAAGAAAGAATAAAATAAGCAAGGAATATTACAAGTAATGAGAACCAGAGCCCTTATTGGGAGCCCCAATAAGTTTGCCTACTGACTTCTCAGTGGAAACACTCCAAGCAAGAATAAAATAAGCAAGGAATATTACAAGTAATGAGAACCAGAGGCCTACAACCAAGGCTACTGTACCCAGCAAGGCTATCAATCAAGATAGAAGACCAAATAAAAAGCTTCAAAGACAAAAGAAGACTAAAAGAATATGCCTCCACCAAACCAGCTCTTCAAAAAATACTAAAAGGACCGCTTTAAGGAAAGCAAGAAAGAGAGAGAGAGAGAAAGGAACAAAGGTACATAAATGGCAATGAATAAGTACTTTTCAATAATAACCTTAAATGTAAATGGATTAAATGCTACAATCAAAAGACATAGAAGAGCTGAATGGATATGAAAGCATGACCCACACATATGCTACCTACAGGAGACTCACCTCAGGACAAAAGACCATCAAAGGCTAAAAGTGAATGGCTGGAAACAAATTTTCCAAGCAAACGAACAAGAAAAAAAGCCAGGGTAGCAATTCTAATATCAGACAAAATAGACTTAAAAAAAGGCCCATAAAGAGAGACCCAGGAGATCACTTCATAATAATCAAAGGAAGACATTAGCATCATACATATATATGCACCCAACATAGGAGCACCCAAATATATAAAGAAAATCCTAGAGCACTTCAAGAATGATATTGAGAGCAACACAATTATAGCAGAGGATTTTAACACCCCACTGTCAAAATTGGACAGATCTTCCAAACAAAATATCAACAAAGATATAGCTGCACTAAACAACACCCCAGATGAAATGGACCTAACTGATATACATAGAGCCCGTCATTCCAAAGAAGCTAAATACACATTCTTTTCAAATGCACATGGAAAAGTTTCAAAAATAGACCACACAGTAAGACACAAAACGAGTATCAACAAATTCAGGGAAATAGAAATCATATCAAGTATTTTCTGTGACCACAAGGGATTGAAATTAGAAACCAACCCCAATAGAAAAAAAAATAAACACCAAAAACCATGGAAACTGAATGGTGTGCTATCAAACAATGAATGGGTCAAGATTGAAATTAGAGAAGAATTCAAAAAGTTCCTGGAAACAAATGAAAATGAACTCAAATCAAACCAAAACTCATGGGACACAGTGAAGGCAGTCCTGAGAGGGAAATTCATAGCAATACAGACTTACCTAAAGAAGATGGAAACATTTCAACAAACAACCTAACCCGATGCCTGCGAGAACTCGAGGAACAACAAAAAAGACAGCCCAGAATAAGTAGAAGGAAGGAAATAAGCAAGATCAGAGCAGAGTTAAATAACATAGAGACTAAAAGCAAAAATCTAAGGATCAATGAATCCAAGAATTGATTTTTTGAAAAGATAAACAAAATAGACAAGCCTTTAACTAGGCTCGTCAAGAAAAGGAGAGAGAAGACACAAATAAACACAATGAGAAATGAAAGAGGAGAGATTACAACTGATACCACAGAAATAGAAGGGATTGTAAGAAATTACTATGCAGAATCGTATGCCAAGAAATTTGAAAACCTACGTGAAATGGACAAATTTCTAGCAAAATATAATCTTCCAAACTCAAGAAAAAAGAAACAGAAGACCTGAACAGGCCAATAACAGCAAATGAAATTGAGGTGGTAATCAAAAAAATTCCCATCACACAAAAGCCCCAGACCAGATGGTTTCACAGGAGAATTCTACAAAGCTTTTAAGGTAGAGTTAACCCCTATTCTTCACAGACTATTCCAAAAAATCCAAAATGATGGGAAACTCCCCAGTTCCTTTTATGAAGCCAGCATCATCCTAATTCCAAAGCCAGACCGAGACACAACAAAGAAAGAAAACTTCAGGCCAATAGCGCTGATGAACATAGATGCTAAAATCCTCAGCAATATATTGGCAAATCACATCTAAAAATATATGAAAAAGATCATACACCACTACCAAGTGGGATTCCTCCCAGGGATGCAAGGATGGTTCAATACCCATAAATCAGTAAATGTAATACATCACATAAACAAAAGCAAAGACAAAAACCACATGATGATACCAATAGATGCAAAAAAAGCTTTTGATAAGGTACAAACCCATTTATGATAAAAAACACCCAGCAAATTGAGAATAGAGGGAGCATTCCTCAATATAATAAAGGCCATATATGAGAGACCTACAGCCAACATCATACTCAATGGGCAAAAACTAAAAGCTTTTCCACTAATATCAGGGACAAGACAAGGTTGCCCACTTTCACCACTTCTATTCAATATAGTATTGGAAGTTCTAGCTGCAGTGATCAGACAAGAAAAGGAAAAAAAAAACGTATCCAATTCAGAAAGGAGGAAACAAAACTGGCATTGTTTGCAGATGACATGATAGTGTACCGAGAAAATCCTATAGCCTCTACCAAAAAACTGCTCAAACTAATAAATAAATTTGGCAAAACAGTGGTTTAAAAAGTAAATATCCAGAAATCAAAGGCATTTTTTTTTGTATACCAACAGTGAAATAGCAGAAGCAGAAATCAAGAAAAAATCCCATTCAATATAGCAAAAAGAAAAATAAAATCTCTAGGAATAAATCTAACCAAGGAGGTAAAAGACCTATATGCAGAAAACCACACAACACTGAAGAAAGAAATCAAGGAAGACACAAATATATGGAAACATATACTGTGTTCATGGATTGGAAGAATTAACATCATCAAAATGTCCGTATTACACAAAGCAATTTACAGATTCAATGCAATACCTATTAAAGTACCAATGACATAGTTCACAGACATAGAACAAACACTTCAAAAATCTCTATGGAACCAGAAAAGATCCCAATAGCAGCCGCAATTTTGCCAAAGAATAACAAAGTACGAGGGATCACAATACGTGATATCAAACTGTATTACAAAGCCACTGTAATCAAAACAGCATGGTAGTGGCATAAAAAAAGGCACATCGACTAATGGAACAGAACAGAGAGCCCTGAAATAAACTCAAATCTCTACAACCAATTAATATTCAATGAAGGGGGGCAGCAACATAAAATGAAGTAAAAATAGCCTGTTCAACAAATGGTTTTGGGAGAACTGGACAGCTACCTGCAAAAAAATGAAACTCGTGCACCAACTTATACCATACACCAAAATAAATTCAAGGTGGATAAAAGAGTTAAATATAAGTCATGACACCATTAAAGTCCTAGAAGAAAGCATTGGCAGGAAAACCTCAGATATTCCACACAGCAATATTTTTACTGGTATGTCCCCTAGAGCCAGGAGCATAAAGGAAAGAATAAACAAATGGGATCTCACCAAAATAAAAAGCTTCTGCATGACCAAATAAAGCAGTATAAAATGAAAAGACAACAACTGTATGGGAAAACATATTTGCCAGTGATACCTCAGACAAGGGTTTAATCTCCAAAATATACAAAGAATTCACATGACTTTACTCCATGAAGACAACTAATCCAATTAAAAAATGGGCAAAGGACTTGAACAGACATTTCTCAAAGGAGGACCTACAGAGGATCCAGAGACACATGAAGAGATATTCAATATCGGTTGCTATCAGAGAGATGCAAATTAAAACCACAAGGAGATACCACTGTACACCAGTGAGAATGGCTGTCATAAACAAAGCAATAAACAACAAATGTTGGAGAGGGTGTGGGGAAAAGGGGACTCTAGTCCCCTGTTGGTGGGATTGCAGACTGGTACAACCATTATAGAAAACAGTATCAAATTTTGTCAGAAAACTAAAATTGGACCTACCTCTTGACCCAGTAATTCTACCCCTGGGATGGTATCCTGAGAACCCTAAAACACCAATCCCTAAGAACATATGCACCCCAATGTTCATAGCAGCACAATTTACAATAGCCAAGAGTTGGACGCAACCTAGGTGCCCATCAATAAATGAATAGATCCAAAAACTATGATACATTTACTCAATGTAATTGTATGCAGCAGAAAGAAAGAAGGAGCTCCTACCTTTTGAAACATCATGGATGGAACTGGAAAGCATTATGCTAAGTGAAATAAGCCAGGTGTTGAAGGACATATACCATATGACCTCACCTTTAACAGGAAGCTAAACAACAGAGCAAACAAGCAGGCAAAATATAACCAAGACACTTAAATAGAGAACAGGGGGACAGTGACCAGTGGGGAGAGGGGAGGAAATTTCAGGGGAAATAGGGGAGGGATTTAGAGGAACAAATATAAAGGATACATGGACAACAACTAAGAAGGGGAAAATTGGGGGTGGGGTGGGGTATGGAAGTGGTAGACAGAAAAGTGTACTTGAAAAATAATTAAATAAATTTTTAAAAATAAGACTTCTCAGAAAGTCTTCTATGACAATTCTAAGACAGACAGCAAACTTACATCTAGACACAAGCAGAAGCAGATTCCATGGTAAATTGAGACATTTGCTGCTCCACCCTTAGACCCAATGCTGACAAAATCCAGCTTTATAGAGCAGTTTGGGCCATCCTGGGTACAGCCAACCCCAGAAGAATTAGCCACAAACTGTGGATCACTTGCAGCTTCAAATAGGATAGCACCTAAGATTAGTTTACACTAACCTGAGACATCAGAGCCATATGCAAAGGAAGAAACCAGGAAGCAACCACTAAACTCTGCTGAGATGAATCCTACTTTGTTCTTTTTCATTATTTTTTCATTTTCATAGCCTTTTTATTATTTTTATATTTTCTGCTCTTTTCCTTTAACTCTTATTTTACTCTTTCCTTAAATTACCTCATTGTCCCCTCTTTCTTTCCTTTTCATATCTTTCCTATTCTTTCTATCCCCTTGTCCCTTTTACCCATTTTACTCTTTCTATTCATTACTTTATTATTTCTCCTTCTTTTATCCCCCCATGATCAATTCTCTTTTCTTTGCTCTTTTATTATTTTTTTCTTTTAAAAATCCCTTTCTTTTACTATTGCATTTGTTTTTCAACTTTCATTATTCTTTGCTTTTTTTCCCATTGACATTGGTGTTGTTGTTGGGGGAGGAGGATTTGCCTGTTTTGATTTTGTCTTTTGTGTTCTTTTGCTCTGTGCCTTCAGCACTTGTGGAACAGTGTACAAGTTGTGGTAGGGATTGAGACTCTCAATTAGCCAGCCACAGGGGAGATGCCACCAACAAAGGGGCTAACAATTATGATCGAAATATAGCAGGTAAGTCCTCATAACCCACACAAAAAAACATTCCTAGAGCATTCAGCTCAGGAGAACAAGGAAATTGCCCCACTGGATCCCACAAGACACCTATCACATAAGACCACCCTATAAGACAGAGAATCAGAGTAGTTCTATCTAATACATACAAACAAAGAAAGAAAGACAGCTAAAAGAGGAAGACAAATAAATAACCTCCAAGTGAAAAAAGAAAGAAAGAATCCCTAAAAATTAGCTAAGTGAAATTGAAGCAAGCAAATTATCAAACATTGAATTCAAAGTAATGCTCGGCATCATGCTCAAGAAACGAAATGAGAACTACATAAACATGAGAAAGGACATAGAAACTGTAAATCAGAACTAGTTGGAAGGAAAGAATGCAATATCTGAAATAAAAGTACACATTCACTACAAGGAATTAGAAGCAGGTTAGACGAAGCAGAAAACAAATCAGCAATCAGAAAGATAAGGTGAAAAACAGCCAGAAAGAGAAACAAACAAACACTAAAAATTGAGGATTATTAAAGTGACCTTTTGCACAACATGAAATATAACAATATTGACATCATAGGGATACCAGAAGTAGAAGAAAGGAAACAAGGTTTAAAAAAGTTGTTTGAAGTAATAATGACAGAAGACTTCTCTAACTTGTTAAAGAAAAAGTCATACAAGTTCAGGAAGCACAGAAAGTTCCAATCAGATGAACCCAAAGAGACCCACACAATGACACATCATAATTAAAATAGCAAAGTTTAAAGACAGTCTTGAAGGCATCAAGAAAGAAACAGTTACCTACAAGAGAGCTTCAATAATACTGTCAGCTGATTTCTCAACAGAAACACTATAGGTCAAGAGGAATTGGCATGAAGTATTCAAAGGGGGAAAAAAAGCAATGACCGACAACCAAGCCTACTCTATCCAGCAGGATTTCATGCAAAATGGAAAGCAAAGTAAAGAGTTTCTCAAAAAAAAAAAGGCTAAAGGGATACATTTCCACCAAGCCAATATTTCAAGAAGTGCTAAAGTTTCTGCTTCTTACTCTATTTCGAAGAAGAAGAAGAAGAAGAAGAAGAAGAAGAAGAAGAAGAAGAAGAAGAAAGAGAGAGAACAGAGATACAGAGGGAAAATAGCAATGAATACCTATGAAAAATAACCTTAAATGTAAATAGATTAAATGTTTTAATCAAAAGACATAAGGTAGCTGAATGGGTAAGAAAACATGACTCATATCTTTGCTCTGCAAGAGACCACTACAGAACAAAAGATTTACACAGGCTGAAAGTAAGTAGATGGGGAAAATTCTCCATGCAAATGCAGATAGAAAAAAAAAAAAGCTGGGCTAGCTACAATTATATCTGACAAAAGAGATTCAAAGAAAAGGCTGTAACAAAAGACAAAGAAGATCAATACATAATACTGAAGAGATCAATAAAACAAGAGGGTATAACCCTGGTAAACATACATGCACACTATATAGGAATACATAAATATTGGAGGACTTTAAGGACGAGATCAACAAAAACATAGTCATTGTAGGTGATTTTAACACCCAACTGTCACCAATGGATAGATATTCCAGACCAAAAAAAAAAAAAAAGAAAAGAAAAAAATAAATGCATCCAGTAATTTAAAAAAAAGGAAACAACTACTTTAGATGACACATTATATTGAATGGATTTCATTGCCATTTACATAACGTTTCAGCTCAAAGCAACAAAATGTACACATGGATTATTCTCAAATATAAACCATGTGGTAGGACACAAAATAAGCCTTAATCAATTCAAGAAAATTCAAATCAAATAAAGAATTTTCTCAGATCACAAAGGCTTGAAACTAGAAATCAGCCTCCATTAAAAATATTCAAATATTTGGAGGCTAAATATCATGCTATTAAATAATTAGTAGGTCAAAAATGAGGACATGGAAGAAAACAAAAAGTACCTGAAAACAAAGGAAAATGAACACACAACTCAAAACCAATGGTGCACAGTGAAAGCGGTCCAGAGAGGAAAGATCCTAGCATTTCAGGGCTATCTAAAGAAGATAGAAGTATCTCAAATAAACAACTTAACAATCTACCTGAAAGAACTAGGATACCAATAAATCCAGGAACTAGTTCTTTGAAAAGATAAGCAAAATTGATAAATCCTTAACCAGACTCATCAAGAAAGAAAGAAAGAGCAGTTTCAGCCAAGATGGGGGCATAGGTAGAAACACTTCGCTTCCTTGCACAACCGAAAAAAGAGTGAAAACCAATTTAAAAACAATACACAACCAGAAGTGCTAGAAAATCAGACTGCATGGAACTTTGACTCTTTCAATCTGAAGTGAAAGAAACATTCACCCATACATGTAGGAGGGGTGGAACTGGGCAAAGAGTTCATGCAGCAAGGCAGCAGACCATGTGGGAGAGGCAGGGCTGAAGCCTCAAAGCAAGCTGTAAATTATTACAGTGGTTGCAATGGTGGGAGAAACTCCCAGTCTCACATGATAGAGTTCACTGGAAAGATGGGCTAGAACCATCAGAGAGATGAGCAAGTGGCATTGTTTCCTCTCTGACAACTTATCCACAGACAGCTTCACAATGCAGTAAAGAGGGTTACCTTCAATTGGGGAATACCCAAGGCCTTTCCCCCTTACAAAATAACAGGTGTGTGGAGACAAAGAAATATAGCCCAAGTGAAAGAACAGATCAAAAATCCAGAAAAGAAGCTAAGTGTTGAGGATATAGCCAAACAACCTGATGCAGAGTACAAAACACTGGTAATCAAAAACTTAGGGTGCTCAAAAACTTATTGTACTTGGTCACAAAATGAAGGAAGAAATGAAGGCTACCCAAACTGAAATAAAACAAAATATACAGGAAACAAAGAGTGAAGAGAAGGAAATCCAGACTCATTGAACAATTTAAAACCAAAGGAAGAAGTACTGGCCAATGTGGACATGTAGATGAAAATACTGTGCATCCTCGCACAACGAAAATTAAGGACAACAAAGATTTAGAAACAAAAACTCAACCAGAACAGACAGAAAATTGAACCATACAGAAGTCTCCAGACCAGTAAGAGGGGTGGAATTGTCACTGGAAGAGAGGGGTCCCATCAGGAAAAGGTCATGGCTGGTAGACCCAGGTGCACAGGCAGTTTGGAGCTAGCAGACCCCAGGCCTGAGGAGGAAATGAGCAAACCCAGTGAGGCATGGCTGACTGTGGTCACACATTTGTGCACAGATAAACCAGGCAAAAATGAACAGCAAGACAAACCATGCAACCCAGGCCCACAGCTACAGAAAATAAAACCTAAAAGCGCAGATTGAAAAGGTGCCAGGAGAGGCTCCCAGCCTCACAGGAGAATTTGTTGGAGAGACCCACAGGGTCCTAGAACATACACAAGCCCACCCACCGAGGAACTAGTATCAGAAGGGCCCAATTTGCTTGTGGAAGGTGGCAGAGAGGACTGAAATCTGAGAGAGCTGAGCAAGAGCCATTGTTCCCTCTCTGACCATGTCCCAAATACAGTGTCACAACCCAGTACCTGAGTTGCCTCACCCTGTTGAACACCTAAGGCCCTGCCCCTCATATGTAACAGACAGGATCTGACAAAAAAATTGTGGCTCAAACAGAAGAACAAATCAAAGCCCCAGAGCCAATACTTTTAAGTGACCAAGAGATAGCCAACCTGTTAGATGCACAGTTCAAAATACTGGTGATCAGGATGCTCACAAAAGTGGTTGATTTTGGTCAAAAATTAGATAAAAATGAAGGCTACACTAAGTGAAATTAAGGAAAATGCACAGGGAACAAATAGTGACACGGAAAAAACTGGGGCTCAAATCAATGGAGTGGACCAGAAGGAAGAAACCACCAAACAGAAAAGAAGAAAAAAACAAGAATTCACACACAAAAAAAATGAGAAGCTTAGGAACCTTCAAGACATCTTGAAATGTTGCAACATCTGAATTATAGAGGTACCAGAAGGGGAAGAGGAAGAGCAATGAATGGAAAACTTATTTGAACGAATAATAAAGGAGAACTTCCCTAATCTGGCTAAGGAAATAGATTTCCAGAAAGTTCAGTAAGCTCAGAGAGTCCCAAAGAAGGTGGACCCAAAGAGGAACACACCAAGGCACATCATCATTACATTAGCCAAGATGAAAATGAAGGAGAGAATCCTAGAAGCAGCAAGAGATAAGGGGACAGTCACCTACAAAGGAGTTCCCATCAGACTGCCAGCTGATTTCTCAAAAGAGACCTTACAGGTAAACAGGGACTGGAAAGAAGTATTCCAAGTCATAAAATGCAAGGTCCTATATCCAAGATTTCTCTATCCAGCAAAGCTTTCACTTAGCATGGAAGGGCAGATAAAGAACTTCTCAGATAAGGTCAAGTTCAAGGAGTTCATTATCATCAAGCCTTTATTATATGAAATGTTAAAGGGACTTATCTAAGAAAGAGAAGATAAAAATATGAATAGTGAAAGGACAGCAAGCTCACAGTTATTAACAACCACACCTAAAACAAAAACAAACTAAGCAGACAGCTAAAACAGGAGCAAAGCCACAGAAATGGAGATAACATGGAGAGTTAGCAACAGGGGAGGAGGAGGAGGAGGTGGGGGAGAATGTACAGAAAATAAGTAGCATAGACAGTGGGGAGAAAATAGACAGGGGGAGGGTAAGAGTAGTGTGGGAAATGTAGAAGCTAAAGAACTTAACACATATGGACATGAACTAAGGGTGGGGAGGAATATGGGTGGGAGAGGGTACTCAGGATGGAGGCGAATAAGAAGGGGGAATGGGACAACTGTAATGGCATAATCAATAAATTATATTATTTTTAAAATATTATAGAAAAGGAAGAAATAAACATGCAACTGAAACAGAATGAAGAAAGAAGAATTTGAAAAAAATGAGGAGAGACTTAGGAACCACTGGGACAACTATAAGAGCTCTAACATCAAATTCATAGGAGTGCCAGAAGGAGAAGAAGAAAAGCAAGAAGTAGAAAATTTATTTGAAAAAATAATGAAGAAAAACTTCCCCAGTCTGGTGAAGGAAATAGACTTCCAGGAACTCCAGGAAGCCCAGAGTGTCCCAAAGAATTTGTACCTAAGGAGAAGCACACCAAAGCACATCATCATTAAGCTACCCAAGATTAAAGATAAGAAAGAATCTGAAAAGCATTAAGAGGAGAGAGTTATCTATAAAGGAGTATCCACAAGGCTATCAGGTGATTACTGAAAAGAAATTTTACAAGCAAGAAGGGACTGAAAAGTATTTGAAGTCATGAAAGTTAAGAACCTACATCCAAGGTTACTCTATCTAGAAAAGCTATCATTTAGAATGGAAGGGCAGAAAAAGTGCTTCCCAGATAAGGTCAAGTTACAGGAGTTCATTTTCACCCAGCCCTTATTATATAAAATGTTAAAGGGATTTATTTCAGAAATAGAAGAAATAAAAAAAAAAAACTATGAACAGTAAAATGACAATGACCTCAGAACTATCAGCAACTGAACCAAAAAAAAACAAAAACAAAATCTAAGCAAACCACTAGAATAGGAAGAGAACCAGAGAAATGGAGATCACATGGAGGGTTTTCAGTGGGGAGGAGGAGAGGAAGAATGGGGTGGGGGAAAGGTATGGAGATTAAGAAGCATAATTGGTAAACATAAAATAGGCAGGGAGAGTATAAAATGGTATAGGAAACAAAGAAGTCAAAGAACTTATATGTACAACCCATGGACATGAACTAAGTGGGGGAATACTGGAGGGTTAGAGGTGCAAGACAAAGGAAGGATAAAGGGGAGAATAAATTGGGAAAGCCAAAATAGCATAATCAACAAAATATACTTAAAAACTCATTTAAAAGAATAAAGAGGACACAAATAAATAAAATCAGAAATGAAAGGAGGGAAGTAACAACAGATATGAAACAAAGGCAAAGGATTGTAAGTAAATACTATGAATAAGTATATGTCAAAAAATGACAACCTGGGTAAATGGTTACATTCCTAGAAATATAGTCTTCCAGAACTGGATCAGGGAGAAGCATAAATCATGAAGACAGAGAGCAACTAGCTAAATTGAAGCAGCAACAAAACTCATGAATGAGATGGCTTCAAAAAAACAATTTTACCAAGTATTCAAAGGACTAACACCTATGCTTTTCAAAGTATTCCAAAAAATCCAAAAAGAAGACAGACTTCTTTATTCAAGGCCAGTATTGTCCTAATTCAAAGACTAGGTAAAGACAAAACAAAGAAAGAAAACCACAATGAGATATCACTTCATACCAGTCAGAATGGCAATCATAAGCAACGCAACAAACGAGTGTTAGAGAGGTTGTGAAGAAAAGGGAACTCTAGTGCATTACTGGTGAGAAAGCAGACTGGTGCAGCCACTGTGGAAAAAAATACAATATTTTCTCAGAAAATTAAAAAAGAACTGTCTTTTGACCCACCAATTCCATTGATGTATTTCACAGACATAGAACAAATACTTCAAAAATTTATATGGAAGTATAAAGGACCCTGAATAGCAGCTGCAATTTTGAGAAAGAAGAACAAAGTTGGAGAGAATCACAATACCTGATATCAAATTGTAATACAAGACCACTGCAATCAAAACAGCCTAGTACTGGCATAGAAACAGGCATATAGACCAATGGAACAGAACAGAGAGCCCAGAAATAAACTGAAGTCTCTGCAAGCAATTTGTAGAGACAGAAGTCTCAACAAAGGGGGCAGCAACATAAAATGGAGTAAAAATATCCTCTTCAACATATGGTGTTGGGAGAACTGGACAGCTATGTGCAAAAAAAAAAAAAAGAAACTTCAGCACCAACTTACACCATACATCAAAATAAATTCAAGGTGGATAAAAGACTTAAATATAAGCCATATTACCATTAAAATCCAAGAGGAGAGCATTGGCAGGAAAATCTCAGATATTTCACGCAGCAAGATTTTTACTGGTATGTCCCCCAGAGCAAGGAATATAAAGGAAAGGATAAACAAATGGGATCTCATCAAAATAAAAAACTTCTACACCACTAAAGAAATCAGTATCAAAATGAAAACAGAGCCAACTGTATGGAAAAACATATTTTCCAATGATACCTCAGACAAGGGTTTAATCTTCAAAATATACAACAAACTTACATGACTCCACTCTAAGACAAGCAACCCAATTAAAAAGTGGGTGAAGGACTTGAACAGACACTTCTCAAAGGACGACATACAGAGGATCCAGAGACACATGAAAAAATGCTCAATATCACTAGCTATCATAGAGATGCAAATTAAAACCACAATGAGATACCAAAGGTGGTATCAGTCAGAATGACCATCATAAACAAACAAACCTTACACCAGTCAGAATGACCATCATAAACAAAGCAACAAACAACAAGTGTTGCAGAGGTTGTGAGGAAAAGGGGATCCTACTTCATTGTTGTTGGGATTGCAGACTGGTACAACCACTATGGAAAACAGTATGGAATTTTCTCAGAAAACTAAAAATGAGTCTGCCTTTTGATCCAGTAATTCTACTGCTAGGATTATATTGTAAGAACCCTGAAACACCAGTCCAAAAGAACTTATGCACCCCAATGTTCATAGCAGCACAATTTACAATAGCCAAGAATTGGAAACAACCTAGGTGCCCATCAGTAAATGAATGGATCCATAAACTATGGTACATTTACACAATGTAATTCTATGCAGCAGAAAGAAAGAAGGAGCTCCTACTCTTTGCAACATCATGGATGGAATTAGAGAGCATTATGCTGAGTGAAATAAGCCAGCCAGGGGAGGTGACAGATATGTTAATTATCTTTATTGTGGCCATCACTGCACAAGATGGACCCATGTCAAGGCACATTGTACCATTTAAACTTACACCATGATATGCGTCAATTGTATGTCAATAAGGCTGGTAATAAAATGGCTGAGGAAACATTGGTTGCATTCAGAAGTATGTTTTTTTTTTTATTCTAGTGAGGGCTCTGGGGATATATGAGGGTTTTTAATATGTAATCAGCATTTGTTGGCTCTTTCTTTAAAGGTTGCAAAATAGATTGATTTTACAGATGTGTGTACCAATATACCAGTTTCAATAAACTATAAGTTGTATTTAAAAATAAAATAAAATAAAATACCAATGGCATATTTCACAGAGCCTGAGCAAATATTCCAAAAACTTATGTGGAACCAAAAATGACCCTGAATACCCTCAGCAATGTTTAGAAACCAGAACAAAGTTGGAGGGCTTACAATAACTGATATCAAACTATGCTACAAGGCCACTATGATCAAAACAGTCTGGTACTGGCAAAAAAAAAACAACAGTCACATAGATCAGTGGAACCAAATAAAGAGCCCTGAAATAATCAACATCTTCATGGTCAATTAATAATTAACAAATTAGGCAGCAGCATACAACAAAGATAAGACAGTATCTATAGTAAACGATGTTCGGAGAACCATTTCGGTACATGCGAAATAATGACACTATACTACCATCTTACACAACACACCAGAATAAATTTTTTTTAAAGATACAAATATAAATATATTTAAATATATTTAAATATACATATATTTATATATTTATGAATGTATATATCTATATATTTATTTATAAATATTTATATATTTATGTATATTTATAAATATATATATTTATATAAATGTATATTTAAATATAAAATATATTTATATTTATATGTTTATAAATATAAATATATTTATAAATTTAAATATAAGTGTAAATGTAAGTTATGATACCATAAAATACTAGAGGAAAACAAGGCAGTTTAATTTCAAATATCTCATATAGCAATATTTTTATGATATATATCCTAGAGAAATATAAATAAAAAAATAAACAAATGAGATTACATCAAATTAAAAAGCTTCTACACAGTTAAAGAAACCATCATCAAAATGAAAAGGGAATCAAATATATGGGAGAACATATTGGCTAGCAATATGTCAGACAATGTTTTGATCTCCATGACATATAACACTTGCATCATATGAATATGAGAAGAAGAAAAAAAGGAGAAAGGGATAGAATACCTGTTTGAAAAAATAAGGAGAGAAAAGTTCCCTAAAGTGGTAAGGGGGTAAGTCATAAATGTTCAGGATGCACAGAAGATTCCAATCAAGATGAACCCAAAAAGACCTACTCCACAATACAACATAACTTAAATGTCAAATATTAAATACAAAGAGAAAAAAAGGCAGAAAAGGAGACATGGTTAGTAACATACAGGGGAGCTCCAAAAGACCATAGGCTGACTTCTCAAAAGAAACACTAAAATCTGGAAGGGAAGGGCAAGACATATTTCAAGTAAAGAAAATCAGAAGTCTACAACCAATACTACTCTACCCAGCAAGGTTGTCATTTAAAATTGACGGTGAAATGAGGAGTGTCCCAGACAAAATAAGGCTAAAAGAATACACCTCCACCAAACCTGCATTGCAAGACATGCTAAAGGGTCTGCCTTAAGAATATGAAGCAAAAGAGTGAGAGAGAGAGAGAAACACAGCTACAAAGGGGAAATACGGCAATGATTATGTACATATCAGTAATAACCATAAATGTAAATAGATTAAATGCTCCATTAAAAGATATAAGGTAGCTGAATGGATAAGAAAACATGACCCATATATATACTATCTTCAAGAGACCCGCTCAGAACAAAAGACCCACACAGACTGAAAAAGAACAGTGGGATAAAAATAATCCAAGCAAATGGACAAGAAAAAAAGGTAGTAATACTTCTATCATACAAAATAGATTTCAAAACACAGGCCATAAAAAGAGACAGAGACGGTCATTTCATAATACTTAAAGGAAGAATCCATCAGGAAGACATAAACATTATGAACATGTGTGCACCCAACATAGGAGCACCCAAATACATAGGAACATGTTGGAGAACTTCAAGAAAGATATAGAGAGCAACATAATTATAGCAGGAAATTTAACATCCCACTTTCAACAATGGAGAGATTGTTCAAAAAGTCAAGAAGGATACTGTGGAATTGAATAACACTCTGAATTAAAATAGATTTAACTTTTATATACACAACTTTGAACCCCAAAAAGCAAACTATGCATTTTTTGAAAAATTTTCAAAGATAAACCACATAATAGGACACAGTACAAGCCTCAACAAACTCAATAAAATTGAAATTATATCAAGCATTCACTGGGATCACAATGCTTAAAACTAGAAGCAAAATCAAGGGGGAAAACTCAAAAATGATGAAGTCCATGGTGACTAAATAACATGTTATGAAATAATACATAGGTAAACAACAAGATCAAGGAAGAAATCAAAAAGATTCTGAAAATGAACCCACAACAGTCCAAAACCTATGGGACACAGCAACAGAAGTCCAGAGGGAAGTTTATAGCAATACAGGCTAACCAAAAAAATGATAGATAAATTTTAAATAAACAACACTGCAACTGCAAGAACTAAAAAAACAAAAACAAAGAGGAGAGAGAGTAGAAGAAAGGAAATAATCAAGATCAGAGTAGAATTCATTGATATGCAGACTAAAATAACAATTCAAAGGATCAGTAAATCCAGCAGCTGGTTCTTTGAAAAGATAAACAAAATTGATAAGCATTTAACCAGACTCATCAAGAAAAAAGAAGGACCCAAATAAACAAAATCAGAAGCAAAAGAGGCAAAATTACAACTGATACTGCAGAAACACAAAGGATCAGAAGAAATTTCTATGAACAAAAATATGCCAAGACATTTGAAAGCCTGGGTAAAATGAACAAACTTCTAGAAAATTATAATTCTCCAAAACTAAGTCAAGAAGAAGCAGAAAGCCTAAATAGACAGATAACAGCTAGTGAAATGGAGGCAGCAATGCAAAAACTCCTGCATATAAAAGTCCTGGGACAGACAGATTCGGAGGAGAATTTTACAAAATATTTAGGGAAGACATAATACCAATATTGCATTTTCTGAAATTATTCAAAAATGCAAGAACAGGAGGACTGTCACTCTTTTTTGAGGGCAGCATTATCCCAATTCCAAAACCAGATAAAGGTAAAGAAAGGAAACCACAAGCCAATAACACTGATGAACATAGATGCTAAACTCCTAAAAAGTATATTGACAAACAAGATCTAAAAATTTATTTAAAAGGTCATACACATGACCAAGTGGGATTTATCTCAGGGATGCAAAGATCATACAATATACACTAATCAATAAAGGTAATACATCACATAAACAAAATAAAAAATGATTATGATACTGCATGTTGAATAACATTTGATAAAGTACAGCACCAAATTTATGATGAAAACACTTCATAAGATAGGAGTAGAGGGAACATACCTCAACATAATAAAGTCCATATGTGAAAAAACTACTGCCAACATCTTACTCAATAGGCAAAGCTAAAAGCTTTCCCATTAAGATCAGGACAAGACAAGGATGTCTGCTTTCACCACTTTTATTCTACATAATATTAGAAGTCCTAGCTGCAGTTCTCAGACAAGAAAAGGAAATTTCCAAACTGAAACTGAGGAAGCAAGAGTGTCATTACTTGCAGATGACATGATAGTGTACATAAAAAAATTCTATAGACTCCACCAAAAAACTACTCAAACTGATAAGTGAATTTGGTAAAACATTGGGATACAATGTCAATATTCAGAAATCAAACACATTTTTGTACACCAACAATGAAATATCAGAAACAGAAATAAGGAAAAAATCCCATTTGATATAGAAACAAGAAAAAGTACCTAGGAATAATAAACCTAACCAGGAGGTAAAAGACCTGTACTCAGAAAACTACACAACACTGAAGAAAGAAATTAAGGAAGACACAAATAAATGGAAGCAGATCTCATATTCATGGATTGGAAGAATTCACATCATTAAAATGTCCATACTACTTAAAACAATCTGTAGATAAAACACAATTCCTATCAAAATACCAATGACATATTTCACAAATATAGAAAAAATATTTCAAAAATTTATATGGAGTCATAAGGGACCCAAATAGCCTCAGCAATTTTGGGGAAAGAAGAACAAAGCAGGAGGGATCGAATACCTGAATCAAACTATATTACAAGGCTACTGTAATCAAAACAGTCTGGTACTGGTACAAGAACAGACACATTGACCAACGGAACAGAATAGAGAGCTCAGAATTAAATCCATGCTCCTATGGTCAATTATTATTTGGCAAAGGAGGCATGAGCATAAAACACTAAAAATAACCTCTTCAATAAGTGGTGTTGGGAAGTCTGGACAAGTGCATGCAAAAAAAAAATTAAATTAGACCACCAACTTACAACATACACCAAAATAAACTCAAGATGGATAGAAAACTCTAATATAAGCTGTGACACCATGAAAGTCCTAGAGGAGAAAATAGGAAGGAAAATTTCAGATATCCCATGCAGCAATGTTTTTACATCAATACATTTCCTAGGGCAAGGGACATAAAAGAAAGAATAAAAAGTGGTACTACATCAAATTAAAACACTTCTGCATGGCTAGAAAATGCATTAACGAATACAAAGGGAATCAACAGTGTGGAAAAATGTGTTTGCCAGTGATAATTCAGACAAGGGTTTGATCTACAAAATACTTAAGCAACTCACGTGGGACAACACTGAAGTGACAAAAATCCAATTTAAAAAGTTTCCCAAACTCTTGAACAGATATTTCTCCAGTGAGGACATACAGAGACACACACTATATGGAGACAACTGTACTTCAACAACAGTTTTTAAAAACATTAAAAAAAAGAAAGAAGCCTGTTGGTGAAAGACAAATACCATATGATCTCACCTATAAGTCAAATCTAATGAACAAAACAAACTAATGATCAAAGTAGAACCAGAAGCATAGAAACATGTAATAGACTGACAGTTGTAGGAGGACAGGGAAGAGGTTGGGACTGGTTAAAGAAGGTGAAGGGATTAGTCAAGGAACACGCATGAATGACCCATGAACATGGACAATGGTTTGAATGACAGGCTAGGTGGAGGGAACAAAGGGGTAAAAGAGAGATAACTGTAATAGCCTAAATAAAATATTTTAAAAGTAAGTGCATAAATCTAAAATAAAATCAAATATAATATTAAATAATATCCCAAATGAGCACTAGTAGTAGCTCCCTTTCTATTGTCTGAATCTCCAATTATATACAAATATTTGAGTGATTGGGTAGCTTTTTTGTCTGTGGTACCAAAATGTTTTTTTAAATTTTATAAATTATTTTATTGTTGTTCAATTAAAGTTGTCTGCATTTTCTCCCCACCACTCCCCCCCACCTCAGCCAAACCCTCCTCCCTCCCTTGCTTCCACACTCCCCCTTGGTTTTGTCCATATCCTTTATAATAGTTCCTGAAAACCCTTCTCCCCATAGACCCCTTGGCTGGGCGTCTTTTTGACTTTTCCCAAATTTTTAGGATTCATCAAGAATTCTCACATAGGGTTATTATATTTCTGTAAAAAGTCTTCTTCTGAGATGAGGCAATTATTAGAATAACAATTGGAAATCAGGATTACAATGAGTTTATTCTTTTCTTTTTTTTTTTCCTTTCTTTTTTTATTGTTGTCCAAGTACAGATGTTTCAGGTTTCACCCCATCATGGCCCCTGCCCCACCCACCCCTCTTCCTACTCATGAACCTACCCGCTTTGGCTTTACTCATGTGTCCTTTATACATGTTCCTTGATGGACCTTTCCCTATTTTCCCCCATTATCCCTCTCTCCCATCTCTCATTACTGTCAGTTTGTTCTTTATTTCAATGTCTCTGTTATATTTTGCTTGCTTGTTTGTTTTGTTGATTAGGTTCCACTTATAGATGAGATCATAAGGTATTTGTCTTTCACAACCTGGCTTATTTCAGTTAGCAGAATGCTCTCCAGTTCCATCCATGCTGAAAGGTTGTGAAAGGTAGAAGCCCCTTCTTTATTTCTGCTGCATAGCATTCCATTGTGTAAATGGAACATAGTTTTTTTTTTTTATTCACATATTTACTGGTGAGCATTTAGGTCGCTTCCAGAACTTTGCTATTGTAAATTGTGCTGCTATAAACATTAGGGTTCATAGGTTCTTTTGAATTGGTGTTTCAGTTTACTCTTTCCAAATTAATCAAAAACATTTGTACTTTTGTTAACATCCAACTAACTACTAGTCAATCATATATATTTTTTTCTGGACATGTATTCTACTGTCAGTTATTTTTATCTCCTATTTATGTGTGGACATTTTGCCTCACACTCATGAGTAAAAGAATCATGTTCCTGTTAACAATTGTTATAAATTTGGGCTTCTCTCAATTTCCTCTCATTGTAAACCAGATGTCCTATCCAGCCACAGTCAGGATGATGAGAACTTTGCAAATAAGTATGAGGTACAGCCAAGTGTTCAATGTGTCATTAAATACAGATATGTATATGCCAAACTTTTCTTATTGTTTTTGTTATTTCTGGCATCTTAATTAAGTAAATTAGGTTGAGCTCTCCCTGGTATACATGTCAGTGCTATATAGAGTTACCAGATTTCTTCCAAATGTTCTAATTTTAAAAAATTATTGTTTTCCTTGATCACAAACAGTAGCCTATTTAGTGACTAACCAGCAGCCCAATCACACTCTAGTGCCTGGCTCCAGTCCCAGACCAGCTCTAGCATTATGGCCTGCCTTCCATCTCCTGGGTTACTTTATTACAGGCCCAGCAACCTCTTAAAGGAAAACTCTTCCTCCAAATCCCAGGCACCCAGTGATTGCAGGGCACAAGGTCATTAGAGTGCAGAGTGGGGCTCTTATCCTTGGTTAGTGTAGTTGCTGACTGGAAGGCAGGAAAATGTCTGATCAATTTACAAGGCAGCACCAAATAGATCTAGGCATTCATACTCTGTCTGTAATAAGTGACAGCTGTGATAGGTGTAAATTGCCCCATGTCATAAATTTCATGAAAACAATACATCTGAACCATCTGGCTCAACCCTGCAGCTTGCTGTGCATTGCTCAATATCCCAGCTGCCAGGGAAAGCACAAGACACCTCAAAGGAGAAGGAAAAGTGGGAGAAGACAAGGCCTCCAGACCAGAAAAATAGTCACAGGCATCCACTGGAACTGCCCCATTTACTTGTCTGTGTGCATTGAAAATATATATCCATTTACTTAATCTGAATTATTAAATATAGGTAATATCCTTATGTTACTGATAAAGACACAGAAATGTTAAATAGACTGCTCCGTGCTCAGCCGCTGATTTAAACCTAACATAGTTGACTTTGGTGCTCACAATTTTTATTGCTATGTGAAAACATTTTAATCCTTTGCTTCCATATGCACCTCTGCTCCATTGTTCAAAATGTTGGTAATAAGGGTTCATTAATATTTAAAAAACAGTGGTCTGTAAACTATCAGCCCTAGAAAACCTACACAGAACATTTTCTTAGCCTTTCAGAGGCTACTGTGGGGCCAGACATAATAGATAGACAACTAAAAGAATCACTTCAGTGACTCACCACAGCTGTACTTTCTCTTCTTTCTTTACTTTTTTGGCATTGGATTTTTGGATGAAAACATGAAAAATGTAATAAAATCTTATAAAAGAGAGCAGTAAAAAATCACAACAGAAGTTGTATTCTGAAATGCATTTAGCTATGATGACAGACAAAAGCCACCGTGTACACACAGTGAGGGTTAGCACAGCAAAGGCCAGTTTATCTGCTGGACAACAGGGTCCTAAAAACCATATGGCACTCATGCCAAACATCACCACACCTTATAGATCCTGCCAGTGTGTCTGTCTATCCATCACCAGTTCATCTGTGTTCCCTGTGAAGCCATGGATGTGAAAACTCAAAGCAGCACTATTTAAGAGTGGAAGCTATGACTATAAATTATTCCCACAAGTTATTTGAAGTTTGTATAGCATAAGGAAGCTGCTTTAAACAACAAAATATAATAAAAGATAACTTTGGAAAGTATATATATTTTAAAGAGTTCTTAGAAAAAGATCATATTTTCAGAGTTTTTCTATTTCCAGCTGCATTTTTACATATGTGATAGTGACAACATCCATTTTTTCATAGGTACATACGTGTAGGAAAATGTGGCATCAGAGAAGGAAATGAAGAAGAGAATTTAAGAACATTGTCAACAAAAAATATTCAAAGTCATGAAAAACAGGAACCTAGAGCCATGATTACTTTACCCAGCAAAGATATCATTTAGAATGGAAGGACAGATAAAGAGCTTCCCAGGCCAGAAAAACATTAAAGGAGTTCATCATCACCAAACCATTATTATATGAGATGCTAAATGGACTTATTTAAGAGAAAGATCAAAACCATGAACAATAAATACATATCTATCAACAATTGAATATAAAAAATAAACTAAGTAAACAAAAAGAACAGAGACAGTATCAGGAATATGGAGAAGATTTTGATAGTTGCCAAATGGGAGAGGTTGTAGGGGAAAAAGTGAAGAGATGAGGGGAATATGAAATACAAATAGGTAGTTACAAAATAGCCAGGGGGATGTAAGGTACAGTGTAGGAAACGGAGTACCCAAATAAATTATATGCATCACCCATGAACATGAACAATGGTGTGGGGATTGCCTGAGGGAATGGAAGGTGCTGGGTGGACTGGGGTAAAAGGGGAAAATCAGGAGAACTGTAATAGCATAATCAATAAAATATAATTTAAATAAGAACATTGTCAGTAAACAGTGTTAAATGTCACAGAAAAGTCGATGAAAAAAATGGACTGAAATTCTTTTATTTAACTTGGCAAATAAGAACTACTACAGAGATCCTCAGAGAAGATGGCAAAGAGGTGGGTGGGAGTGGTGCCCAGTTCTCCTGGTGCCTAGCTGGAACATCTAGCCGATCTTCTAAGGAAGAGAGTGAACAGCCAAAGTAATCCCAGTTTATATGAAGTTTGGAAGGAAAAAACTGCAGAGGACATTTAAAAAAAAGACAGTGGGAAGAGTGCGCTGAGATTGTAAGGTCCCTGGGATCTGCACCTGATCCAGGCTGCTGGGGGCCCTGGCCTGGTGCCTGCTAAAGGATACAAGGAAGAAACTTATAGCACCAGCTCCTTCCCCTCCCAGAGCAGGGCAGCCCAGCACTAAGAGGCTACCTGGATGTTAGAAGTTGCTGGGGGAAGTAGAGACAAAATGAGAGACACACAGAGGTGTTGCACATCCACTGGGACTGTGGATGGTGGCACCAGAGATTGGGGTACTGGGGAACACCTGGAGAAGGGAGGAGTTGGGTTGTGTCTAACCCTGGCTTGGATAGTCTCAGAACTGGTTGAAAAATGGGGCTGTGTGAAAAGCCATGCACTTTCTAAGAAGGGCAAGTAGCTGCTTTGTAAGGAACTCTCCAGCAGTGGCTGGCATGCCTCGAGGGAAATTTCAACTGTGCATCCCACCTGTCTGGCACTGAGCACCCAGAATTAAACCATGCACCCTGTCTGTCTTGCACTGCACTCACCCAGAACAAGTGGCAGAGGGGAAATATGCACCCTGCTAGTCTCACACTGCATGCCCAGAGACAGTAACAGAAAGGAACTGTGCTCCCCACTTATCTCTGGCTCCACAACAGAGATTGACTCACTCCGTGAGCAGCTGAGTGGCTGATTTGGCCTGGAAGTTCACAGAGGATCTGGGCCAGAGGCCAGGAAACTGTGATTAGTGTGACCCAAACATGTTCCCCATCCTCTCAGGACCAAAGGAGGGGAGAAACATGAAGCCTAGGCCCCTCTTCCTGTGGCATCTAGGAAGACCAGCAGAACTCACTGAATAGGTTTAAAGTGAGCAGAAAACATGTTATTATCTTTTTTTTCTATTTGGATCCTCTCTCTTCTTTGTTTTCTTCTTCCAAGTGAGATAATAAGATGCGGAATTACAAAGGGTCCAGGGAAATATCAAAAGGGGGAGCAAAAGGCTAACCCCCAAAACTGAGAAACTGAGACAAATGTCACTTTGCTATACCACAGAGCTGACATTTTATTATGTATGTGTATTATTATTATCTTGCAATTATTTTTACTACTTTTATTTTATTAGTGTTTTTTATTTCTCTTCCTTATGATTAGTTTTCCTCATTTTATTTCTCTGTTTAATTGCATTGCTTGACTTGTTTTTCTAATTCTCTCCATATTGCATTTTAACTTTCCTTCTTTCACTTCACCCATGTTCCAATAATATACAATTTTTAATTGGGTACTTTCTATTCTGGTTATCCAAATCATACATTTCTTGTCATATTATTGTTGTTCCACTACTATTAAAAATAATTGTTGTTTCATACAATTGTACATACTAAACAGCAACCCTCATGATCTTAGCCCACTTCACTTTAATCCTGATCATTATTACTGTTGTAGTTAACTCTATTCTCTCTGACACTACATCTACTTTCCATACTTTAATCTCACTACATCTCATTATCTAATCTCCCACAAGTTCTGTTTTCTGGATTTAGCTCACAACCCTCCTCCCCTCTAACAAGAGTCTTATCCCTCTTTCACCTTTTATAAAAAGTGGCTAATGGGGTGAAATATCACAGTTAATGCTATACTTATCCCCAAAATTTCCTCTCTTCTGTACTTCCTGCTACTTTAAACCTCATAAAATACTCTCCTGCTGTCTTAATCCATTTTGACTTCCCCCTGCCACAGATCACATACAAGAATAGGTGGGAGTTGTGAACATCAGTATACCTGCTGGAGGAGAAAAACCACCAAGAAAGGAACCACCAAAAGGTACAAACCCAATTATAACACAGCCCATACAAACAGAAGAAAGGGCAAACCTAGAGCATCCAGTCGAGGAGATCAGAGACCGTACCACTGATCCTCATAGAATTTCTACCACAGAGGTTCACCCTAAAGACACAGCTAACAAACCAAAATGTCAGGAAGCACAGAAAGAAACAAAAAGAGTCAACTAAAATGGGGAGACAAAGAAAGAACATGCAATCAAAAGGAATGGACAACTCCCCACTAAAAGAGCTAAATAAAATGGAGGTAACCAAACTATCAGATATAAAATTTACTTTTTATTTCATTCTTATTCAAGTACAGTTTTCTATTCCCAGGCCTGCCCCCCCCAAGGCTCCCTACCTCCCTCCCATTTCCGCCCCCACCTTAATTATTGTCCATGTGTCCTTTATACTTATTCATGTGAGTCCCTCCCCTTTTCCCCTAGGATTCTCTCCCCTCTCCCCTCTGGACCCTGTCAGCCTGTTCTGTATTTGAGTGTCATTGGTCATATTTTGCTTGCTTGTTTGTTTTGTTGTTTAGATTCCCGTTAAAGGTGAGATCATATGATATTTGTCTTTCACCACCTGGCTTATTTCGCTCAACATAATGTTCCCCAGTTCCATCCATGATGTTGCAAAAGGTAGGAGCTCCTTCTTCCTTTCTGCAGCATAGAATTGCATTGTGTAAATGTACCATAGCTTTTTGATCTAGTCATTTACTGATGGGCATCTAGGTTGCTTCCAACTCTTGGCTATCGTGAATTGTGCTGCTATGAACACTGGGGTGCATAGGTTCTTTTGGATTGGTGTTTCAGGGTTCTTAGGATATACTCCTAAATTTAAATTAATAATTATAAAGATGCTCAAGGAGCTCACAGACAAATAAGAGAAACTGAGTGAGAACTACATCAGCATAAAAAAAGAAATAGAAACTATAAAGAAAATCAAGGAAGAAATAAACAATTAAATCTGAAAAATGAAAAACCCATAGAATTAACTACAAGCAGGACAGATGAAGCAGAGGATTGAAGCAGCAAGTTGGAAAACAATGCAGAAAAAAACTTCCAGATAGAGCAAGAAAAAGAAAACAGGCTCAGAAAGAATGAGCAGGTGGTAAGGGAACTGCAAGACAACATGAAACATAAGAATCTCTGCATAATAGGCATACAAGAAAAAGAAGAAAAATAGCAAGGGATAGAAAATCTCTTTGAAAAAGTAATGATGGAAAACTCCCTTTTTCTGATGAGAGAAAAAGTCACACAAATGCAAGAAACACAGAGAGTCTCAATCAAGAGAAACCCAAAGAAGCACATTTCAATACACATCATAATCAAAATGGTAAAATTCCAAGACAAAGGTAGAAGCTTGAAGGCAGCCAGGGAAAAAGGAACTAACATACAGGGAGCCCCAATAAGCCTAGCAGCTAATTTTTCAATAAAAACTTTTCAAGTCGTAAAAGAATGGCAAGAAATACTCCAATAAATGAAAACCAGAGGCCTTCAGCCAAGTTTACTCATCCCAGCAAGGCTCTCAATTAAAATGGAAGGCCAAATAAGGACCTTCCCAGACAAAAGAAGTCTAAAAGAATACACATCCACCAAACCAGCTCTGCAAGATGTGCTAAAGGAACTGCTTTAAGAAAATGAACAAAAACAGTAAGAGAGAGAAGAACACAGGTATGAAAGACATAGGTACAATAAATAAGTACCTATCAATAGTAACCTTAAACCCAAATGCATTAAATGCTCCATTCAAAAGACATAGAGTAGCCAAATGGATGAAAAAAGATGACCCACACAAATGTTCCCAACAAGAAACCCACCTCAGAAAAAAAGACCTAAACAAACTGAAAGTGAAGGGCTGAAAACAAATATCCCAAGCAAACTGACAGAGAAAATAAGCCATGGTAGCAATACTCACATCAAACAAAATACACTTCAAAAAAGAGCCATAAGAAGAGACCCAGAAGGTCTGTTCAAAATACTCAAGGGAAGAATCCATTAATAAGACATA
This sequence comes from Sturnira hondurensis, assembly GCF_014824575.4. Taxonomy (NCBI): domain Eukaryota; kingdom Metazoa; phylum Chordata; class Mammalia; order Chiroptera; family Phyllostomidae; genus Sturnira; species Sturnira hondurensis. Next base: position 161,692 of record NW_028096087.1, read on the forward strand.
AACCTATGCACCCCAGTGTTCATAGCAGCACAATTTACAATAGCCAAGAGTTAGAAGCAACCTAGGTGCCTATCAGTAAAGGAATGGATCCAAAAACTGTGGTACATTTACACAATAAAATTTTATGCAGCAGAAAGAAAGGAGGAGCTCCTACCCTTTGCAATGGCATGGATGGAACTGGAAAGCATTACGCTGAGTTCCATCAGTTCCTGAAATAAGCCAGGCAGTGACAGACAAATACCATATGATCTCACCTTTAACAGGAACCTAAACAACAAAATAAGCAAGCAAGCAAAATACAACCAGAGACACTGAAATCGAGAACAGGCTGACAGGGACTAGAGGGGAGAGGGAAGAGGGAAGGGAATTTTGGGGGAAAAGGGGAAGGATTCACAGGAACAAATATAAAGGACACATGGACAAAAGCTAACAGGAATGGAAATGGGAGGAAAGTGGGGAGCACTGGGGGGGGGGGTTGCTGGGATGGGAGTAAAAGAGAGAAAACTGTACTTGAACAATAATTAAGTAAAAAAATTGAAAAAGAAGACATAAACATTGTAAATATATATGCACCCAACATAGGAGCACCCAAATACATAAAGAAAATCTTAGAGGACTTCAAGAAAGTTATTGACAGCAACACAATTAGAGTAGGGGATTTCAACACCCCACTCTCAAAAATGAACAGATCTTCCAAACAAAATATCAACAGATATTGCAGCATTGAACAATGTCTTAGAACAAATTAACCTAACTGATAAAAATGTAGAGAAGCTTACATCTCAACAAAGCAAAATACACATTCTTTTCAAATGCACATAGATCATTTTCAAAGATAGACCACATGATAGCTCACAGAAAAAGCCTCAAAAACTTCAGAAAAACTGAAATCGTAACAAGCATTTTCTCTGACCACAAGGCACTGAAACTAGAAACCAACCTGAAGTAAAAAAATGTAATAACATTCAAACTGATGAAAATTGAATAGCATCCTATTAAACAGTAAATGGATCAAGAAGGAGATCAAGGAGGAAATCAAAAAGTTCCTAGAAACAAATGGAAATGAACTCACAACAATCCAAAACTTTTGGTACACAGCAAATGCAGTTCTGAGATGAAAGTTCATAGCTAGCTGTAGAAGCCTATCTAGAAAAAAAGAAACATTTCAAATAAACAACCTAATCCTATACCTACAAGAACTTGAACAACAACAACAAAGACATCCCAGGGCAAGTAGAAGGCAGTAAAAAACAATGATCAGAGAAGAATTAAATAACAAAGAGACTAAAAGCACAATTCTAAGAATCAATGAATCCACGAGTTGGTTCTTTGAAAAGATACACAAAATTGGCAAGCCTTTTAGCAGGCTCATTAAGAAAATGAGAAAGGACCCAAATAAACACAATCAGAAAGGAAAGAGGAGAGATGACAACTCATACCACAGAAACACAAAGGATTATAAGGAATTACTATGTAGAACTATATGCCAAGAAATTTGAAAAACTAGATGAAATGGACAAGTTTCTAGAAAAATATAATCTTTCAAAACCAAATGAAGAAGAATTAGGAAGCCTTAACTGACCAATAACAGCTGATGAAATTGGAGCAGTAATCAAAAAACTCCCGATGCACAAAAGCCCTGGACCAGATGGAATCACAGAATTCTGCAAAGCATTTAAGAAAGAACTAACCACTATCTTTCACAGACTATTCAAAAAAATCCAAGAAGATGGAAGACTCCCAAACTCTTTTTATGAGGCCAGCAGGATCCTATTCCACAAAAACCAGATAAAGACACAACAAAGCAAGAAAACTTCAGGCCAATATCACTGATGAACATAGACACTAAAATTCTTAACAAAATCTTGGCAAACCATATCCAACAATACATTAAAAACAGCATACACCATGGCCAGGTGGGATTCTTTCCAAAAATGCAAGGATGGTACAATATTTGCAAAGGAATAAGTATAATACATCAGTTAAACAAAAGCAAAGATAAAAATCACATGATCATACCAATAGATGCAGAAAAAGCATATGATAATTTACAGCACCCATTTATGATAAAAACACTCAGCAAAATGGGAATAGTGAGAGCATCTCTCAATATAATAAAGGCCATATATGAGAGACCTACAGCCAATTTCATACTCAAAGGGCAAAAACTAAAAACTTTCTCACTAAGATCAGGAACAAGACAAGGTTATCCACTTTCACCACTTCTACTCAACGTATTGGAAGTCCTAGCCACAGAAATAAGACAAGAAAAAGAAATAAAAGGCATTTAAGTTAGAAAAGAGAAAAAAAGTTGTTACTGTTTACAGATGACATGATAATGAACATAGAAAACCCTAAAGATTCCACCAAAAGAACTGTTTGACCTAATAAATGAATTTGGCGAAACAGCAGGATACAAAGTCAATATCCAGAGATCAAAGGCTTTTCTGTACACCAACAATAAGATATCAGAAACAGAAATCAGGAAAAAATCCAATTAATATAGCAAGAAGAGCCCTGGCTGGTGTGGTTCAGTGGATTGAGCGCGGGCCTGCAAACCAGAGTATCGCGGTTTGATTCCCAGTCAGGGCACATGCCTGGGTTGCAGGCCAGTTCCCAGCAAGGAACTCACGAGAGGCAACCATACATTGACGTTTCTCTCCTTCTCTCCTTCCCTTCCTGTCTAAAGATAAATAAATAAAATCTTTAAAAATATATACAGCAAGAAGAAAAATAAAGTACTTAAGAATAAACCTAACCAAGGAGGTAGAAACTTATACTCAGGAAACTACACAACACTCAAGAAAGAAATCAAGGAAGACACAAACAAATGAAAACATATTCTGCGTTTGTGGATCAGAAGAATTAACATCAAAATATCCATACTACTGAAAGTGATGTATACATTCAATACAATCCCTACTACAGTACCAATGGCATTCTTCACAGATATAGAACAACTAGTTCAAAAATTTATATGGAACCATAAATGACCCCAAATAGTTGCTGCAATTTTGAGAAAGAAAAACAAAATAGGAGGAATCACAATACGTGATATCAAACTGTATTACAAGGCACCATAATCAAAATAGGCTGGTACTGACATAAGAACAAACACACAGACCAATGAAACAGAATAGAGAGACCAGAAATAAACCTAAGTCTCTATGGTCAATTAATATTCAACAAAATGGCAGCAGCACAAAATGGAGAAAAGATAGTTTCTTCAACAAGTGTTGTTTGAAAAACTGGACAGCTACATGCAAAAAAAAAAAATGACACTCAAACACCAACTTACACCGTACACCAAAATTAATCCAAGGTGGATAAAAGACTTAAATGTAAGTGGTGACACTGTTAGAGTCCTTCAGGGGAATATAGTCAGGAAAATCTCAGATATTCCAGGAAGCAATATTTTCACTGGTATGTCCCCTAGAGGAAGGAACATAAAGGAAAGACTAAACAAATGGGATCTCATCAAAATAGAAACCTTCTGCACAGATAATAAAAACAACATTAAAATTGAAAGAGTAGCAACCATATGGGAAAACATATTTGCCAACAATACCTCAGACAAGGGTTTGATCTCCATAATATATAAGAAACACTTATAGCTCCATTCTAAGAGACAAGCAACACAATTTAAAAAATGGGCAAAGGACTTGAAGACAATTCTCCAAGGAGGACATATAGAGGGCCCAGGAACACATGAAAAGATGTTCAGTATCACTAGCCATCAGAGAGATGCAAATTAAAACCAAAATGAGATACTACTTCACACCAGTGAGAATGGCCATCATAAACAAAGTAACAAACAACAAGTGTTTGAGAGGGTGTGTAGAAAAGGGAACCCTAGTACACTGTTGGTGGGATTGCAAACTGGTAGAACCACTAGGGAAAATACTATGGAATTTCCTCAGAAAACTTAAAATGCAGCTGCCTTTTGACCTAGCAATTCCATTGCTGGGATTATACCCTAAGAACCCTGAAACACCAACCCAAAAGAACTTATGCACCCCAGTGTTCATAACAGCATATTTTACAATAACCAAGTGCTTGAAGCAACCCAAGTGCCCATCAGTAAATTAATAGACCAAAAACTGTGGTACATTTACACAATAGAATTTTATGCAGCAGAAAGCAAGAAGGAGCTCCTACCCTTTGCAACAGCATGGATGGAACTGGAGAGCACTATGCTAAGTGAAATAAGCCAGGTGATGTAAGACAAATACCATATGATCTCGCCATTAACAGTATCCTAATCAACAAAACAAACAAGCAAACAAACAAAATACAGCCAAAGACATTGAAACTGAGACTAGGCTGGCAATGATCAGAAGAGAGAAGGGAGGGGATAATGGAGGGAAAGGATAAAGGGTTTACAGGAACAACTTTAAAGGACGCATGGACTAGAACAAGAGGGTGGAAATGGGGGAGGGAAGTGGGGAAGGCTGGGGTTGTTCAGAAGGGTGTGGGGAGAGGCCAAAAACAGTACTTGAACAACAGTAAATTTTTTAAAAAGACCTAGTAGGTATCTTGGCAAAGGGAATTTCAGTGATATGGTGACAACTGAAGTGTTAGTATCTACATAAAGTCTTTTTAATTTTTCTCCAGTGTCATACAACAGTCAACATAAAGTACCACCAGGTAAACAATACTTTCTTGTGATCTAGGCAGTTCACAGTCATCTGAATCAGAGAATACAGGACACAATACTGCCAAAAATTGACTCTATAAAGAATAATAAATAAAGAAACCATTTAGAAGATTTTTAAATATGCATATACAATTAGATATTTTTTAAATAGTAAGAACATTTTACATGAAATCTACCCTCTTAGGAATTTTTTAAGTGTGCAATTCAGTATTGTTAACTATAGGCACCATGTTGGACAGCAAATTTCTAGAACTTACTGATTGCACATAACTAAAAATAGTTAATAGATTACTTACAAATCTAAAAAATGTTGACATTTCCAGTTGTGTTTTCCCTGGCCTTGATTTAACAAAAGACTGGTGATCTTTCTAGGTCTTCCAGGAGTGTGCCCAATGGTGGACATGCTTTATTTTTTCTTTTAGAGGGCTTCCAATTGCCTTCTGTCACATTGATTCAGCAAGATAGCCCATATAGCAGTATTTTTTGCTGATATACCTTTTAGGGTAAAATAAAGAAAGAAAAAATTAACAAATGGGACTACATCAAACTAAAAACCTTCTGTACAGCTGAAGAAAACATCAGGAAAATGAAAAAGAAACTGATTGTATGAGAGAACATATTTGCCAATGATACCTTAATAAGGGCTTCATCTCCAAAATATGTAAAGAACTCACATAACTCAACACCAGGAAGACAAACAATCCAATTAAAAAAACAGGCAAAGGATCTGAATACACACTTCTCCAAGGAGGACATACAGAGGACCCATACACATATGAAACGGTGCTCAGCATCACTAGCCATCATAGAGATATGAATTAAAACCACAATGAGATATCACCTCACACCTGTCAGAATAACCATCATTAATAAACAAAAAGCAAGTGCTGGCAAGAATGTAGAGAAAAGGGAACCCTATTATACTGTTAGTGGGAATGCAACCACTGTGGAAAACAGTAAGGAATTTCTTCAAATAACTAAAAATGGGACTATATTTTGACTGAACAATTACACTGCTGACAATATACCCTAAGAATCCCAAATCATCAATTCAAATGAACTTATGCACCCCAATGTTCATAGCAGTGCCATTTATAATAGCCAAGTGCTTGAAACAGCTTAAGTGCCCATCAGTAAATGAGTGTATCAAAAAACTAGTATGAAACACAATGAAATTCTACATGGCAGAAAGGAAGACAGAAGGAACCTTTTGCAACCACAGGGATGGAGCTAGAAATTATGCAAAGTGAAGTAATCCAGTCAGTAAAAGACAAATGCCATATGATCTCACCTATAAGAGGAATGTAGTGAACAAAGTAAACTAACAAAAGAAAATAGAACCAAAGGCACAGAAACTCAGAAGAGAATGAAAATGACCAGTAGGAATGGGAGAAGTGGGATGGGCATAAGGTGGAAAAAGGGGAAGGGACTAGACAAAGAACATGTATGAAAGTCCTTCAGACATGAACAACATTGTGGAAATCAACAATAGTTGTTGGGAATGGGATGGGCAGAGGATGGTAAAGGGGAAAATTGGGACAACTCTAATAGAATAATAATAAAAATGATATAGAAATGAAAAAAGAGAGAGACCTAATCATTTCTAATAGAGTGATAGGAAGCCTGTATTTTTCTGAGCACTGTCTCTTACTCAAATGTTGTTTACTTTTGCCTTTTGGCAAAGCAAAAAGAGCAGAAGTGAGGTAATAGCAGAAATCAAGTTTTATAGTATTTGATTGTCTCTTTTCAATCAGCCATTTCTTATGCTTCATTTCCTAAGTCTCTTTCAGTTTTCCCTGACATGGGTGATCCAAAAATCTTACAGTCACTGTTCTGATCAAAAGGGGACCTGTGGATAAACCTCTGCTGTTTTCTAATGTTAGATGAACCACAGAGACATTGAAATAAATATACTCAGAGACATTGAAATAAAGAACAAACTGACAGTAACCAGAGGAGAGGGGGAAGAAGAAATAGGAGAAAATAGGGGAAGTGTCATCAAGGGACATGTACAAAACAAACAAGCAAGCAATATATAACCAGAGACATTGAAATTAAGAACAAATTAACAGTAACCAGAGACAAGGGGAGAAGGAAATAATGGGGAAAATAAGGGAAAGGGTCATCAATGAACATGTATAAAGGACCCATGGACAAATCCAAAGGAGGGTAGGATTGAGGGTGGGAAGTAGGAGTGGGTGGGTTGGGGAAAGTGGTACAACTGTACCACTTTTCTTCTTTTTAAGAAAAAGAAGATCAAAACTATGATCAATAAAAGGGCAATAAATACATATCTATCAACAACTGAGTCTAAAAACTAAACTAAGCAAACAAGAACAGAGACAGAATCATGGATATGGAGAGGATTTTGGTAGTTGCCAAATGAGATGGGTTGTGAGGGAAAAATGAAGAGATGAGGGGAATATGAAATACAATAGGTAGTTACAGAATCACCAAGGGGAAAACGAGGGTGGGGGGAAAATGGAGACAACTGTATTCAAAAATTAATAAAAAGTGATTAAAAACAGAAAAAAAATACACACAGATAAAGCCAAAGGGAGATGGAATCAAGGGTGGGAGGTAGGAACGGGAGGGGTGAGGGGGAGTGGTGTAGGAAAAATGGAAAAAAAAAACAAAATAATAATAAAATAAAATATACAGTGTTTTTAACAGAATGAAACAATTTTTGCTCTATCTTAATAACAAGCTTTTACACTGCTTTAATGAAGTCATCAAATAAATTAGAATGGCCCTATGTGAGGTGCAGAAACAGACTAGACTTTGACAAGATTGAGTTTCTCTTCGGTTCCCCTAACAACCAAGACTTAAATGGCGTCCTTCCACTCCTAAACCCTCATTATGTGATAAGAGTTTTACTCTTAGTCACGACTTATAAAGTCAATTGTTTTTTATTTAATTCTTGTTCAAGTATAGTTTTCTGTCCTATATTCCCAGCCCTGCCCGCTCCCAACCAAGTGCTCCCCACCTCCCTCCCATTTCCGCCCCCCACCCTTAGTTATTGTCCATGTGTCCTTTATACTTGTTCATGTGAGTCCAACTCCTTTTCCCCTATGATTCTCTCCCCTCTCTCCTCTGGACTCTGTCAGCCTGTTCCGTATTTGAGTGTCATTGGTCATAAAGTCAATTATTTTAATAGACTCCTGAAAACTTCACAAAAGACTTCAGGATCTAAGTATTGAGTTCCTAATCATGGAATTTCAGACCCTGTGACAATTGAGTGCAAATTCTAGGGAAAAGATGTTGATCATTGCCTAATAATCAACATATGTGTAGACTGATGTAACAGGTCACAGAGTTTAAGTGGTCTGTTACATGGTCTGAGAGTGCCTACAGTAGTTAAAACTAAGACCACCCACTCACACTTTGGATAAATCAGTGTTTTTCTCTATCAGGGTGGCCATACTTTCTTTGCCATGAAAAAGACATCCAATTCCGCAGATAGACCCCATTTGTAGCTAGCAAAACTATTTCTTGGCAATCAGAAAGCAAGCTGTTGAGTCAGCTAGTCTTACCCACCTGTCATATGTCTCAGTCCCCAAACAGCTGGTGAAAACCAATACAGCACTGAGCACCAGCCCCTGCTGTGGATGTGGATTCGGCTGGGAAATTGGAAACACACATGCTCACTCAAGCTCCTTCTGACTTTACAAACACACTGTGACAAGTCATAACACCCTTCTGAACAGAACCAAAAAGACTTTGGATTTGATTAAATGAAATGACTCTGGTTAAAAAAAATAAAAAGCAATTTTTCAGAAACATATGGCATCTGACTCGAGATTTTGGGTGGAGCCCCAAGGACCCTGCCTGTAGAGTCTGTCTGTCCCATTTCCACATACTCTGAACTGAGTTTTGCCCCTCCTTAGGGCAATGATTAGAGCAACAGGAAGCACAAGTGGGAATCTTTTCCCAGACACAACCCAGCACAGCTAAAATTTTCCCAGGCAGAGGAAGAGATGATGTCCCCTCAATATTGGCTCTATTTATTTAAAAACCAACCATTTAACATTTTGCAGTTCTCTGTTATAAATAAATTCAATGATGTGAACTTTTGAGATTATGGCTTTACTGTCAAGTATAGGGTATCACAATCTGTATCTTGATACAATAAAACTTAAATCTTTAGATCTAGTTGGGGCTGCCTATCAAAAAATGCTGAACTGTTACAGATGAATAGCCTGGCAGCACTTGTGCTACGGCTTTAAACATAAAAGGATTTTAAAAAGCAATACCAGAGTTTTTGTTTATTAATCATAATTTTTAGCATACCTCACAAGAAGATAAGTAATCTTATCAGAACAGATACATGAAAGGATTTTTGATCACTTTCTATGTCTAAGTGTCCCACCACTCTTTCATGATACCTATTTATCTAAGTATGTTTTATATATTCCCAATGTACCCTTTTTGTACCCTCCCATCACTCCCCACCACTCCTTAGATTTAGCTGTGTCATCTGTATCCTAACCCAAGCAAAACCTGCATGTAGGAATGCAGCAGTTATTTACACATAAATGTGCGGTTAAATCAATATGGTCCCCATTTCTGCTGGATTTTAACCATGGTCTCTGAAAGGAAGAGGAAAGAAAAACTTTGGTGCTGTCTCCCTTAACTGTGGTTACTTTCCTTTGTCTAGAGAATAAAGCTCAAGTTCCTTAACATCTACAAATCAACGGGTATCTGAGTTCCTAACACTTTATTACAGAGCTCTAACATTATGAAGGAAACAAACAGAGGACATGGTGGCGGACCCATAAAGGTTTGCTGAAAGGACAAATAACTGAATGAACCAAAGGGTGGACAAAGTTCATGTTATTATCTCTATTTGTCTTCGTAGTTTCAATGGAGATAAAATATTTATTTGGGGTTTGTCATAATCATGTTCTGAACCAATTAAGAAATAGACATGCAGCAGGAAAATCAAGGAAAAAGTAATACCTTTTTAATGAGAAAAGCTGGGTTGCAAAATGTGCCCTTCCTTGGTGTTTACTGATAATAGGCTCCCTAATATGAAAGCCCAGAACTAGGCAAAACCACCCATAGACACCATAGATACAAACAGGATATTAATGTTGAAGGTATATCCAGAAAACTTTTCTAGCAGAGTCATAAATAATGTGTAGGGTAGCCTTGCTACCAAGAGGGGATAAGAGAGGAAGAGGCAAACTGTGGCTACCCTATTTCTCATCCCAGATCTATCAATTTGGGCAAGAAGCCAGTGTGTTTAAGGAAAAATCCTTTCTTCTGGAAACAAAAGAGTTGAGAACAAATGCCATTCTCCTTTAACAATTCACCATAAAAAATTCCCACATAATATGTAATTGCATAACAAAGAAATAGTTTGAGTAAGAACTTTAGGGGAGGTACACATCTAACCAATTGGAGTAAAGGAACAATCTTGGTCTGAGTCTCAAAAGGAACATTTGAGTGAAGGAAGGGGCATTCTTGGGACTTGGAGGAAGAGTTTTGGGTTGGTGCCTGGGGAAGAAAAATATCACAGCACAAGCAAAGGTAGAAATGGGCATAGAATTATTCAAACACACCTCCCCTCTTCATTTATTTTAGTACATTTTATTGATTATGCTGTTACAGTTGTCCCATTTTTCTCCTTTATTTCCCTGTGCCCCATATCCCCACCCACCATCATCCCCCCACATTAGTTCATGTCCATGGGATATACATAGAAGTTCTTTGGCTTCTCCATTTCCCATGCTATTCTTAACCTCCACCTATTTTGTACCTACCACTTATTTTTCTTATTCCCTGTACCTTTTCCCCCAATTTTCCCCACCCCCTCTCTGATGATAACAATTCAATGTGATCTCTATTTCTGTGAATCTGTTACTGTTTGCTTAGTTCGTTTTTGTTTTTGTTATTTTCAGGTTCAGTTGTTGATAGTTGTGAGTTTATTTTAATTTTACTGTTCATAGTTTTGATCTTCTTCTTTTTGCTTAGAAAAGTCCCTCTAATATTTCATATAAATAGTCCTTGGTAATGATGAACTCCTTTAACTTTACCTTATCTTGGAAGCACATTATCTACCCCTCCATTTTAAATGATAGCTTTTCTAGATTGAGTAATCTTGGATGTAGGCCTTTGCTTTTCAGGACTTTGAATACTTCTCTCCAGTGCCTTGATGTCCGCAGTTTCTTTTGAGAAATCAGCTGATAATGTTATGAGAATTCCTTTGTAGGTAACTCCTATTTTCTTGCTGCTCTTAAGATTCTCCCTTATCTTTAATGGGAAATGTAATTATTATGTGCCTTGGGGCATGCTTCCTTGAGTTTAACTTTTGGGGAATTATCTGAACTTCTGGACTTCCTGGGATTCTATTTCCTTTGCCAGATTGGGGAAGTTTTCCTTCATTATGTTTTCAAATAAGTTTTCATTTTCTTACTCTTCCTCTTTTTCTTCTGGCACCCCTATGATTCAGATGTTGGAACATTTAAAATTGTTCCAGAGTTTCCTAAGACTCTCCTCATTTTTTTTATTTCTTATTTCTTCATTATGTTCTTGTGGAATGTTGATTTTTACTTATGCTATAAACCATTAATTTGAATTTGTTTTTTTCCCTTCACTGTTGGTTCCCTTTATTTCACTTTTCATAGCCTTCACTTTTTCCTCTATTTTGTGACCATACTCAACCAATTCTGTGAGCATCTTAATTACCATAGTTTTGAACTGTGCATCTGATAGGTTGGCTATCTCTTTGTCACTTAGTTGTATTTTTCTGGAGCTTTAATTTGTTCTTTCATTTGGCCTTTTTTTTTTTTTGTCTTGGAGCACCTGTCATGTAGCAAGAGGCAGAGCCTTAGATATTCACCAGGGCAGGGTAACCTATGCTGTGGTGCTGTATATTGAGGAGGAATCCAAGAGGCTTGCTCAGCTCTCTGCCAGATTTTAGTCACCTCTGCTGCTATCCACAAGCAAATTGGGCCCTTCTTGTGCTTATTTCCATGTGGGTGATTTTCTGTACATTTTCCAATGAACTCTCCTGTGAGGCTGGGAGTGTCTCCCACTGCCTCAACTTCCACAGTTTTTTTCAGTCAGAGATTTTGAGGCTTTATTTTCTTGCTCTGGAACCCTGTGTTGTGCTTTCTTGCTCACCAGTTGTTCCTCCCAGTTTATGTACACATGAATGTAGGATAGCCTGCTCTGCCAGCTACCACCTTGCTGACCCCAGTCCTCCAGTTGCTACCTTGCAATGAGTTCTGTTCACACCAGTTGTCAATCTCTACCCCTCCTACCAGTCTGGATGAATGTTTCTTCTTTAACTCCTTGATTGTCAAATGTCCATTCAGTTCAATTTCCTGGCAATTTTTGTTATTTTTTTGTTTTTATATTTGTTATTGTCCTTCTTTTTGTTGTGCAAAGAGGCAAATTTTACCTACCTATGCTTCCATCTTGGCTGGCAGTCCACCCTCTTCATTTTAACTCTCATCATGCTCTAATTTTTTCCAACAGGTGTCCTCATATTGTCAGTCTGTGCACCTTTGCTACAGTGGTTTGACTAACTAGTACCCTCCCAACCAATCTCTACTTATAGATGTTTTAAAGATCCTCTGACATGACCTCAAATGCCACTCCTTCAGAGAACCTTTCCAGACCTAATTTCCACCATATCTGCAAACACAATTCTATTCTCTCTCAATGTCTCATAGCTTTTACTTCTAGTATTTTCAGTCTGCAATGCTTCTTAGTAATTACTAAACATGTCTACCTCACCAACACGTTCATAAAGACCCCCAAAATTGGGACTAGGAACCTCTATTTTATCCCTCAGAAGTCTAGAAGAGCCAGTGTTCAATGAATGTATTTTTTAATTATAAAAATTTCAGGCCTGGCTGGTGTGGCTCAGTGGATTGAGTACAGGCCTGTGAACCAGGTAATCGCGGTTCGATTCCCAGTCAGGGCACATGCCTGGGTTGCAGGCCTGTTCCCAGGAGGGAACCCACGGAAGGCAACCATGCACTGATATTTCTCTCCCTCTCTCCTTCCCTTTCCCTCTAAAGATGAATAAATAAAATCTTTACCAAAAAAATTTCAGGAACTGGTGATAGCATTGCTTTGAATAAAATTAATATTGAGTTTCTGAAAAAGTCTTCATAGCTATTCATCTTACAAGAGACATTATCATCACTGCAGTCCTGTTGGTCTTATAATTAATGAAGAGTAAAATAAGTCTTTAAAACAAAAACCTACAAGTTGGATTTTCAAACACCTTACTTCTAACTGTATGTGTAGTTTAGGAGTATCATGGGAAAATTAATTTACATGATCTCTTGAGGATGACTTTCAGGCACAGAAAAAATGATAGTTACTCTGGGGTTTAATGTGTTTATTAAAATCACTAATTCAAGATTATATTTTCCTAAGCTTTTAAGTTTAATATACAATTTTATAAATATACAAAAAGATACTTTAACTATGTCAATAATTTATAACACATTATTTAAAATGTGACAAACATCATTGCAACTGGTTTTCAATAAGGGAGACATTACATTTCATGTAAAAATTTAATGTATTTGATTTGCAATTGCTTCTAAGAACTAGAAACTTTTTAAATATAAGTTCTTATAAATAAGGACACTTAAATGCATACATTTGACAAATCTTTTTTAACAGATTTTTTACCTTCTAATAAGACACTTTTAAAAAAAAAGATTTTATTTATTTATTTTTAAAGAGAGGGGAAGGGAAAGAGAAAGAGAAAAGAAACATCAGTGTGTGGTTGCCTCTCACATGGCCACCACTGGGGACCTGGCCTGCAACCCAGGTATGTGCTCTGACTGGAAATCAAACTAGCAACCCTTTGTTTCACAGCTCACACTCAATCCACTGAGCTACACCAGCCAAAGCTATTTAAAAAAATTGCTGTTCAAGTTCAGTTGTCTCCATTTTCACCCAACCATGCCCCTCTGCCCAACCTATCTCCACCTCCTACCCTTGAACCTATCCCCTTTGACTTTGTCCATGTTCCTTGATAACTCTTCCCTTATTTTTCCCCATTATCCCTCTCCCTCAGGCCATCTGATTTACCACAGATTTGGTTTTTATTTTAAAGTTATTGGTTATATCTGGCTTAAATCTTTATTTTGTTGATTAGGTTTCACTTACAGGAGAGATCGTATACTATTTGTCTTTCACCATCAGGTTTATTTTACGTAGCATAAAGCTCTCCAATTCCCTCCATGCTTTTGCCATAACTAGGTGCTCCTTCTTTCTTTCTGCTGTGTAGTATTCCATTGTGTGAATGTACATTTTTTAAATTATTTCATTGTGTTTTTATTGTATTACAAGAACAGTTATCTCCATTTTTACCCCACCATGTCCCACCACCCCACATATCCCTACCTCCTACCCTCAAATCTACCACTTTTGGCTTTGCCCATGTGTCTGTTATATATGTTCACTGATGACCCTTCCCCCTTTTTTCTCCATTTTTCCTCTCCTCTCTACTCTCTGGTTACTGTCAGCTTCTTCTTTATTTCAGTGTCTCCAGGTATATTTTGCTTGCTTGTTTGTTTTGTAGATTGGGTTACTGTTATAGGTGAGATTATATTGTATTTATTATCTCACTTATCATGAAGCCTTCCAATTCCATCCAAGCTATCAGTAAGGGTTATAGTTCTTTCTTTCTTTCTGCTGTGTAGTATTCCATTGTGTAAATATACCATAGTTTTTTTATCCATGCATTTACTCTTGGGAACTAGGTTCTCTTCAACATTTGGATATTGTAAACTGTACTGTTATGAACATTGGGGTGCATAGGATCTTTCAGATTGGTGTTTCAGGATTCTTATTGTATAATACCAGGAGAAGAATTGCCAGATCACAAGGCTGTTTCATGTTTAGTTTTCTGAGGAGATTCCGTACTACTTTCCAGTGGTTGCACAAGTCCACATTCCCACCAACAGTGTGCCAGGGTTCTGTTTTCTTCACAACATCACCAGAATTTGTTTGGTGATTTGAGTATACTGGTCATTCTGACAAGTGTGAATTGGTGTCTCATTGTGACTTGGATTTGCATCTTTCATATGTCTCTGGGTCACCTGTATGTCCTCCTTGGGGAAGGTGATGTGCAGATCCTTTGCCCATTTTTTTAACCAGGCAGTTTGTCTTCCTATAGTTGAGTTGTGCAATTTTGTTTTTTTTTCCATAATTTTTTATTGTTGTTCAAGTATACTTGTTGCCATTATCTCTCCTATTACTCCCCCCTCAACCCCTGCCATACCCACTTACCACCCTGGATCTAAACTCCATTGGGTTTTGTGCATGTGTCCTTTGTACCAGTTCCTGAAAACCCTTCCCACTTCCCCCTGCCATTATCTCATCCCATTTAGTTACTGTCGGTTTCTTCTTAGTTTCAACGTCTCTGATAATGTTTTGCTTGCTTGTCTGTTTTTTTGTTTAGGTTACATTTATAAGTGAGATCATATGGTATTTGTCTTTCACCACCTGGCTTATACCAGTTAGCATTATCTGCTCCAGTTCCATTCACACTGTCTTGATGGTTAGGAGCTCCTTCTGTCTTTCTGTATATTATTCCATTTCGTGAATGTACTATAGTTTTTTGACCCACTCATCTACCAGTGGGCATTTAGGTTGCTTCTAACACTTGGCTATGGTAATTGTGCTTCTATGAACATTGGGGTGCATAGGTTCATTTTAATTGTTTCAGGATTCTTAGGGTATAATCCAAACAGTGGAATTGTTAGATAAAAAGGCAGTTACATTTTTAATTTTCTGAGGAAATTCCATATTGTTTTCCACAGTGGCTGCACCAGTCTTCATTCCCACCAACAGTGAACTAGGGTCCCCTTTTCTCCACATCTTTTCCAACACTTGTTTGTTGATTTCTTTATGATGGTCATTCTCACTGCTGGAAGAAATAATATCTCATTGTGGTATTAATTTGCATCTCTTTGGTGGCTAGTAATGCTGAGCATCTTTTTATATGTCTCTGGGAACTTATATATGTCCTTTTTGGAAAAGTTGCATGTCCAAGTACTTTGCCCTTTTTTTTCAATATATTTTTAAAGATTTTATTTATTTATCTTTAAAGGGGAAGGGAAGGAGAGAGAGAGAGAAATATCAATTTATGGTTGCCTCTCGTGCATCCCCTGCTGGGAACTAGCCTGCAACCCAGTTACATGCCTTAACTGGGAACTATTCTCTGGTTTGCAGACCCAGACTCAATCCACTGAGCTATACCAGCTAGGGCTACCCATTTTATGCAATTTAAGTTATTTTATTGTTCAACTACAGTTTCTTTATTTTCTCCCCATCCCTCCTCCTACCCCCTCAAAACCCACCTGCATGTCTTGCTTCCACCCTCCCTCTTGGTTTTGTCTATGTGTCCTTTATAGTAGTCCCCCCCCCTCCCTTCTGGCTATTGTTAGATTGTTCTTGATTTCAATGACTCTGGTTATAATTTACTTGCTTTTTTGCTTTTGTTGATTATGTTCCACTTAAAGGTGAGATCATATGGTATTGGTCCCTCATCACCTAGCTTATTTCACTTAGCATAATGCTTTCCAGTTCCATCCACCCTGTCACAAAGTGTATAAGCTCCTTGTTTCTCTGTGCTGCATAGAATTCCATTGTGTAAATGTACCATAGTTTTTTGGTTCACTCATTTGCTGATGGGCACCTAGGTTGCCTCCAGGACTTGGCTGTTGTATATTGTGCTACTATGAACATTGGGCTGCATAGATTCTTTTGGAATGATGTTTCAAGGCTCTTAGGGTGTAATCCCAGCAGCAGCATTGCTGAATCAAAAGGCAGTTCCATTTTTAGTTTTATAAGGAAATCCCATACTGTTTTCCACAATGGCTGCAGCAGTCTGCATTCCCACCAGTGGTGCATTAGGGTTCCCTTTTCTCCACATCCTCTCCAACACTTGTTTGTTGATTTGTTTATGTTGGCCATTTCAACTGGTGTGAGGTGGTATTTCATTTTGGTTTTAATTTGCATCTCTCTGATGGCTAGTGATGCTGAGCATCTTTTCATGTGTCCCTGGGCCATCTATATGTCCTCCTTAGAGAAGTGTCTGTTCAAGTATTTTGCCCATTTTTAATTGGGTTGTTTGTCTTCCTGGAGTGGAGTTGCATGAGGTCTCTACATATTTTGAAGATAAAACCTTTGTACGAGGCAAAAATGTTTTTTTCATATGGCTGGATCTCTTTTAACTTTAATGCTATTTTCTTTAGCTGTGTAGCAGCATTTTAGTTTTAAGAGATCCCATTTGCGTGTTCTTTCCTCTATTTCTCTTGCTCTAGGGAACATATTGATGAAAATATTGTTGCATGGAACATGTGAGATTTCCCTCCCTATGTTCTCCTCTGGCCTTTTATAGTATTGTGAGTTATATTTAAGTCTTTTATCCACCTTGAGTTTATTTTTGTATATGGTGTAAGTTCGTGGTCAAGTCTCATTTTTTACATGTATCTGTCCATGTATCCCTACACAATTTGTTGAAGAGTCTATTTTTACACAATTTTATGCTTCTGCTCCCTTTGTCAGATATTAATTGACCATATGCTCTCTGTTCCATTGATCTATATGTTTGTTCTTATGCCACTACTGGGCAGTTTTTTTGAAACTGGGACCTTAAAATATAGTTTGATATCAGGTATTTTGATCTTTCCTACATTGTTATTCTTTCTGAAAATTGCTGTGGCTGTTTGTGGTTGTTTATGATTCCATATAAATTTTTGCAGTGCTTGCTCTATATCTGTCAAATATGCCATTGGTATTTTAATAGGGATTTTGTTGAATCTAAAATTGCTTTGGGTAATATGGACATTTGTACTTTGTTAAATCCCTCAATCCATGAACGTGGTGCATACTTCCATTTATTTGTCTTCCTTTTTCTTTCTTCAGTGTTGTGAAGTTTTCTAAGTATAAGTCTTTTATCTCAGTGGCCAGGTGTATCCTTAAAAATTTTATTTTTCTTGTGGCTATAGCCAATGGGATTTTTCCCTGATTTGTGTTTCTGATATTTTGTTGTCAATGTACAAAAATGCCTTCAATTTCTGAGTATTGACTTTATATTCCAGTGTTTTTGCCAAATTCACTTATTGGGTTGAGTGGGTTTTTTGGTGGAGTCTATAGCATTTTCTATGTACACTATCATGTCATTTACAAACAATGACAGTTTTTCTTCCTCCTTTCCAATTTGGATGTCTTTATCTTGTCTGATTGTTGTGGCTAGATCTTCCAGTACTATGCTCAATAGAAGTGGTGAAAGCAGACAGCCTCACCTTGTTCCTTATCTTAGTGGGAAAGCTTTCAGTTTTTACCTGTTAGTTATGATATTGGCTGTAAGTTTCTTTTTATGGCTTTCGTGATGTTGAGATATGCTCCGTCTAATTACTCAGCTCCCTTTGCTGGGTGTGTTTATAATAAATAGCTGCTATACCTTATCAAATGTTTATACATCTATTTATATAATCATGTGATTTTTTTGTCTTTCCTTTTGTGTATATGATGTACTATATTTATTGATTTGCAAATATTGTACCATCCTTGCATCCCTGGGATGGATCTTGATCATGGTATGATATTTTTAGTGTCTTGCTTGATGTAATTTGCCAATGTTATTAAGGATTTTGTCATCTATGTTCATCAGCAATATTAGTCTGTAGTTTCCTTTCTGTGTTGTCTTTATCTGGTTCTGGGATTAGGATGAAGCAAAAATAAATTGAGATGGATAGAAGACTTAAATATAAAGCATGACACCATAAGAGTACTAGAGGAAAACAGAGGCAGAAAAATCTCACCCAGAAAACATGAATAGACAACTCATGGGTACTGACAACGAGGAGGGGAATTGACTGTGGGAGTAGGGGAGATGTGGCAAGCGTGAGCAAAGGGGAAAAAGGTGGGATTACAGTAACTGAACAACAATGAATTTCAGAAAGACAAAAGAAAACAATGTAATATAAAATCAGTTTAACTTGATGTATTGTAGACATACAGTTTTATATTAAAATTCTTCAGGTATAAAATTTTAAAAGCTTAATTTGTTATCCTTTATAAAATCTGTAATAAACTTTATGAGCATCATAATTTGAAAAATATTGTTGAAACACTTAGTAAACTCAGAACTTTTGACTTAAAAGGACCATAATACCAACTATATTATGAATTTTAACCATGACACTTATTTGTCAGATATCCTATTTGGCCACTGTTTAAATTACTCAAACATATACAGATAATTTCTATATGAGGAATTGTGGGCTAGATTTACTTTGTCGTTTTTATAACTTTTTTTATTATTCCCAGGTTAAAAGACAAGGCTGACTAAAAGGGCTATAATGGTCTGAATATTTGTGTCAACCTACCAAACCCATATGTTGAAACCTAATGCTTAATGTGAAGGTATTTGGAGGTGGAGCCTTTGGAGCATGATGATGTTATCAGGGTGCAGCCTTCATGCATGTGAGTAGTCTTTTCTCCAGCCCCAGAGAGCTCCCTTACCCTTTCCATCATTTGGCAGCCCCAGAGAGCTCCCTTACCCTTTCCATCATTTGGTAATCTGCATCCCAGGGCCCTCATCAGAACGTGGATATTCTGGTCTATCCATCTTAGACTTCCAGACTCCACAAACATAAACATAAATTTGTGTTGTTGATAAATTACCTAGTCTCTGGTATTTTGTTACAGCATCCTGGGTAGACTAAAACATTTGTGTTACCTTAAGCAAGTAGAGGGTTTCAACTTGGTGAGCCAAGATTAAGTATCATCCAGAGAAATTTGAAGCTGAAGTACAGGATTAAAATATTTCCAGGACAGATGAGACAGGTTTAATCTTTTTCAGACATTGTAACAAAAGTTAACTTTTGCAAAAGTCATTGTAAATGACTTTTTAATGGAAAAGTCATTGCTATAAATCTATAAAATACAGAGAGACAGACTTCCCAGTCTATGACTCTAGATTGAAATTCTGTGTTGTTTCACACTTCCCTCTGATTTGAGCCTACTTACACCCATTTAAAGTACAGTTAATTTGCTCCCCTGCTTACTGGTTTTGGACATTTTGTTTGTGTTTGTTTTGTTTGTTTCATCATCTCATTCCATATTAATGTCTTTCTGTCTCTAATGACACTTTTTTTCATTTGATCCTTCAAATTCCCATGTATTGCTTTCATATGCTTTATCCCCCAAACTACATAGACTGATTTCAATTATTTTTCCTTTTTCCCCATTTTTCAAAGGCTATATCCCTTATTTTAATTATTTTTATCCTTTTTTACTGTTGTGAAATTACAGTTTTCCCCATTTTCCTCCCATTACTGTCCCCCACTTTACCCACCTTCACCTCACACACTCACTCTCCCCTCCTTTGCTTTAGTACATAGGTCCTTTATATAAGTTCTTTGATGACCCTTCCCCTTCTTTACCTGATGATCTTCTTCCCCTTTCACTCTGGCTAGTGTCAGTTTGTTCATTTCCATGCTTCTGGTTATATTTTGCTTGCTTTTCTTTTGTTCATTACGTTCCACTTATAGGTGAGATTGTATAGTATTTGTCTTTCACTGCCTTCCTTATTTCACTTAGCATAATGCTCTCCAGGTCTACCTATATTGTCACAACGGGTAGGATCTCCCCTTTTCTTTCTGTTGTGTAGTATTTCATTGTGTAATATGTCATCGTTTTTTTTTTTTTTGATCCATTCATTTACTGATGAGCACTTAGGTTGCTTCCAGCCCTTGGCTATGGTATATTGTGCTGCTATGAACATTGGGGTGCATAGGTTCTTTTTGGTTGGTGTTTCAGGATTCTTAGGGTATAATCCCAAGATTGAAAATGTCACATAAAAAAGCAGTTCCATTTTTTTATTTTTTAGGAAAATCTATACTGTTTTCTATAGTGGCTACACCAGTCTTCATTCCCACCAACAGTGTACTGGGGTTCACTTTTCTCCAAATCTTCACCAGCACTGGTTGTTCATTCACAAAAGCCACAATTCTTAAAGATACTAACACAGCATAATGCTTTCCAGTTCCATCCATGTTGTCATGAAGAATAGGATCTCCTTCTTTCTTCCTGTTGTATTATATTCCATGGTTTTGGGGACATTGGTAGGGGAAAATGGAGACAAATGCACTAGAACAACAATAAGAAAAAGTTACTAATACTACACCTAGTTGGGTTCTGAATGTCTTATGTGGCTTTGTTGAGTTCTACAATACTAAAGTCATGCTGATAACAAACACAAGGAAAATTCACTTTACACTCCAGCTCCTTCAGTCTTCCCCTCTCTGTTGTCTTTGTCTGTGTTTCTTTTATACGTATTCCTTGACAATCTTTCCCTTTTTTTCCACCATTAACTCCTCCTCTCTCTCCTCTGTTTACTGTCTATTTATTCTTTACTTCCATGTGAAATGCAATTTTTAACACGTCTCTGTAGTATATGAAAAATCAGAGAAAGATTCTCAGAACAAAATCATGAACCTTTAAGGTACTGCCTCTATCTGTGCTACAGTCAGAGGCAACACGCCTAGCGTTGCTGGAACACAGAAACCAGATAATAGCCTCAGACACAGGACTACACTTCAAGAAAGGTAAAATATTCTAACTCTGCTCCACGATCATGAGCAAATCACACTCCACTCCCATGCATCAGTGTCCTCTGCCATAAAATGTACTGTGAGCTCTCATGTTTCTTGAACCTACACATTTCTCGAGCACCTAGTATAACAATTTCACTTTGAAAGCTTAAAATTCTATGTCATGTTAATAAATAATTTTATTAATGTGTGCCAGAGCTAGCATGTGCTTAGAAAGGGTTCAATAACTCTAGTCAACTTATCACCAGCAGGGCCTAGAAAGCCAATCTCAACATGACTTGGATTTTCCTGTGAAGAATATGAAATTTGAAAACATATTTTCACTATTTCTGTAAATGTAAGAAAATTTTGTATTAGTGGACATTGTACAGCAAAAAATTCCTTAGTGTGTAGCCTTCTATGGTCCCATGTATTTTGAGTTCATATTTTGAATACACAGATGGTTATGTTATCATTTGCATATTTACAAAAATTAATAACATAATCTATTTCTCAACACTTTTAATTATTTTTAAATTTTAAATGCAGATAATATATTTATTTAGTATTATTTTAAAATATGATTACAAGGTCTCAGGTTTAGCAAAAGTTGATATTTTCATTTTTTGTAAATTTGAAGGTTTTGTAAAATTAGAGTTAACTCTGAGTTGTTTAGAGTCTCTAAGGGCCATCAGGTACAAATGCAGTGATGATTATAAAGCTAACAAAATCATTGCTGTACTGAATTTGTAACTTCCTCTCATTCCTGTCCACCACACACAGCTCTTTGATAAGATGCTGACATGCAGTGGGTCCTCTTGTAGTACAGGTGTGTCAGATTGACACAATGAGGATACTACAAATGAGGAACTACTCAGGTGTTCTGACTCAAGTCTCGTGCTCCATCCATGCTTTGTGTGAAACTTTAAACATTTATGATAAAATACCAGGTTCTGCAGTTTTCTATGTAGTCGTTTTCCTTGTGCAAGAGAAAGTAAGATCATCTTCAGGAAATTGTCTTGGAAAGGTCTAGAAAAATATCTTTTAGGTCATTAAAATTCAAGGTAGAGCAAGACAGATGAATACACATACACACAGAGACACACATAAACACACAACCACACACATGCAAACACACACACCTAAAACACAGACAACATAAAACCATACCTACATGGTCCAGGAGCTCACAAAACACATGCATGCACACAGAGACACATAGTGCTATACACACACCATCACTACACACAAAAACACAACTACATGATACCTACACCTCCATACATACACATACACACATGCAAGTACACATACACACACAAACTCACAGTAATGGCTAGAAAAGATGATTAATATGCTCAAAGATGAAGAATGAAGTCTGAGATTACTGAATTTATTTATAGTGCACCTGATCTCTATAAACACAGAAAAAACATTGCTTTGCATATCTCTTCCCAGCCTTATTATAACTTTCTATAGTTTGTGGTCTACTCTACATCACAAACATTGTGTCTTCTTACTTTCTAAACTTTCATACATAATGAAATTAGAAAGTTGGATATGCCCTCTAAGACCATATAATGACTTGGAAACAAACTTTCACATCCCATAAAGAAAAAGTAAGTTGTGTCTCGCTATACTATACAATGTTTTATATTTTGGGAGATTCTACAGCTTTGGAAACTATAATAGGGATGAATGTGAAGGCACCTGGGAAGTAGAGGATGCTGAATAATCTTTTCTACATGCCTCAAAAATCTTTTGTACTCTTTGTAAGTGTCCCTTAGCTCTGCGTTGTTCCTCTCCTAACTGACACAAATACTGAAATTTTATTTAATAAGCATGAGAAAGTAAAAGTTAGATCAGATTGTTCATCTGTAATTTGAGATTCCTGGAAGAAAAGTAATGCACAGTAGATTAAGTTCTTTTTATGTAGTTAAATTTCCTCCAAAGTGTTGGTTACAGAGACAATATTGATCGTGTTCTGTCTGTATGGCATTCAGAGTTATGCAAGTGTGGGTTTGAGCCCCAAAACTGCCAATTCTTAGGGGGAAGAATTTGAAAAGACAATTTACCATGTTGAGCCTAATCTTTCTCATTTTTAAAATGAGGATAATACTCTAAGTGCTCATCAGTAAATGAATGGATCTAAAAACCATGGTACATTTACACAATGGAATATTATGCAGTAGAAAGAAAGAAGGAGCTCCTACCCTTTGCCAAAGCATGGCTGGAACTGGAGAGCACTATGCTAGGTGAAATAAGCCAGGCGGTGAGGGACAAATACCATGTTATCTAACTTTAAGTCAAACTCAATCAACAAAAGAAACAAGCAAGAAAAATATAACCAGAGACATTGAAATTAAGAACAATCTGACAGTAACCAGGAGGGAGGTAGGAGGGGATAATGAGAGGGAAGGCAGCAAGGCTTTTCAGGGACAACTATGAAGGATACATGGACAAAACCAAGGGGAGGAATCAGGGGAGGGAGGTGGGTTTGGCTGGGGTGAGGGGGATTGGTTGGGGGTAAATGCAGACAACTGTACTTGAAAAATAATAAAGTAATTTTTGTTTAAAAATATAATTACAGATGGACTATGGCAGCGAGGTAGGTGGGAACAGAGCCCAGTTCTCCCTGTGCCCAGCTGGAACACCTAGCTGACCTTCTGAGGAACAGAGTGAAAAGCCAACAGAATCCCAGCTTATAGGAAGTTTGGAGGCCCAAAACTCTAGAGAACATTGAAAATCATATGGTGATTGCATTGGGATGGTAAGGTCCCTCAGATCTGTGTGGGGTCCTAGGCTGCTGTAGCCCTCTGCCAGACGCCTGTCACAGGATACTTGGAGGAGATTTAGATCACCAGGTCCCTCCCCTATGAGCAGGGAGAGCAGCCAGGCACCAGGAGAAACCTAGATGTTTAAAATTGCTGGCGGGGGGGCGGGCGGATAGAGATGAAATGGGAGACACACAGAGGCAGTGTACAACCACTGGGACTGTGGATGCTGGCTAGGTCACTACCAGACAAATTGGAGGGCCAACAGCACCTGGAGAAGAGAGAAGAGTTGGACCATGTCAGACTCTAACCAGAGTAGTCTCCAGTCTGGTTAGAACGTGGGGTTGTGTGAAAATCTGAGCCCTTGTTAAGATCAGTGGGCTTAAACAAGACGTTTTTACCAAAAAAAAAAAAAAAAAAAAAAAAAACGGCTCTCAGCTGCTCAGTGAATAACTCTCAGGCAGTGGCTGGCTCACCCTGAGGGTGATTGGAGTTGCATGCCCATGCTTCACTTAAGCTGCTCAACTAGAGGCTGACTGGTGACATGCACCCAGTGGTTGACTGGTACTGCTTCCCTGGTGATGGGCTCCAGCCATGGTGGGCTCACAAAGACCAAGGAGGAGGCGCACCACACAGAAGTCAGTGCAACTGGTGGATTAAAGTAGCAGGCCTGGCTCAGATGGACAGTTGGGTCCCAGCAGCTCACAGAAGACCTTGGCTAGAAGCTCACAGAGCTGTGTCCTTGGCTAGAAGCTGGACAACTATGAATATTACACACAAGACCTGGCCTCCACTCTCACGAAATCATAGGAAGGGAGAAAAGCAAAGCAGGGCCCCCCTCTTTCTGTGGCATTCAGGAAAACCAGCAGAACTCACTCAGCCTGTTTAAATTCCACATGAGGCTTATTTTTTCTTCTTCCCTCTCCCTTTTTTTCCTACTCCCAAGTGAGACAATAAGACCTGGAGTTCTGAAAGGTCCACAAACAGATCTATAGGGGAAGTATAAGGCTAACCACAAAAACTGAGAAACTAAGACAAATTTCACTTTGCTATTCCATAGAAACTGGCATTTTATTGTTTATCTGTATTATTGTTACTGCATTACTTTTACTTATTTTATTTTATTAGCATTTTATTTCTCTTCTTTCTGTTTAGTTTTCTTTGTTTTATTTCTGTTTAATTGTATTGTTTGACTGGTTTTTCTTATTCTTTCTTCCATATTGTATCTTCTTAAATTATTTTACTGTTGTTCAATTACAGTTGTGGGCAATTTCCCCCTACCATTACGCCCCACCCCATCCAACCCCACCTCCCTTTATTGCTTCCACCTCCCCCTTGGTTTTGTCCATGTGCCCTTCATACGAGTTCCTGAAAACACATACCCCCATTGTCCCCCCCACTGGCTATTGTTGGACCGTTCTTAATCTCAAAGTCTCTGGTTATATTTTGCATGTTTTGTCTTTGTTGCTTATTTTCCAGTTAAAGGTGAGATCATATGGTATTTGTCCCTCAGCGCCTGGCTTATTTCCCTTAGTATAACGCTCTCCAGTTCCATCCATGCTGCCACAAATGGTAGGAAAATCTTCTTTCTCTCTGCTCCATAGTACCCATTGTGTAAACGTACCTTATTTTTATCTATGATATGTACGTTTTATTATAATATTTCTGTCTGCATTGCTTATGCATTTTTTCTGAATTTTTTATTTAATTATTTTTCAAGTACAGTTTACTGTCTTTTACTCCCATCCCAGCCCACCCCCCACCTGTGCTCCCCACCTCCCTCCTATTTCCACCGCCCTTAGTTGTTGTCCATGTGTCCTTTATACTAGTTCCTCTAAATCCGTCCCCTTTTCCCCTGAAATTCCCTCCCCTCTCCCCTCTGGTTGCTGTCCTCCTGTTCTCTATTTCAGTGTCTTTGTTTTTATTTTGCTTGCTTGTTTGTTTTGTTGTTTAGCTTCGTGTTAAAGGTTAAATCACATGATATTTGTCTTTCCTGGCTTATTTCAATCAGCATAATGCTTTTCAGTTCCATCCATGCTGTTGCAAAGGGTAGGAGCTCCTTCTTTCTTTCTGCTGCATAGAATTCTATTGTGTATATGTACCATAATTTTTTGATCCATCCATTTACTGGTAGGCACCTAGGTTGCTTCCAATTCTTGGCTAGTGTAAGTTGTGCTGCTATGAAAATTGGGGTGTATAGGTTCTTCTGGACTGGTGTTTCAGGGCTTTTAGGATTATAGCAATTCCAGCAGTGGAATTGCTGGATCAAAAGGCAGTTCCATTTTTAGTTTTCTGAGGAAATTCCATACTGTTTTCCAAAGTGGCTGCAGGACTCTGCATTCCCATCAACAGTGCACTAGGGTTCCCTTNTGTTTCATCATCTCATTCCATATTAATGTCTTTCTGTCTCTAATGACACTTTTTTTCATTTGATCCTTCAAATTCCCATGTATTGCTTTCATATGCTTTATCCCCCAAACTACATAGACTGATTTCAATTATTTTTCCTTTTTCCCCATTTTTCAAAGGCTATATCCCTTATTTTAATTATTTTTATCCTTTTTTACTGTTGTGAACTGTTTTTTACAGTTCCCTTTTCTCAACATTCTCTCCATCACTTCTTTGTTGATTTGTTTATGATGGCCATTCTCACTGGTGTGAAATGGTATCTCATTGTGGTTTTAATTTACATCTCTCTGATGGCTAGTGATACTGAGCATCTTCTCATATGTCTCTGACCCCTCTGTATGTTCTCATTGAATAAGTGTCTGTTCAAGCCTTTTGTGCATTTTTTATTGGGAGTTTTGTCATCGTAGAGTTGTGTGAGTTCTTTATATATTTTGGAGAATAAACCCTTGTCTGAAGTATGATTGGCAACTATGTTTTCCTATATAGTTGATTCTCTTTTCATTTTCACGCTGCTTTCTTTAGCCATGCAGAAGCTTTTTAATTTGATGAGGCCCCGTTTGTTTATTTTTTCCTTTATGCCCCTTCTTCCAGGTGACATATCAGTGAAAATAGTGCTGCATGTACAGTTTGAAATATTGTTTTCCTCTAGGACTTTTATGGTGTCACAACTTATATTTAATTCTTTTATCCAAATGGATTTTTTTTGTGTATGGTATAATTTGGTGGTCGAGTTTCATTTTTTTTTTTTTTTGGCATGGAGCTGTCGAACTCTTCCAACATGATTTGTTAAAGAGGATATTTTTATTCCATTTTCAGCTGATGCCCCCTTTGTTGAATATTAATTGACCATAGACACTTGGGCTATATCTGGGTTCTGTGTTTGGTTCCATTTGTCTATGTGTCTGTTCTTATGCCAGTACTAGGCTTTTTTTATTACAGTTTCTTTGTAATACAGTTTGATATTAGGTATTGTGATCCCACCTACTTTGCTCTTCTTTCTCAGAATTGCTGAGGCTATTTGGGGTCATTTATGGTTCCATACAAATTTCTGACATGTTTGTTCTATATCTATGAAATATGTCATTGGTACTTTAATTGGTATTGCATTGAATCCATAAATTGCTGTGGGTAGTATGGACATTTTGATTAATTCTTCAAATCTATGAACATGGTACACACTTCCATTTGCTTGTATCTACCTTAATTTCTCTCTTCAGCATTGTATAGTTTCCTGACTACAGGTCTTAAACCTCCTTGGTTAGGTTTATTACTAGGTAGTTTATTTTTTGTTACTATATCAAATGGGATTTTTTCCTGATTTCTCTTTCTGATAATTCATTATTAGTGTGCAAAAATGCCTCTGAGTTAGATTAGGTGGTATTGAAGGTTCATATAAGGCCCCTGAACATCTTGGGAATTGACCTTAGATACCTTTGCAAGGTTCCAACTCACATGGGAATATTTGATTCCTCCATCCAAGGGGAGGAAGTGCCTTTTGTCTTTAGAGTTCAGCAAATGCCAAAAGCTCTCATATAAAACCTAGGACTAACAGTAAACCTCCCAGAAAGAGATCTTCAGAGTCCGGTCGAAACTGAAACACTCATTCACTGTCTGCTTTTCCTTATGCAGGCAGATGGAGAGAAAAATCAAAATGACTGCAAGAAGTGGCTTGAAAGAAACAATTTGCAGATATGCTTATAGATAGCCCTGTAACTAGTTGCTGTTCTTAAAGCTGATAAAGGGGATGTCTTTGCTCTTTCTCCCAAACCTAAACCTAGTCAGCAAATGCTTGGGAGAGGGACCAAGAATCTTTCTTACTAAAGAAGGTACAGTTGCAAAACAGCCGCAAGAGAGGGCGACCTAGGAAGAAAACCCCCATTCTTCTGTAATCCAACACACTCTATGGCATTCCTGAAAAGCAGTTGAGGCTATTGGCCTTTACCTGGGCTGATGTGCGCATCCCAACCAAGTTGGTATGTTGTTCACAACAACAGCTCCTAGCCTCTGGTCAAAGCAGGTCCCGAATCCTCAGGTCTCTGTTCTGGGCACCAGCTGACGTATGCACTGGCCCACAGTGCCCATGGTGTCATGGATGAGACATGAGACAAATTCACATGGACTATGGAGTCCTATGGAGGAAAAGAGACTGAATAGCTGCTGCCTCAAGTGGGGAGCATCTCAGAACAGCCTGGCCACTCTCTCAAGGGGAGAGCGCACTGACCCTTGCCTAGACAGGCTTTTATTGGGTTTCATTTGCACAGGAATACAGGTACAGATCATTAATCAGTGTCAGGAAGTAAGGATAAAACAGTAGATAGCATACAAATAACTCTTAGGGCTTCTTCTGAGTCAGGGTCTATCAGCTAAAAGGCAACAAAACTTGGGGAAACAAACTTATTTTCTGCTTGGGCCTTTATCATTTAACTAAGTGCATTCTTAGCAAAGCAGGCTTCACAGGATTTTACGTATCCTTTTTTGGGCCTGATCACCCGGGGAGCCTGCCCTTTTCAGCACAGGGCTGCACTGCCCTCAGTCATTGTTTCAGGCTTAAGTCAGGCAGAGGAGGAATATAGCCAAGGAATTTTTGAAGACTTCTCATGGACTCAGGGGAGTCAGGCTTCATCAAAGCTGAGGGGCAAGGGTCCATCACCCCTTTTCTCCATAGCCTCCCAAGTCTTTCCCTGGGGCCTCCACATGATCATGCTTGTCTTAGGTCATTCTCTCCTTGGGGAATCTTACCCATCATTGGCTAACTGATCAAGCACTGGGGACCACTAATGACAAAAGGAGCAGAAATGATGCTCCTGTCAGGGAAATAAGCTTTGTCTCCTTAGTGGCTTATGGTCCAAAGGTTGCTCACTCAGCCTTAGCTATGGGAAGGTTACAGCTTCTGAAACCAGGCAGGGTTTACAGCTCCTGAAACCAAACCAGGTTTCCAACACCTCTGATTTCTGTTACTGATTTTGTATATCCTGTTTTGCCAGTTTCACTTATTAGGCTGAGCAGTTTGTTGGTGGAGTCTATGGAATTATCTAAGTACACTATCATGTCATCTGCAAACAATGACAGTTTGCTTCCTGGTTTCCAGTTTAGATGCCTTTTATTTCTTTTTCTTGCCTAATTGCTATTGCCATTGCTATGGCTAGGACTTCCAATACTGTGTTGAATAGGAGTGGTGAAAGTGAGCATCCTGGTCGTGTTCCTGATCTTAGTGGGGGAACTCTTAAGTTTTTGGCCATTGAGTATGATGTTGGCTGTAGGTCTCTCATATATGGCCTTTATTATGTTGGGGAATGCTCCCTCTATTTCCACTTTGCTGAGTTTTTTATCATAAATGGGAGCTGTACCTTATCAAATGCTTTTCCCACATCTGTTGATATTTTCATGTGATTTTTGGCTTTAATTTTATTTATGTGATGTATTATGTTTATTGACTTTTGAATATTGTGCCATCCTGCATCCCTGCAATGAATCCCACTTGAACATGGTGTATGATCTTTTTAATGTATTGCTAAATGTGATTTGCCAATATTTTGATGAGAGTGTAAGTGTCTATATTCATTGGCAATACTAGTCTAAAGTTTTCTGTCTTCATTATGTCTTTATCTTGTTTTGGGACTAGGATGATGTTGGCTTCATAAAAAAAGTTTGGGATTCTTCCATCTTCTTGAATTTTATAGAATAATCTTTGAAGGATAGAAATTAGTGCTACCTTAAATACTTTGTAGAATTCTACTGTAAAATCATCAGTTCCAGGATTTTTGTGTGTCAGAAGCTTTTTGATTTCTGGTAAAATTTCATCAGCTGTTATTGGTCAGTTCAGGCTCCCTGATTCTTCTTCATTCAGTTTTGGGAGATTATATTTTTCTAGAAATGTGTCAGTTTCACTAGTTTTTGATATTTCTTGGCATATATATCCTTGTAGTAATTTCTTATAATACTTTGTATTTCTGTTGTATAATTGCAATCTTTACTTTTTTATTTCTGATTGTGTTTATTTGGGTGCTCTCTATTATTTTCTTGATGAAGCTGCTAAAAGGCTTGTCGATTTTGTTTATGTTATAAAAGAACCGGCTCCTGGATTTATTGATCGTTAAAATTGTACCTTTAGTCTCTTTGTTGTTTAATTCTGCTCTGATCTTGGTTATTTCTTTCTTTCCACTTGCTCAGGGCTGTCTTTGTTGTTGTTCCTTGAGTTCATGTAAGTGTAGGGTTAGGTTGTTTATTTTAAATATTTCTATCTTTTTTTAGTGACGCCTGTATTGCTATGAACTTTCTTCTTAGGACCGCTTTCACTGTGTGCTATAAGATTTGGATTGTTGAGAGTTTATTTTCATTTGTTTCCAGGAACTTTTTTATTTCCTCCTGGATCTCCTACTTGACTCATTTATTGCTTAATATCATGCTATTCAATCTTCATGAGTTTGAATGTTTTGGGTTTTTCTTGAGCTTTCTTTCTAGTTTCAGTCCCTTGTCATTGGAGAAAATGCCTTATATAATTTCAATTTTTTTGAATTTTTCAGGCTTGTTTTGTGTTCTATCATGTGGTCAATCTTTGAAAATGTTCCATGTGCATTTGAAAATAATATGTATTTTGCTTCTTTGGGATGAAAGGGTCTATACATATTAGTTAAGTCAATTTGATATAAGACATATTCAATGCCACAATTTCTTTTTTGATTTTTTGTTTGGAAAATCTCTCTATTTTTTACAGCAGGGTGTTAAAAACCACTATTCTAATTGTGTTGCTGTCAATATCTTTCTTAGAGACCTCTAAGATTTTCTTCATATATTTGGATACTCTTATGGTGGGCACATATATTTTTACAGTGTTTATGTCTTCTTGATGGATTGTTCCCTTGAATATTATGAAGTCTCCTTCTGGGTCCATTTTCATGGCTGCTTTTTTGAAGTCTATTTTGTCTGATATGTGTATTTCTACCCCAGATTTTTTTCTGTTGATTTACTTGAAAAATTTGTATCCAGCTCTTCACTTTGTCCTGAGGTGGGTCACTTGTAGTCAGCATATGTGTGCATCATGCTTTCTTACCCATTCAGCTATTCTATGTCTTTTGATTGGAGCATTTAATCCATTTACATTTAAGGTTATTATTGATAGATACTTATTCATTGCCATTTTCATACCTGTGTTCCTCTCTCTCTCTGTTTTCCTTACTTTCCTTAAAGCAGTCCCTTTAGCATGTCTTGCAGAGCTGGTTTCGTGGGCATGTATTCTTTTAGACTACTTTTGTCTTGGAAGCTCCTTATTTGGCCTTCTATCTTGATTGAGAGCTTTTCTGGGTAAAGTAGTCTTTGTTGCAGGCCTCCAGTTTTCATTACTTGGAATATTCATTGCCAATCCCTTCTGACTTGGAGCATTTCCATTGAGAAGTCAGCTACTAGTCTTCTTAGGGCTACCTTGCATGTTACTTCCTTTTTCTCCCTTGCTGCCTTTAAGATTCTCTCTTTGTCTTGGAATTTTGCCATCTTATTATGGTGTGTCATGAAGTGGGCCTCTTTGGGTTCCTCTCGATTGGGACCGTCTATCTTTCTTTGATTTGTGTGACTTTTTCTCACACCAGAGTAGGGGAGTTTTCCATCATTAATTTTTAAAACGGGTTTTCTCTCCCTTGTTCTCCTTCTACTCTATTATATGTATATTATTCTGTTTCATGTTGTCTTGTAGTTCCCTTAACACTTTTTTTGTTCTTTCTGAGTTTCTTTTCCTTGCTCATTCTGGGTATTTTCTTCTACCTTGTCCTCCAGCACACTGATCTGATCCTCTGCTTCATCTAGCCTGCTTTTCATTCCTTCTCCAGTTTTCTTCAGTTCAGAAGTTGTATTCTTCATTTCCTCGTGGCCCTTTTTGATGGTTTCTATTCCCTTTTTTATGTTGGTGCAGTTCGTAATGAGTTCATTATAGTTTCCCTGTAGTTTTTGGCAATTCTCTGTGAGTTCACTGAGCGTCCTTAGAATCATTGCTATGAATTCAATATCTGATAGTAGATTTACCTCTCTTTCATTTAGCCTTCTTTCTGAGGTTTCCTCCTTTTTTTTACATTCGAGAATTGTTTCTTTGTTTTCCCATTGTTTGTGAAACTCCTTTTGCTAGCGTCTACTTCTTAAATTGATCTATTCTGACTCCATGGGTTTATGATGTTAACCTCTATGGTAGAAGACCTGTGAGATTCAGTGGTGCAGTGTCCTTGATGTCCTGAGCTTGCTGGTTTTGGGCGATTATTTGTATTGCCTGTTTGTATGTCTTTGGGTTTTTATTGTTGTTGGTTTTTATTTTATATTATTTTATTTTATTTTATTTTTATTTAACTCTTGATCAAGTACAGTTTTCTTTCTTGTATTCCCAGCCCTGCCCCCCCCCAAGTACTCCCTAAATCCCTCCCATCTCTGCCCCTGACCTAAGTTATTGTCCATGTGTTCTTTATACTTGTTCATGTGAGTCCTTCCCCTTTTCCCCTGTGATTCTCTCCCCTCTCCCCTCTGGACCCTGTCAGCATGTTCTGTATTTCAGTGTCTTTGGTTTCATTTTGCTTGCTTGTTTGTTTTGTTATTTAGACTCCTGTTAAAGGTGAGGACATATGGTATTTGTCTTTCACTGCCTGGCTTATTTCACTCAGCATAATGCTTTCCAGTTCCATCCATGATGTTGTGAAGGATAGGAGCTCCTTCTTCCTGTCTGCAGCATAGAATTGCATTGTGTAAATGTACCATAGCTTTTTGATCCAGTCATTTACCAATGGGCATTTAGGTTGCTTCCAACTCTTGGCTATCATAAATTGTGCTGCTATGAACATCCGGGTGCATAGGTTCTTTTGGATTGGTGTTTCAGGGTTCTTAGGATACAATCCTAGCAGTGGAATTGCTGGGTCAAAAGGCACGTCCATTTTTAGCTTTCTTAGAAAACTCCATACTGTTTTCCATAGTGGTTGTACCAGCCTGCAATCCCACCAAGAGTGAACTAAGGTCCCCTTTTCCCCACAACCTCTCCAACACTTGTTGTTTGTTTCTTTGTTTATGGTAGCCATTCTGACTGCTGTTAAGTGGTATCTCATTGTGGTTTTGATTTGCATCTCTCTGATAGCTAGTGATATCGAGCATATTTTCATGTGTCTCTGGATCCTCTGTATGTCCACCTTGGAGAATTGTCTGTTCAACTCCTTTGCCCATTTTTTAATTGGATTGCTCGTCTTCTTTGAGTAGAGTCGTGGGAATTCTTTGCATATTTTGGAGATTAAACCCTTGTCTGAGGTGTCATTGGCAAATATGTTTTCCCAAACTGTTGCTTCTCTTTTTATCTTGATACTGTTTTCCTTGGCCATGCAGAAGCTTTTAAGTTTGATGAGATAACATTTGTTTATTCTTTCCATAATGTCCCTTGTTCTAGGGGACATATCAGTAAAAATATTGCTGCATGGAATATCTGAGATTTTCCTGCCAATGCTCTCCTCTAGGGCTTTAATGGTTTCATGGCTTATATTTAAGTCTTTTATCCACCTTGAATTTATTTTGGTGTATGGTGTAAGTTGGTGCTCGAGTTCCATGTTTTGCATGTGGCTGTCCAGTTCTCCCAACACCATTTGTTGAAGGGGCTATCTTTACTCCATTTTATGTTACTGCCCCCTTTGTCGAATATTAATTGACTGTAGAGATTTGGGTTTATTTCTGAGCTCTCTGTTCTAACCCATTAGTATCTGTGCCTGTTTTTATCCCTGTACCAGGCTGTTTTGATTACAGTGGTCTTGTAATACAGTTTGATATCAGGTATTGTAATCTTTCCTGCTTGGTTCTTCTTCCTCAAAATTGCAGCTGCTATTCGCGATATTTTGTGGTTCCATATAAATTTTTGAAGTGTTTCTTCTATGTCTGTGAAATATGCCATTGGTACCTTAAAAAGTATTGCATTGAATCTGTAAATTGCTTTGGGTAGTATGGACATTGTGATAATGTTAATTCTTCCAATCCATGAACATGTTAGAAGTTTCCATATGTTTGTGACTTCCTTGATTTATTTCTTCAGTGTTGTGTAGGTTTCTGCATACAGGTCTTTTACCTCCTTGGTTAGATTTATTCCCAGAGATTTTATTTTTGTTTTTGCTATATCAAATGGGATATTTTTCTTGACTTCCAGTTCTCCTGATTTATTGTTGGTATACAAAAATGCTTTTGATTTCTGGATATTGACTTTGATCCCGCTATTTTGCCAAATTCCTTTATTAGTTCGAGCAGTTTTTGGTAGAGGCTATAGGATTTTCCATGTACACTATCATGTTATCTGCAAACAATGCCAGTTTTGTTTCCTCCTTTCCAATTTGGATGCCTTTTATTTCCTTTTCTTTTCTCATTGCGGTGGCTAGAATTTCCAATACTATGTTGAATAGAAGTGGTGAAAGTGGACAGCCTTGTCTTGTTCCTGATCTTAGTGGGAAAGCTTTTAGTTTTTGCCCATTAATTATGATGTTGGCTGTAGGTCTTTCATATATGGCCTTTATTATATTGAGGAATGCTCCCTCTACGCCCACTTTACTGAGAACCTTTATCATAAATGGGTGTTGTAACTTATCAAAAGATTTTTCTGAGTCTATGGATATGATCGTGCGGTTTTTGTGCTGCTTCTGTTTATGTGGTGTATTACATTTACTGATTTATGAATATCGAACCATCCTTGCATATCTGGGATTAATCCCACTTGGTCTTGATGTATGATCTTTTTGATGTATTGTTGGATGTGATTTGCCAATATTTTATTGAGGATTTTAGCGTCGATATTCATCAGCGACATTGGCCTGAAGTTTTCTTTCTTTCTTGTGTCTCTATCTGGCTTTGGAATTAGGGTGATGCTGGCTTTATACAAAGAGTTGTGGATTTTTCCCTCCTTTTGGATTTTTTGAAATAGTCTGTGAAGAATCAGGGTTAGTTCTTCCTTAAAACTTTGTAGAATTCTCATGTGAAACCATCTGGTCCAGGGCTTTTGTGCAATGGGAGTTTTTTTGATTACTGCTTCAATTTCATTTGCTGTTATTGGCCTGTTCAGGTTTTCTACTTCTTTTTCATTGAGTTTTGGAAGTTTATATTTTTCTAGAAATTTTTCCATTTCATCTAGGGTTTCAAATTTCTTGGCATACTACTCTGCATAATAATTACTTACAATTCCTTCTATTTCTGTGGTATCAGTTGTAATCTCTCCTCTTTCATTTCTGATTGTGTTTATTTGGGTCCTCTCTATTCTTTTATTGAGGAGCCTACTTAAAATTGTGTCTATTTTGTTTATCTTTTCAAAAAACCAACTCCTGGTTTCATTGATCCTTAGAATAGTGCTTTTAGTCTCTATGACATTTAATTCTGCTCTGATCTTGCTTATTTCCTTCCTTCTACTTCCTCTGGGCTATCTGTGTTGTTGTTCCTCGAGTTCTTGCAGGCGTCGGATTAGGTTGTTTGTTTGAGATGTTTCTATTTTCTTTAGGTAAGCCTGTATTGCTATGAACTTCCCTATCAGGACTGCATTCACTGTCCCATAAGTTTTGGGTTGTTGTGAGTTCATTTTCATTTGTTTCCAGAAACTTTTTTATTTCTCCCCTGATTTCTATCTCGACCCATTTGTTGTTTAATAGCATACCATTCAGTCTCCATGATTTTGGGTGTTTTTGTTTTTTCTGTGGGGTTACTTTCCAATTTCAGTCCCTTGTGATCAGAGAAAGTGCTTGGTATTATTTCCCTTTTCCTAAATTTGTTGAGTCTCATTTTGTGCCCTATCATGTGATCTATCTTGGAAAATGATCTGTGTGCATTTGAAAAGAATGTGCTTCTTTAGAATGAAGGGCTCTATATATATCAATTGGGTCCATTTCATCTAGAGTGTCACTTAATGCTGAAATATCTTTGTTGATATTTTGTTTTGAAGATCTGTCCATTTTTGACAGTGGGGTGTTAAAATCCCCTAGTATAATTGTGTTGCTGTCAATATCTTTTTTTGAGGTCCTCTAGGATTTTCTTTATATATTTGGGTGCTCCTGAGTTGGGTGCACATATATTTACGATGTTAATGTCTTCTTGGTGGATTCTCCCCTTGAGCAATATGAAGTGATTTTCTGGGTCTCTCTTTATGGTCCTGTTTTTGAAGTTTATCATGTGTGATATGAGAATTGCTACCCCAGCTTTTTTTTCTTGTCCATTTGCTTGGAAAATTTTTTTCAATCCCTTCACTTTCAGTCTGTGGTGGTCTTTTGACCTGTGGTGGGTCTCTTGTAGGCAGCATATGTGTGGATCATACTTTCTTATCCATTCAGCTATTCTGTGTCTTTTAATTGGTGCATTTAATCCATTTACATTTAATGGTATTATTGAAAGGTACTTATTCCTTGCCATTTATGTACTGTGTTCCTCTCTGTCTCTCCCTTTTCCTTCCTTTCCTTAAAGCAGCCCTTTTAGTAATTCTTGTAGAGCTGGTTTGGTGGACCCGTATTCTTTTAGACTTCTCTTGTCTTGGAAGGTCTTTATTTGGCCTTCTATCTTGATTGAGAGCCTTGCTGGGTACAGTAGCCTTGGTTGTAGACCTCTGTTTCTCATTACTTGAAATATTTCTTGCCATTCTCTTCTTGCTTGGAATATTTCCATTGAGAAGTCAGTAGCCAGCCTTATTGGGACCCCCTTGTATGTCACTTCCTTTTTCTCCCTTGCTGCCTTTAGGATTTTCTCTTTGTCTTGGAGGTTTGCCATCTTAATGATGATGTGTCTTGCAGTAGGCCTCTTTGGATTCCACCTGTTTGGGACTCTCTGTGATTCCTGGATCCATGTGACTTTATCTCTCCTCAACTTAGGAAAATTTTCTATTATTACTCTTTCAAGTAGGTTTTCTATTCTTTGTTTCTCTTCTTCTCCTTCTGGTATTCCTAGTATTCGGATATTATTACGTTTCATGTTGTCTTGCATTTCTCTTAAATTCTCCTCATTTTTTTCTGATTCTCCTTTCCCTTACTTGGTCCATCTGGGAGATTTTTTTCTATCCTGTCTTCAATATCACTTATGCGATCTTCCGCCATATCAATTCTGTTCTTCATACCTTCTACTGTGTTCTTCAGTTCAGAAACTCTAGTCTTCATTTCCTCTTGGCCTTTACTGATGGTTTCTATTTCCTTTTTCATGTTGGTGTAGTTTGCAGAGAGTTCATTGTAGCTCCCCTGTAGTTTCTGGTAGCTCGTTGTAAGCTCTTTGAATTTCCTGATATTCAGTGCTTTGAATTCCACATCTGATAGTTGACTTGCCTCTATTTCATCTAACATTCTTTCTGAGGCTTCTTCCTTTTCTTTCATTTGGGGATTGTTTCTTTGTCTTCCCATTGTTTGTGATACTCTTCTTGTTGTCCTCCGCTTCTTCAATTGATCTGTTCTGGTTCCCTGGGTTTATGGTGTGAACCTCTGTGGTAGGATACCTATGAAAGTCACCGGTGCAGTCTCCTGCAGGTATCTTGGTGTTCTCTGCTTCCACCTACTCCTTTCTTTATTGTGCGTGTGTGATCAGTTGAGGGGGAGGCCAAATGGTTTATGATAGCAGAAGATGGTTTTATGCTATTTACAGACACAGTGGGCAAAGAAGAAATAGACAATCTTTAGGCTATGGATAGAGTTAAGCATGCTCTTTGACCCAGTTTGCCACTTTTAGGAAAGGGAGGGCATAATTTAAGTGTCTTGTTAAGAAGGGGGGGCTTGTGAGTTGTATCTAGAAAGCAGTGTGGTTGTGGGTGGTCAGATTTTGAGGTAAGGTGACAGTACATGTTTTTAACTGGGCATAGTGTGTCAGTAAATAGAGTAGTGGAATTCAGGCACCTGTAAGGTGGTCTAAGGTCTGAGAGATGTGTTATGAAGTATTACTGTTGTACAGAGCAGCTTTTATTTACAATAATATTAGAGCAACACTCATGTGATAGATTCTATGTGATCTGTCTATATGGGGGTTATAGAGCTTGGGTAGCAAAGGAAAGCAAGTGAAGTATAGAAAATCAACAAAACACTGTGGAGGAAAGAGCAGTGGGAACCTGTCAGGTAGTACAGTATACCCAGTCAGGACTAAAAAACCTGTACAGAAAGAGGAGGGATACAAAGATATTCTTAAAATAAAAAAAGGAGTAAGAATAATCCAAAAAAATAATAAAATACCTAAAAGAAAGCTAAGCAACACACAAACAAATAATCCAACACACACACACAAACACACACACACACACACACACACTCTACAGAAGGAAAAAAAAAAACAGAAGCAGTCCAAACTGGTTTTTCTGGTTGCGGTGTCTCTGAGGGCAGGTATCCAGGCTTCGATTGCGCTGTGGGCTCACCCACCCCCGGGAGGCTTCCTGTGTCCCGAGGTATCCAGCACAGTCCTCCTCAGTCCCATGGAGGGACCCAGGTATTCCCACCCCTCCCCTGGATGGCTGTTGGGTGGTTGGAGGCAAGCTGCCGTCTTAGAGCCCCTCAGTTCACTTTCCAATGGAGACTTTTCCACAAAGCCTGTCTCTCAGCCCAGCCCAATCCCAAAAGACCAGCAACGACAGTGTCCTTCTTAAATCCCCTGGGCTGGTGAGCTGGCAGGCTGGTGACCACAGAGCCCACAGTTGCCACCCTTTACATTAACTTAAGCCCACAGGTCTCTGCCCAGTATTAACCTGCCTGACTAGATGGGGAGGGGGGCAGTCACTTCTCTCCCACGGAGTCTGTTCCCGGCCCACCGGGTGCTGGGCCTCCGGAGTTCACTCTGGCACAGGCGCCCAGCCCCTGGATTCAGATGGGGCTTCTGTTTCCCACTGATGGTGCCAGCCCCCATTGCACGCCAATTCTCATCGGTACTCACGCTCTGCCAGAGGTCGCACACCCTGGGCGTGCCCGGGCTCAGCCCGCAGCCTAGGAGGCCGTGGGCGCCCAGCCGCCTCTGTCCTCACTCGCCTTCTGGAGTTCTCACCGACCTGCAGCTGTCTGGTTCCTCTGTCACACTCTGTGGTCTCCTATTGTCATAAATGTTGGGGAACTGTTGGTTGATTATGCTGTTCTTCAGTAGATCTGCCCGCATTTTCCACCAGATGCACGGGAGCTGGGTTCCCTCCGTGTTACTCTGTTGCCATCTTAACCCCTCCTCCTGTTGTTGGGTTTTTCATGGTGGGTCTTCCCTTCCAGCTGGTTAGCTTAGGGTCACTCCACCCACCATGTCTTGTATTCTGTTGTGCATGTGCGAGCCAGTTGTTTTCAGGCTGCCTCTTCTGTATGTACCAGGTTTTGAGGGTTCTGCATCACTTTTGTTCAATTGTTTGTTCTGAGTAATTCCTGAACCATTTAGTTGTATTTCTAGTTCTGTCCTGGGTTAAGGTTAATGTGGCTTCCATTCCCTTCACCTTCTTCCAATGTTAAGTGCTGGTGATTCCGTTGTTGGTGGGTTTCCTCTCCCAGCCAGTGTATTGGTATTTGCAGCTCCCACTTACTCTTCTATGTGATCTGTTGGAGGGGGAAGGCAAAATGGTTTGAGACAGCAGGAGTGTATTCTATGGTATTTAAAGTTCCAACCTGTAGAGAACAGATAGGAGATCCTTTAAATA
The DNA here is from genome assembly GCF_014824575.4 of Sturnira hondurensis. Taxonomy (NCBI): domain Eukaryota; kingdom Metazoa; phylum Chordata; class Mammalia; order Chiroptera; family Phyllostomidae; genus Sturnira; species Sturnira hondurensis. Next base: position 201,709 of record NW_028096087.1, read on the forward strand.
TGTATAGTGTTAACCCTGATAGTTCACCAACTAGCCACTTTTTAGAAAGTGTTGGAAAATGGTAAGACTTTTTTAGGGGCAAGGAAAGATTGTGAGTTGGATCTTGAAAGCAGTGAGCTTGCGGAAGGTCAAATTATGAGGTAAAGTGAGAGTAAAGGATTGAAAATATATGTAGTGTGAGAGAGAATAGAGTTAAACACAACAGCAATAAAGTTCCAGAAACAGTGAAGTGAGCCAAGATCCAGGAAGTATGCTGTGTAGTATTTACAATTGTATGGAATAACAATTATTTACAATAGTAATAGATGACCAACAATTTGATAGAACCTATGTGATCTGAATATCAAGAACAGGAAGTATAGGACCTACAGTAGTGTGCTCTTGGAACACAAGTGAAGTGAAAGACAGAAAATTAAAAATACATTATGAATGAGAGAATAAGAGAAACTAGTCAAACAATGCAACTTTTTCAAACAATGCAATTTAACAAACCAACTAAAGAAGACTAAACAGAAAGAAGAGAAATAAAAATACTAATAAAATAAAATATGTACAAATAATTAATAATAATAATAGTACAAATATACAATAACTTGCAAGTTTTCTGGGATAGCAAAGTGAAATTTGCCTCACTGTTTCAGTTGTTGGGATGACCCCTGTTTGAGTCTAATCTGGTCCATTCACAGCTCCAGGTTTTCTTGCCTCACTTGTGGGAATTAACAAAAGAAAGAGAGAAAGAGAGAAAGAGAGAAAGAAAGAAAGAAAGGAAGGAAGGAAGGAAGGAAGGAGGGAGGGAGGGAGGGAGGGAGGGAGGGAGGGAGGGAAGGAGGGAGGGAGGGAAGGAGGGAGGGAGGGAAGGAAGGAAGGAAGGAAGGAAGGAAGGAAAAGGGAATTTAAAAAATATAAGAGCCTTTTGCTGGCTTTACACAAGCCAAGCCAGTTCTGCTGGTCTTCCTGGCTGTAGCAGGCTGAGGGGGGATTTGTTTTGCTTTTATCCCTTCCTGAGCCACACTCTTTGCAGTTTACCAGCTTCTAGCCAGTTCCTCAGTTCCCCTAGTGCCCTTCTGTGCTTGGCCTTCACCTTCAGTGCACCAGTTGTACAGTACTTGAGGTACACTAATTAGGGGCAGCTCAAACACTACCTTCTCACTCTTTGCTGTCCTAAATGCTAGGACCTCCCAGTGCCTCTTCAGGGTAGTTCGTCCCCCTTCCACTGAGTTAAGACTTTCTGGGTCCCTGAGCCCTGCAACTCTCCTCTGCAGTGGTGTCTGAGTCTTCCTCTTAGAAAACCAGTGGGCCCTATAAGTTGCATCTCTCTTCTGCTGCTGTGCCTGGGGTCCTGGGGTTGAGCATGAGGTGCCTCTGGGAAGCAGGGTCAGGTGTGCGACATCCCTAGGCCTTCTTGCATGAGTGCACAGCCTCTGTTGCTAGGGTGAAAATGGCAGCCACCTGACCCTGGTTTGGGGCGCACACCATCCCAGGGCTGCAGGTGTGAGAGCTTGATCTTTGTTGCTACAGCGGGAGTGCAGCCACTGTGGCTATGTGCAGGTAAATGTGCTGGAAGTGGCAGCAGTTGATGCAGGAGAATTTCCTAGACAGTGCTGAGTGCTTCTTATTTTTCTTTTTCTTTTTTGAAAAATTCCTCCTATTCAAGCCTGGTGCTCCACACAAGAACCTGGCCTTAAGTACACCCCAACTCTCAAACCACACCAGAGACTATCCAGGTCATGATCCATCACCATCCAACTCTTCCCAGAGAGCATCCACAATCTCAGTGGGTGTACACCACCCCTGTGTGTTTGCCACTTTGTCCTATCCCCCTGTGACTGCAAAGAACAGGTGCCTCCTGGCACTCCTCAAATCTTGTTGGCAGGGGAGGAAGCCATTAACCTGGCTGCCTCCCAAGAATTCTGCAGCAGACCCAAGGGTGCTGAGCCTGGGCCTATAGCCGCCCTGGTCCCTACACTCATCCCAGAGAACTTAATGTCCTGAAGCACTCTCCTTGCTGTCTGATATTTTAATGTCCTCTAAAATTTTTGGTCTCCAATCTTCATATATGCTGGAATACCATTGGCTGTTCACTCTGTTCCTCAGAAGATCAGCTTGATGTTTCACCCATGCACAAGGGCAAGTGGACTCCACTCCCACTTATCTCTCTGTCATCATAGACCTGTCATATTGTATTTTAATTTTCTTTCTTTTATTTTACTTGTATTCCAATAACATACTACTCTTTATCGGATACTTTCTATTCTTGTTATTCAAATCACTTATTACTTGTTATGTTATTGTTCTTCCAGTACAACTGTAATAATTGTTGTTCCATACTGTTGTACACACTATATAGCATCCCTCCCTGATCTTAACCCATTTCACTTTATCCCTGAGCTTTATTATTGTCATGGATAACTCTAATCTCTCTCACACTATGCCTACTTTTTATCCTTTACTGTCATTATATCTCATCATCTAACCTTGCACAAGCGCTTTGTTTTCTAGATTCAGCTCACAATCATCCTTCCCTCTAACAAGAGTCTTATATCTCACCTTTTATAAAAAGTGGCTAGTTGGTTGCAATATCACAGCCGCCACAATACTTATCCAAAAAAATCTCCTATCTCTTCTCCACTTGTTGGTACTTTAAATCCCATAGAATACTCTCCCACTATATTAATCCATTTTGCCTACCCCCAGCCACTGATCACATGCAAGAATTAGAGGAAGCTGCAAATATCAGTATACCTGCTGCAGGAGCGAACCCACCAACAAAGAGAACATCAAAAGGTAAAAACCCCAAAACAAGAGAACCCACACAAACAGAAGAAAGGGCAAAACTAGACCATCTGTAGAAGAAGATCAAAGACACTACACCACTGAATCTCACAGAATTGCTATGGTAGAAGTTCACCCTACAAAAAGAGCTAGCAAGCAAAACATCAGGAAGCACAGAAACAAATGAAATGAGTCACCTAAAATGAGAAGACAAAAAAAAAAAAAGAACCTGCAACCAAAAATAAAATGGAAGACTCCCCAACAAACCAGCTAAATGAAACAGGTAAGTAAACTATCAGATACACAATTCAGATGAAAGCAGGAGCAGTCAGGGTGGTATGACCAGATACAGAATTCAAAATAATGGTTATAAATATGCTCAGAGAACTCACAGACAACTACAGAAAACTACAACAATATAAAAAAGGAAATAGAAACTGTAAACAAAAATCAGGAAAAAAACAAAAATAAAATTTCAGAAATAAAAAACACACTAGAAGGAATTACAAGAAGGCTGGATGAAGCAGAGGACCAAATTAGTGACCTGGAAAACAAGTTGGAAAGAAACACCCAAGTAGAGCATCTGCAGAAAAAAAGATGCAAAAAACAGGAACATACCCCAAGGGAACTCCAAAATAACATGAAACACAACATTACAATCATAGAAATGGCAGAATAAGAAAAGAAATAAGGGATAGAAACCCTTGTTCCAGAAGCGCAGACCCAGAAGCACAGAGAGTTCCACCAAAACAAACCCAAAGAGGCCAACTCCAAGACACATCATAATTAAAATGCCAACTTATAACACAAAGAGAGAATGTTAAAAGCAGCAAGCAAGAAATAAGAACTAACATACAAAAGGTTATGATAAGGCTAGCAGCTGATTTCTCAAGAGAAACAATACAATCTAGGAGAGAATGGTAAGAGATCTTGCAAGTAATGTTTTTAAAAGTTCTATAACCAAGATTACTCTACCCAGCAATGCTGTCAATTCAAATTGAAGGTGAAATAAGAAGTTTCCCAGACAAATAAGGCCAAAAGAATACATCCCCGCCAAACCAGAACTTCAAGATTTACTACAGGTAATACTCTAAGATAAGAAAGGAAAAGAGTAAAAAACAGAGGAAAACAAGTACAAATGGGGGAAAGGAACAAATACCTATTAATGACAACCTTAAATGTTAATGGATTAAACGCTCCAATCAGAAGGCACAGAGTAGCTGAATGGATAAGAAAACATGACGCACACATATGCTTCCTACAAGAAATGCACCTCAAAACAAGAGTTACAATGACTGAATGAACAAGGTTGGGAAAAAATATTCCGAGAAAATGAAGAGGAATGAAAACCCAAGTAAGCAATACTCATTATCAGACAAAATAGACTTAAAACCAAGGGCCATAAAAGAGGCCTAGAAGGATACTTCATAATACTCAAGAAGAGAATCCATCAAGAAAATACAAACATTGTAAATATATATATGCACCCAAACACATACAGAAAGTCTTGGAGGGTTTCAAGAAAGATGTAGACAGCAATACTATTGTAGTAGGGGATTTTAACACCCAACGGTAAAAAATGGACAGATCAAACAAAATATCAACGAAGATACTGCAGTATTGAACAATGTCCTAGATCAAATGCACTCAGCTGATATATATATAACCTTTCATCCCAAATAAGCAAAACACACATTCTTTTCAAATGTACAAGGAACAGTTTTAAAGATACATTACATGATAGAACAAAAAACAAGAATCAATAAATTCAACAAAATTTAAATCATATCAAGCATTTTCTCCAATGAAAAGGGACTGAAATTAGAAACCACCCTCAAGAAAAAAAATCAAAATATTCAAATTCATGGAGTTTGAATAACTTGCTATTAACCAATGAATACATTTGAAAGGGTGTGAAGGAAGAAATCAAAACCTTTCTGAAAGCAAAAACAAAAATGAACTCACAACAGTCCAGTACTTATAAAACACTGACTACAGTGTTCAGAGGCAAGTTCAGGCCTATCTAAAAATATAGAAACATTTTATATAAATAACCTAACCCTATATCTACAAGACCTCAAAGAACAAAACAAAGACAGCCCAGCACAAATAGAAGGAAGGAAATAACCAACATTAGAGCAGAATTAAATAGCATGGAGAACAAAAGCACAATTCTAAGGATCAATAAATCCAGTAGCTGGTTCTTTGAAAAACTAAACAAAATTGGGAAGCCTTTAAGCAAACTCACCAAGAAAAAAAGAGAGAGCACCCAAATGAATAAAATTAGAAATGAAAGAAGAGAGGTTACAACTGATACCACAGAATATGAAGGATTGTAAGAAAATACTCTGAAGAACTATATGCCAATAAATTGGAAAACCTAGGTGAAATAGACAAATTTCTAGAAAAAATCATCTTCCAAACTTAATGAAGAAGTAGATACCCTGAACATATAAATAACAGATGATGAAATTTAAGCACTAATCAAAAACATCCTGACAAACAAATGTTCTGGATGGGCTGGTTTCACAGGAGAATTCTACAAAGCATTTAAGGAGATCTACTCCTATCCTTCACGGAGTATTTTTAAAATCCAAGAAGATGGAAAACTCCCAAACTCTTTATATGAAGCCAGCATCATCCTAATCCCAAGCCAGATAAAGACATAACAAAGAAACAAAATGGCAAGCCAATATTATTGATGAGCACAGATGCTAAAATCCTCAACAAAATATTACCAAACTGTATTCAGCGATACATTACAAGATCATATACCATGATCATGTGGGATTCATTCCAGATATGCAAGGATGTTCCAATATTTGCAAATCAATAAACATAATACATCACATAAGCAAAATGAAGCCAAAAATCACATGACAATATCAATACATGCAGAAAACACATTTGATAACGGACAGCATCTATTTTTGATAAAAACTGTCAACAAAGTGGGAATACAAAGAGCATTCCTCAACCTAATAAAGGCCATATATGAGAGACCTAAAGCCAACATCATACTCAATGGCCAAAACCTAAATTGTCCCCACTAAGATCAGTAGTAACACAAGGTTATCCTTTTTTACCACTTCTATTCTACACATTATTGGAAGCCCTAGACCCAACAATCATACTTGGAAAAGAAATAAAAGGCATCCAAATTGGTAAGCAGGAAGCAAAACTGCCATTGTTTGCAGATGACATGATAGTGTACAGAGAAACTGCTGTATACTCTATAAAAAACTGCTTGACCAAATGAATGAATTTGGCAAAACAGTAGGATACAAAATCAATATTCAGAAATCAAAGGCATTTTTGTATACCAACAATGAAATATCAGAAATAGGAATTTAAAAATACCCATTTGATATAGCAACAATGAAATAAAATACCTAGAAATACACCTAACCAAGGAAGTAAAAGACCTATACTCAAAACTATACAACACTGCAGGAAGAAATTAAGAAAGACAGAAATAGAAACATATACCATGTTCATAGATTAAAATAATTAACATCATCAAAATGTCCATATTACCCAAAGCAATTTATAGATTCAACACAATGCCTATTAAAGTACCAATGGCATTTTTCACAGATATAAAGCAAACACTTCAAAAATGTGTATGGAACCATATGACCCTGAACACCTGAAGCAATTTTGATAAATAAACAATTTAGGAGAGATGATAATACCTGATATCAAACTGTATTAAAAGGACAATGTAATCAAAACAGCATGATATTTGCATAAGAACAGACACATAGACCTGTGGAGCAGAACACAGATCCCAGAAATAAATTCAAGTCTCTATGGTCAATTAATATTAAACAAATGGGCAGAATCATAAAATGGAGTAAAAATAACCTCTTCAACAAATGGCGTTGGCACAGCCGGACAGCTCCATGCAAAAAAAAAAAAAAAAATGAAACTTCATCTCCACTTACACCACCCACAAAAAAAAGCTCAAAGTGGATAAAATATTTAAATATAAGTCATGAAACCATAAAAGTCCTTCATATAACATAGTTAGGAAAATCTCAGATATTCCAGACAGCAATGTTTTCACTGATAGGTCCACTGAAAGAAGAGACACAAAGGAAAAAATAAACAAATGGAATCTCACCAAAACAAAAAGCTTCTGCACAGTTAGGGAAAACAACATTAAGATGAAATACAACCAGCCATACAGGAAAACATAATTGCCAATAATACATCAGACAAGAGTTGGATCTGAAAATTATATAAAGAACTGACAGAATATCACTCTACAAAGACACAAAAAACCATTTAAATAATGGGCAAAGGACTTGAACAGACAGTTCTCCAAGGAGGACATACAAAGGATCCAGGGACTTATGAAAAGATGCTCAGCATCACTAGCCATCAGAGAGATGCAAATTAAAACCAAAATAAGATACCACTTCATACCGGTGAAAATGAACATCATAAACAAAGCAACAAACAATCAGTGTTGGAGAGAATGAGGAGAAAAAGGAACCCTACTACATTGTTGGTGGGAATGTAGAATGGTGTAGCCACTGTGGAAAACAGTATGAAATTTCCTCAGAAAACTGAAAATAGAACTGCTTTTTGACCAGGCAATTCCACTACTAGGATTATATTATAAGAACCATGAAACACCAATCCAAAAGAACGTTTGCACCCCAATGTTCATAGCAATACAAATTACAATAGACGACTGCTAGAAGCAACCTATGTGCCCATCAGCAAAGGAGTGGATCAGGAAACTGTGGTACATTTACACAGTGGAGTACTAGCAACAGAAAGAAAACAGACCCCACCATTTGCAATAGCATGGATAAAACTGGAGGGCATTATACTAAGTGAAATAAGCCAGGTGGTGAAAGACAAATACCGTATGATTTCACCAATAAGTGGAACCTAATCAATAAAACAAAGCAAGCAAATTATAATCAGAGATATTAAAATGAAGAACAAATGGACAATAACCAGAGGGTAGATGGGATGGGGTAATTTGGGTAAAAGGTTGAAGGGTTTGCAAGAACCACTAAAAAGGACACATAGACAAAACGAAGGGGAGGTGGAACCAGGGGAGTGAAATGGGGATGGCTGCCATGTGGGGGAAGGGAAAGGGAAAACGCAATAAACTGTACTTGAACAACAATAAAATTAAAGAGTTTAAAAATAAAATAAAATTTTTATACATAAAAAACTTCTAGAACAAATCATAGGCAATAAAGTATATAATATTTTTCTTAGCAATATTTATTCTGGTGTATGTCCTCTAGCAAGGGAAATAAAAGAAAAAAATAAACCACTGTACTTGAACAACAATAAAATAATTTTTAAAGTTGTTTAAAAAATAAACAACTGACCCAGCAAGGCTCTCAATCAACATAGAAGGCAAAACAAAGACCTTCCAAGACAAAAGAAGTCTAAAAGAATATGCCTCCACAAAACTAGCTCTACAAGAATTACTAAAAGGGCTGCTTTAAGGAAAGGAAGGAAAAGAGAGAGACAGAAAGGAACACAGGTACATAAATGGCAATGAATAAGTGCCTTTCAATAATAACCTTAAACGTAAATGGATTAAATGCACCAATTAAAAGACATAGAATAACTGAATTGTTAAGAAAGCATGACCACATATATGATGCCTACAAGAGATCCACCTCAGGTCAAAAGACTATCACAGACTAAAAGTGAAAGGCTGGAAACAAATTTTCTAAGCAAATGGACAAGAAAAAAAAGCCGGGGTAGCAATTCTTATATCAGAAAAAAAAATAGACTTCAAAAAAAGAGCCAGAAAGAGAGACCCAGAAGGTGACTTCATAATACTCAAGGGAAGAATCCCCCAAGAAGACATTAGCATCATAAATATATATGCACCCAACATAGGAGCACCCAAATATAGAAAGAAAATCCTAGAGGACCTCAAGAAAGATATTGACAGCAAAACAATTATAGTAGGGGATTTTAATACCCCACTGACTAAAAGGGACAGATCTTCCTAAAAATATCAACAAAGATATTGCAGCATTAAAGGACACTCTAGATGAAATGGACCTAATTGATATATATATAGAGCTCTCCATCCCAAAGAAGCTAAATACACATTCTTTTCAAATGCACATGGAACATTTTCAAAGATAGACCATATGATAGGACATAAAACGAGTCTCAACAAATTCAGGAAAACAGAAATCATACCAAGCATTTTCTCTGATCATGAGGGACTGAAATTGGAAACGAAACCCACAGGAAAAAATCCCAAACACCCAAAAGCATGGAGACTGAATGGTATGCTACTAAACAAAGAATAGGTCAAGCTTGAAATTAGGGAAGAAATAAAAAAGCTTCTGGAAACTAACGAAAATGAACTCGCAACAACCCAAAACTTATGGTTCACAGTGAAAGCAGTCTTGAGAGGGAAGTTCATAGCAATATAGGCTTACCTAAAGAAAATAGAAACATTTCAAACAAACAACCTAACCCAACACCTCCAAGAACTTGAGGAACAAAAACAAAGACAGCCCAGAGAAACTAGAAGGAAGAAAATAAGCAAGACCAGAGCAGAACTAAATGACATAGAGACTAAAAGCACAATTCTAAGGATCAATGAATCCAGGAGTTGGTTTTTTGAAAAGATTAACAAAATAGACAAAACTTTAAGTAGGCTCATCAAGAAAAGAAGAGAGAGGACCCAAATAAACACAATCAGAAATGAAAGAGGAGAGATCACAGCTGATACCACAGAAATAGAAGGGATTGTAAGAAATTACTATGCAGAACTGTACGCCAAGAAATTTGAAAGCCTAGGTGAAATGGACAAATTTCTAGAAAAAATATAATGTTCCAAAACTCAATGAAAAAGAAGTAGAAAACCTTAACAGGCCAATAAAAGCAAATTAAATTGAAGCAGTAATCAAAAAATTCCCATCACACAAAAGCCCTGGACCAGATGGTTTCAGAGGAGAATTCTACAAAGCTTTTAAGGAAGAGCTAACACCTATTATTCACAGACTATTCCAAAAAATCCAAAAAGAGGGAAAACTCCCCAACTTTTTTTATGAGGCCAGCATCATCCTAATTCCAAAGCCAGATAGAGACACAAGAAAGAAAGAAAACTTCAGGCCAATATCGCTGATGAACATAGACGCTAAAATCCTCAATAAAATATTGGCAAATGGTATCCAACAATACATCAAAAAGATCATAGACCACAACCAAGTGGGATTCATCCCAGGGATGCAAGGATGGTTATATATTTGTAAATCAGTAAATGTAATACACCACATAAACAAAAGCAAACATAAAAACCACATGATCATATCCATAGACTTGGAAAAAGCTTTTGATAAGGCACAACACCCATTTATGATAAAGGTACTCAGAAAAATGGGAATAGAGGGAACATTCCTCAATATAATAAAGGCCATATATGAAAGACCTACAGCCAACATCATACTCAATGGGCAAAAACTAAAAGCTTTCCCACTAAGATCAGGAACAAGACAAGGTTGTCCACTTTCACCACTTCCATTCAATATAGTATTGGAAGTTCTAGCCACAGCAATCAGACAAGAAAAGGAAATAAAAGGCATCCAAATCGGAAAGGAGGAAACAAAACTGGCATTGTTTGCAGATGACATGATAGTATACATGGAAAATCCTATACCCTCTACCAAAAAATCTGCTCAAACTAATAAATGAATTTGGTAAAACAGCGGGTTACAAAGTCAATATCCAGAAATCAAAGGCTTTTTTGTACACCGACAATGAAACAGAAGATGCAGAAATCAGGGAAAAAATCCCATTTGATATAGCAAAAACAAAAATAAAATATCTGGGAATAAACCTAACCAAGGAGATAAAAGACCTGTATGCAAAAAACTACACAGCACTGAAGAAATTAATCAAGGAAGACACAAACAAATGGAAACATATACCGTGTTCATGGATTGGAAGAATTAACATCATCACAATGTCCATACTACCCAAGGCAATTTATAGATTCAATGCAATACCTATTAAAGTTCGAATGGCATATTTCACAGACATAGAACAAACACTTCAAAAATTTATATGGAACCATAAAAAAGCCCAAATAGCAGCTGCAATTTTGAAAAAGAAGAACAAAGTCTGAGGGATCACAATACCTGAAAGCAAACTGCATTACAAGTCCACTGTAATCAAAACAGCCTGGTACTGGCATAAAAATAGGCACATAGACCAATGGAATAGAACAGAGATCCCAGAAATAAACCCAAATCTCTACAGTCAATTAATATTTGACGAAGGGGCAGTAACATAAAATGGAGTAAAGATAGCCTCTTCAACAAATGCTGTTGGGAGAACGGGACAGCTACAAGCAAAAAAATGAGTCTCGAGCACTAACTTACACCATACACCAAAATAAATTCAAGTTGGATAAAAGACTTAAATATAAGCCAGGAAACCATTAAAGCCCTAGAGGAGAGCATTGGCAAGAAAATCTCAGATATTCCATGCAGCAATATTTTTACTGATATGTTCCCTAGAGCAAGGGACCTAAAGGAAAGAAAAAACAAATGTTATCTCATCAAAATTAAAAGTTTCTGCATGGCTAAGGAAAACAGAATCATGATAAAAAGAGAAGCAACAGCTTGGGAAAACATATTTGCCAATGATACCTCAGACAAAGGTTTAATCTCCAAAATATACAAAGAACTCACTTGACTCCACTCAAAGAAGATGAGCAACCCAATTAAAAATTGGGCAAAGGACTTGAACAGACATTTCTCCAAGGAGGACATACAGCGGATCCAGAGACACATGAAAAGATGCTCGATATCGCTAGCTATCAGAGAGATGCAAATCAAAACCACAATGAGATACCACTTAACAACAGTCAGAATGACTACCATAAACAAAGAAACAAACAACACGTGTTGGAGAGGTTGTGGGGAAAAGGGGACTCTAGTTCACTGTTGGTGGGATTGCAGATTGGTACAACCACTATGGAAAACAGTATGGAACTTTCTAAGAAAACTAAAAATGAACATGCCTTTTGACCCAGCAATTCCACTATTAAGAGTATATCCTAAGAACCCTGAAACACCAGTCCAAAAGAACCTATGCACCCCGATGTTCATAGCAGCACAATTTACAATAGCCAAGAGTTGGAAGCAACCTAGTTGCCCATCAGTAAATGACTGGATCAAAAAGCAATGGTACATTTACACAATGGAATTCTATGCTGCAGAAAGGAAAAAGGAGCTCCCACCTTTTGCAACATCATAGATGGAACTGGAGAACATTATGTTGAGTGAAATAAGCCAGGCAGTGAACGACAAATACCATATGATATCACCTTTAACAGGAATCTAAACAACAAAACAAACAAGCAAGCAAAATATGACCAATGACACTCAAATATAGAAGAGACTGACAGGGTCCAGAGAGGAGAGGGGAGAGAATCCTAGGGGAAAAGGGGAGGGACTAACATGAATAAGTATAAAGGACACATGTACAATAATTAAGGTGGGGTGGGGGAAATGGGAGGGAGGTGGGGAGCACTGGGGGGGCAGGGAATATAAAACAGAAAACTGTACTTGAATAAGAATTAAGTAAAAAAATTAAAATTAAAAGAATAAATTACATAATACAGAAAAAATTAACAACTGTACTTAACAACAAACAAATAGGAGTGTATCAAACTAAAATTTTTTTTATACAGTAAAAGAAACCATCAACAAAACAAAAAGGCAAAGTAATGAATGGGAGAGACATACACCAATATGTCTGATGAGTTTTTTGTATCAAATTTATAAAGAACTCATGCCACTCAATACCAAGGAAACATAAAATTAAATTTAAAAGGGGACAAAGGACCCGAACAAATGTTTCTCCTGTTCAGCATCTCTTGAATACAGATGGCCAATTGACATGTGAAAAGATGCTTAACATCCCTAATTATGGGAGAAATGCAAACTAAAATCACGCTGAGATATCACTTCGTGCTTCTCAGAATGGCTATCATCACTAAAACAAGTGTTGGTGAGGATGCAAAGAAAAGGGACCCCTCATACATTGTTGCTGGGAATGCAGATTGATACAGTCATTATGGCAAAAGTGGAGACTCCTCAAAAAATTGAAAATTAATTTGTGATTGTTTTCCTTTGTTGTGAAAAAACTGTATTTTGAAGTAGTCCCATTTGTTTATTTCCCCTCTGTTTTTTTTTAATTTAATTATTGTTCAAGTACAGTTTTCTGTCTTTTACTCCCATCCCAGTGTCTCCCCCCAGGGCTCCCCACCTCCCTCCCATTTCCACAACCCCTAGTTGTTGTCTATATGTCCTTTACACTAGTTTTTGTAAATCCTTCCCCTTTTTCCCCTGAAATTCCCTTCCCTCTCCCCTCTGGTCACTGTTCCCCTGTTCTCTATTTCAGTGTCTTTGTTTTTGGACCAAGGCTATATATCCAATAAAAAGTTTCTATGAGCAATACTTGAGATTTTTGCTGCCTATGTTTTCTTCTAAGATTTTTATGGTTTGGGGCCTAATATTTAAGTCTCTCATCCATTTTGGATGTATTTTTATGTGTGGTGTAAGAAAGTGGTTTATTTTCCTTTTTCTGCATGTATCTGTCCAGTTTCCCCAACATCATTTATTGAATAAATTATCTTTAGCCCATTGTATGTGCTTGGTTCCTCTGTCAAATATTAATTGACTATAAAGGTTGTGGGTGTATTGCTGGGCTCTCTATTCTGTTCCATTGATCTATGTGCCTGTTTTTATGTCAGTACAAAGGTGTTTTTTTTATTATTACCATGGACTTGTAGTATAGTTTGGTATTAGATAGCATGATTCCTCCAATTTGTCCTTCTTTTTCAGGATTACTGTTGCTCTGTGGGGTGTTTTGTGGTTCCATGTAAATTTTTGAAATATTTGTTCTAGTTCTGAGAAATATGTCACTAGAATCTTGACAAGCATTGTGTTGAATCTATAGGTCTCTCTGGATAGTATACAACCCGCAGAATAGGAGAACATATTCACTGATACATATGATAAGGGATTAATATCCAAAATTCATTAAATATTTATAAAACTCAACACCAAAAAACAAAAATCCAATTTAAAAATGGGTAAAGACCCTGAATGGGCACTTTTCCAAAGAGGACATACATGTGGTCGATAGACATATGAAAAGATGCTCAATGTCACTAATCATCAGATAAATGCAAATTGAAAAACACAATGAGATACAACCTCACACCTGTCAGAATGGCTATCATCAATAAATCAACAAACAAGTGCTGGCAAGGATGTGTAGAAAAGGTAATCCTTTTGCCCTATTTGTGGTAATGCAGAATAATGCAACTACTGTGGAAAGCAGTGTAGAGATACCTCAAAAATTAAGAATAATCTACCTTTTGACCCAGCAATCCCACTTCTAGGAACATATACAAAGGAGCCCAAAACATTAATTTGAAAGAATATAAGCACCTATATGTTTGTTGCAGCATTACTTACAATCACCAAGATATGACAGCAGCCCAAATGTCCACCAATGGATGAGTGAATAAAGTAATTATGGGACACTTGTGCAATGGAATTCTAATTAGCTGTTAAAAAGAAAATTTTACCCTTTGCAGCAGTATGAATGGATCTGGAGAACATTATGCTAAGTGAAATAAGCTTGTCAGAGAAAGACAAATACAATATGTTTTCACTCATATGTGAAATCTAATGATCAAACTGAACTTACAAGCAAAAGAGAGACACTCACAAATGGACAGCGGATGACAGCTAATTGGGGGGAGTGGGTGGGTGGAGGTGGAGGGATTGAGCAAAAAGGAAAAACAAGTCATGGGTACAAACAACTGTGCAGTAGTGATTGCTAAAATAAAAGGGGATTCCATGATAGTGGAAAAATACAATAAAGGGAATAAAAGGGGATTACATGGTAGTGGAAAAATACAATAAAGATTAAATTTACAAATATCTGTCTTATAACCCAATGATTCCACTTCTGAGTATATATTTAAACATTCCCAAAAACACCAATTCAAAAGAATATATGCACCCTTATGTCTACTGCAGTGTTATTTACAATAGGAAATATCTTATTTATATCTTAGCATAAGATATAGAAGATATAGAAATATATAGAAGATATGGAAATATCTTATTTATATCTTATCTTAGCATAAGATATAGAAGCAACTCTAGTGCCCATGAATAGATGAGTGAATAATTAGGCTGTGGCATATACATAGAATGGAATGTATTTGACAACATGGATGAAACTAGAGGGTATTATGCTATAAAATAAGTCAGATAGAGAAAGACAAATACCATAGATGGGGAAGGTAAAGAGCAAAATACACAAACAAAATGGAAACATAGAGATTCAGAGAACAGACTGAATGTTGCTAAAAGGGAGGAGCTTTGGAGGATGGATAAAAAAAGTTAAGAAATTAAAAAGTAGAGTCTATGGCCATACCACCCTGAACGCGCCCGATCTCGTCTGATCTTGGAAGCTAAGCAGAGTCGGGCCTGATTACTACTTGAATGAGAGAAATTACAAAGTAGAAATTGGTACTTATAGAATAGTTATGGAGATATAAAGTATAGCATAGAAAATATAGTCAATAATATTTTAATAACTGTGTATGTTACCAGGTGGGTACTGGAAATATCAGAAGGTATATTTTATAAAGCATATAATTGTCTAACCACTATTATATACACTTGATACTAATAACAAATAATAGTTAATGTAAACTGTCATTGTAAAATAAAATTCAAATTAAAAAATGTCAACCTGGTATATAGTACAATATTTTCATGACATTCAGAGCATGTATAAAACATGTAGTTGTGTTGGATATTTATATGTGGAATTCCCACTAAGTGTATGAGAATTAGAGTTTGATGGAAGGCAATTGGGGATAGAGTTGGAAGTCAAAAAGGGAAATGATAAAGGGGTTTAAGATGGGTAATTCTTATAGTGTGACACAAACTAAGGAACAGCATTTGTCATAGTGATACAATTTTCTGTGCTTTAAGGCTGACACAGTTACAAATAATAGAGAGCTCAGTTTAAAATGAGAGAAGAAAGTAACTTACTTGTCTTTAATGTATGAACAGGTAATGTAAAGATAGGGGTTAACATAAAATTTCTGAAGTCAGAAGTTGGTTTTGGGTGAGTAGCAACTTCTTTAGACAGCCTTTCATACTAAAAGAGTAATTGAGTGTTAATTCTGTTTGCAGCAGATCATCCACCCCAGGAGCATCCTGGCTCTCAGCATGCATGTGTTTCATACCTTGTTATGTAACTTAGTGTTTTTCTTTTTAAAAATGATTTTATTTATTTTATTTTTAGAGAGAAGGAAGAGAGGGAGGGAAAGAAACATCAATGTGTGGTTACCTCTCATGTGTCCCTCACTGGGGACCTGACCTGAAACCAAGGCATGTGCCCTGACTGGGAATCAAACTGTCAAACCTTTGGTTCACAGCCTGTGCTCAATCCATTGAGCTACATCAGCCAGGCTCTTTTTTCTTTTTAAAATTTACTTTTATTGATGACTATCACAGATGTCCCCACTGTCATACACCCCTTTGCCTACCTCCACTCAGGCCATACCCCCCTTCCCTTAGGCCATCACCAATCACACTGTTGTCTGTGTCTATAGGTTATGCCTGTATATTCTATGTATGTTTTTTGGCTAATCCCTTGGCTTTCTTTCATTCAGTCACCCCACACCTTCTCCCCTCTGACAGATCTCTATCTGTTCCGTGTTTCTGTGTCTCTGTTTCTATTTTGTTCATCAGTTTATTTTGTTCATTAGATTCCATGTATAAGGGAAATCATATGGTATTTGTCTTTTCTGACTGGTTTATTTCAGTTAGAATAATAATCTCCAGCTCCATCTAAGCTGTTGCAAAAGTTAAGATTTCTTTCGTTTTATGGCAGTGTAGTATTCCATTATATACCTTTACCACAACTTTTTTCCCACTCATCTACTGATGGGCTCATGGAATGTTTCCAGTTCTTGGTTATTGTAAATAATTCTCCAATGAACATAGGGATGCATATACTGTTTTCAATTAGTGTTCAGGATCTTAGGGTATATTCCCAGAAATGAGATTGCTGGGTCAAATTTAAAAACATGGACATTTGTAGTGTTTTTCTTTGGGGTAATTTTTTTTTACCTGAGACATTTCAACCGTATAAGTTCAGCAATCAATTTAGGCCCAAAGTAGCACAGGCCTTAGTACCCTAGCATCAATAATTTGTACATGACCTAATATTTAAGCACCAGGGGGAAAAATCAGGTCCAAACACATGTAAGGAATAAGTATGTATGATAAAGCATTACACTGTCAGCTAATCTGCCTATCACAGAATTTTACTTTGTATGTAAAAGAGGGAATGTGTATATATGTGTATGGAGAGATATAATCAATTACATTTTCATATGATTTTCATTTTCATATGAATCTCACTCCAGACACTTTTTGTGGGTGTTTGGAAAAAGAACAGCTCAACTCTTAGCTGTATCATAAGACAGAAGACTATGTAATGTATCCTCAGCTAGTCTCCAGAAATTTCACCCAATGTCCTTAACTCCACCTAAAACTACAGAAATTGACCCCCTAGTAACACTACAGAAATTGACCCCCTAGTAATACTCAAAGTAACATGAATTTACTTACTCCATTGACCTTCAGATCAGTACTGAAAAAAAGGTAATTCCTTAGTAAAAAGCTAAACATCCATTTATGCAAGGCAACAAGAGCCTAGAAATATGTGTGTATATTTATACACACAAAAAAAGTAAGTAAACAATAAGTTTGAAAACTGAAGGTACCAGGTTTTAGTCTACACTGTTGCAACTACCTAGTGAAGACATGTAGAAATGAACTCAGAGACTCCTGGTCAAGATGGAGGCACAGATAGATATGCTTCACTTCCTCACACAACTAGAAGAAGAACAACAAATTTAAAAACAAAAAAACAACTGGAACTGCTAAAAAATCCAACTATATGGAAGTCCAACAACCAAGGAGTTGAAGAAGGCCCATTCATCCAGACTGGTAGGAGGGGCAGAGATGGGCAGCTGGGGAGGAAAGGATGCATGGCAATGTATCTCTTTTGCCAAAGGGGTGGGTGAGGTGGCAGAAGGAAGAATGTTGAAAACCCAGGGGGGGGGAACTAGGGAGAGAGGTGGATGACAACCCAAGGTTCCTGTGTGGGAAACGAAGGGCTCAAAATCTCTGGCAGGAGAAACTCCCAGCCTTACAGGAGATGCCATTGAAGACACCCCCAGGGTTCCAGAATGTACACATACTCATCCACCTAAGAATTAGCACCAGCAGAGTCCAGTTTCCTTGTGGGTAGCAGGTGAAACAGCTGAAAGCAGGGCCAGAGCCAAGCAAGTGGCATTTTCCCTCTCTGAAACCTCTCCCACATACAGTGCCACGATAAGGAAGACTGGGTTGTTCCATCATACAAATTCCTAAAACTTCACCTCTTACAATGCTATAAGTGTGCCAAAGAAAGAAATACAGCCCAAATGAAAGAACAGATCAAAACTCCAAAAAAGAACTAAGTGATGAGGCAATAGCCAACCTACCAGATGCAGAGTTCAAACATTGGTAATCAGGATACTCACAGAAATGATTGAGTATGGATGCAAAACACAGAAAGAAGTGAAGGCTGTGCAAAATGAAATTAAGCAAAATACACAGGGAACTAACAATGAGGGGAAGAAAACAAGGATTCAGATCAACAATTAGGAACAAATGAAAAAATAAATATTCACCTGGAAAGAATTAAGAAACAATAATTCAAAAAATGAGGACAGGCCCTGGCTGGTGTGGATTGAGCCATGGGCCTGTGAACCTGAGGATTGTGGCTTGATTCCCAGTCAGGGCGCATGCCTGGGTTGCAGGCCAGTTCCCAGGAAAGGACACACGAGAGGCAACCATACATTGATATGTCTCTCCCTCTCTCCTTCCCTTCCCCTTTAAAGATAAATAAATAAAATCTTTTTTTAATTTTTTATTTAGTTCTTGTTCAAGTACAGTTTTCTGTCTTGTATTCCCAGCCCTGCCCCCCGCCAAGTGCTCCCCACCTTCCTCTCATTTCCGCCCCCCACCTTAGTTATTGTCCATGTGTCCTTTATACTTGTTCATGTGAGTCCTTCCCCCTTTCCCCTGTGATTCTCTCCCCTCTCCTTTCTGGTCCCTGTTAGCCTGTTCGGTATTTCAGTGTCCATGGTCATATTTTGCTTGCTTGTTCGTTTTGTTGTTTAGATTCCTGTTAACGGTGATATCATATGATATTTGTCTTTCACCGCCTGGCTTATTTCACTCAGTATAATGCTTTCCAGTTCCATCCATGATGTTGCAAACAAATTAAAAGCTTCTGCATGGCTAAGGAAAACAGTATCAAGATAAAAAGAGAAGCAACAGTTTGGGAAAACATATTTGCCAATGATGCCTCAGACAAAGGCTTAATCTCCAAAATGTACAAGTAAATAAAATCTTTTAAAAAATGAGGACAGGCTTAAGAACCTTTGGGACAATTTAAGTAATCAAAAATCCAAATCATAGATATTCCAGAAAGGGAAGAGGAAGAACAAAAATTGAAACCTTATTAAAGCAAATAAGAACCCTGAAACACCAATCCAAAAGAACCTATGCACCCCGATGTTCATAGCAGCACAATTTACAATAGCCAAGAGTTGGAAGCAACCTAAATGCCC
The DNA here is from genome assembly GCF_014824575.4 of Sturnira hondurensis. Lineage (NCBI taxonomy): Eukaryota > Metazoa > Chordata > Mammalia > Chiroptera > Phyllostomidae > Sturnira > Sturnira hondurensis. The sequence goes on from NW_028096087.1 coordinate 221,222, forward strand.
ATCGGTTGATGACTGGATCAAAAAACTATGGTACATTTACACAATGGAATTCTATGCTGCAGAAAGGAAGAAGGAGCTCCTACCCTTTGCAACATCATGGATGGAGCTGGAAAGCATTATGCTGAGTGAAATAAGCCAGGCGGTGAAAGACAAATACCATATGATATCACCTTTAACAGGAATGTAAACAACAAAACAAACAAGCAAGCAAAATGTAACCAAAGACACTGAAATACAGAACGTGCTGACAGGGTCCAGAGGGTAGAGGGGAGAGAAGCACAGAGTAAAAGGGGATGGACTCACATGAATAAGTATGAAGGACACATGGACAATAACTAAGACTGGGGGCGGAGATGGGAGGGGGTGGGAGCACTGGGGGGGTGCAGGGCTGGGAATACAAGAAAGAAAACTGTACTTGAACAAAAGTTAAATAAAAAAAACAAATAATGAAAAAAAGTTCCTCAATCTACTGAATGAAATAGAGTTTCAGGAAGTTCAGAAAGCAGAGAGAATTCCAAAGAAACTGGGGCCAAGGAGGAAAACCTGAAGACACGTCTTAATTACATTACTCTAGGTTAAAGATAAGGATAGAGTCTTTTGTGTGTGTTTTTTAAGGTCGGATACAAATGGGCAAAAGTCATTCTTTCTCCACATAATGTCCATGTGATCCTCATCTCATTTCTTAACATTTTTTATTGTTCAAATACAATTGTTTCCATTTTCCACCCACCACTCCACCACCCCCCACCCATTCCCACCACGCAACCTTGATCTTAACCCTCTTTGGCTTTGTCATGTATCCTTTACGCATGTTCTTGACGACCCCTCCCCTTCTTACCCATAATATTTCTCTTCCCCATCTATTTACTGTAAGTTTGTTCTTTATTTCAATGTCTCTGGTTATATTTTGCTTGCTTGTTTTCTTAATTAGGTTCTACTTATAGGTGAGATCATATGGTATTTGTCTTTCATGACCTGGCTTATTTCAGTTAGCAGAATACTCTCCAGATAAATCCATGCTTTTGCGAAGGGTAGTAGCTCCTTCTTTCTTTCTTTCTGCTGCATTGTATTCCATTGTGTAAATATATCACAGTTCCTTGATCCGCTCATTTACTGATGGACACTTAGGTTGCTTTTAGCACTTGCCTATTGTAAATTTTGCTGCTATGATTATTGCAGTGCATAAATTCTTTTGAATTTGTTTCAGAATTCTTATGGTATAATACCAGGAGTTGGAAATGGAAAGTGAGGTAGGTGTGAGTGGAGCCAAGTTCTCCTTGTGCTGAGCTGAAACACCTAGCTGATCTTCTGAGGAACAGACTGAACAGTCAATGTAATCCCAGCTTACATGAAGTTTGGAGGCAAAAAAATTGCAGAGGACATTGAAAGACAGTAAGGAGAGTGCACTGCGATAGTAAGGTCCCTGGGATCTCTGCTTGAAACAAGGCTGCTGTGGTCCCCAGCCTGGCACCTGCCACAGGATACAGGGAGGAGAGTTAGAGTACAAGCCTCCTCTCTTACCAGAGAAGGGAGGTTAGGCCAGCACTAGGAGGAACCTGGGTGCTAGAAGTCACTGGGGGAAGTAGAGATGAAATGGGAGACACATGAGGCAGTACATATCCGCTGGGACTGTGGACGCTAGCACCAGAGAAATTGGTGTGCCGGTGACACCTAGAGAAGGAAGGAGTTGGGCCATGTGGGACCCTGACTCTGATAGTCTCCAGACTGGTTGAAAAGTGGGGCTGTGAAAAGTCATGCACTTGGTAAGAATGGCAGGTAGCTGCTTTGTCAGGGACACTCGGCAGTGGCTGGTGTGCCCCAAGGGAGATTTTAGCTGTGCATACCCAGATTCACTGGTGGAGGGGAACTGTGCAGCCCACCTGTCTGGCACTGATCACCCAGAGACAGTAAGTGAGCTGAACTGTGCACTCTGCCTCTCTTGCACTGCACACACCCAGAGTGAGTGGCAGAGGGGAAACGTGCATTCTGCTTGTCTTGAGCTCCATGATGGAGATTAACTCACACTATGAGCAGCTGTGCCGCCGCCCGCAGCAGCAAGGGTGGTCGCGAGGTGAGGCGATGGACTTGACTTAATTAAAAGAATGGAGAGGTCCAAGTGCTCTTGCTGGCAAATGGCGAGTTTATTCAAGGAACTGCTGGCTTATATGCAGAACTGCAGTGGCCTGAGAACAATGCTGTTTTACAAAAGTTTGTACATTCCCGAAGGCTATCAAGAGGGCAAGATGTTCTCACATCCTGAGAACATTAGCCCACAGATAGCAGTGTCCTCAAGATTATCACTTCCTTGGAACATGACGCACATGCCAAGACCTTGTTCTTTCCTTCAAGGCTGAGAAGGAGAAGGTCCGGAAGATGTCAAGATACCCGCCAGCTCTAGGGACCAGAAACCAAGTCCCGCCACCGTTTTCACAGTGGGGGCTCTGTCCTTGGTTCCCTGCAGCCTGGTGGGCTCCCACACAGCTGAGTGGCTGATTTGGCCTGGAAGTTCACAGAGGATCTGGGCCAGAGGCCAGGAAACTGTGAATAGTGTGACCCAAACCTGCTCCCCATCCTCTCAAAGCCAAAGGAAGAACAAAAAGCAAAGCCTAGCCCACTCTTCCACGGGCATCTATGAAGACCAGCAGAAATCGCTCAACAGGTTTAAAGTTAGCAGGAGGTGTATTATTATCTTTTTTTTCCTTTTCTTTTTTATCTGCTTTCTTCATTCCTCACCTTTTTTATTTTTATTTTTTCTTCTTCCAAGTGAGACAATTAAGGCACAGAATTGAAAAGGATCCAGAGACAGATCAAAAGGGGGAGCACAAGGCTAACCCCCAAAACTGAGAAACTGCTATAAATGTCACTTTGCTATCTTACAGAGCTAACATTTTATTTTGTATATGTATTATTATTATCATGCAATTACTTTTTGCCACTTTATTTTATTAGTATTTTTATGTCTCTCCCTTATGTTCAGTTTTCCTCATTTTATTTCTCTGTTTAGTTTCATAGCTTGACTCCTTTTCCTTATCTTCTCTGTATTGTGCTTTAACTTTCCTTCTTTCACTTCACCCATGTTCAAATAACACACAATTCTTGACTGGAAACTTTCTATTCTGGTTACCCAAATCATATATTTCTTATCATGTTATTGTTGTTCCCATACTATTGTAAATAATTGTTGCACCGCACAATTATACATACTACACAGCAACCTTCCATGATCTTAGCCCACTTCACATTAATCCTGACTATTATTATTGTTGTGGTTAACTCTATTCTCTGTGACACTCCACCTACTTTCCATACTTTAATATCACTACATCTCATCATCTAATCTTGTACAAGCACTTTGTTTTCTGGATTCAGCTCACAACCCTCCTCCTTCTAAAAAGGGTTGTTTGTGTCTCTCTTTCACCTTTTATAAAAAGTGGCTAGTGGGATGAAATATCACAGTCAATGCTATACTTATCCAAGAAATCTCCTATCCCTTCTCTACTTACTGGTATGTTAAGCCCCATAAAGTACTCTCCTACTGTCTTAATCCATTTTGCCTACACCCTGCCATTGGTCACATACAAGAATAAGTGGGAGCTGAGAACATCGGTCTACATGCTGAAGAAGAAAAAACACCAAGTAAGGAACCACTAAAAGATACAAACCCAAGTAAAACAAAAGAGCCACACAAACAGAAGAAAGGGCAAACCTACAAGTGTCCAGTCAAGGACATCAGAGAACACACCACTGAACCTCAGAGAATGTCTACCATAGAAGTTGACCAACAAAGGGAGTTAACAAAGCAAAACATCAGGAAGCACAAAACATCAGAAAGCACAAAAACAAACAAAGGATTCATCTAAAATGGAGATATGAAAAAACAACATGAAACGAAAAGGAATGGAAGACTCCTCACTAGAGGAGCTAAATGAAATGGAGGTAACCAAACTATCAGGTATAGAATTCAGATTAATAGTTATAAAAATGCTCAAGAAGCTCAGAGGCAAATACAAGAAACAGAGTGAGAACGAAATCAGAATAAAAAAGGAAATAGAAACTATAAACAAAAACCAGGAAGAAATAAAAAATAAAATCTCAAAAAACACATTAAAAAATTACAATCCATTTGGATGAAGCAGAGGATCGAATCAGTGAGTTGAAAAACAAGGTAGAAAAAAACTTTCAGATAGAGCAAGAAAAAAAAGAGGCAGAAAGAACAAACAGGTGGTAAGGGAGATATAGGACAACTTGAAACATAAACATATCTGAGTAATAGGAAAAGCAGAAGGAGAAAAGGAGAAAAAAAAACACCAGAAAATATGTTTGAAAAAGTAATAATGGAAAACTTCCCTAATTTCATGAGAGAAAAAATCACACAAATGCAAGAAACAGAGGGCCAACAAAGAGGAACCCCCAAAAGCCCACTTCAATACACATCATAATTAAAATGGCAAAATTCCAAGACAAACAGAGAACCTTAAAGGCATCAAGAAAAAAAAGAAGTAAGATACGAGGGAGCCCCAAATAAGGCTAGCAGCTGATTTCTCATGGAAACACTCCAAGCCATAAAAAAATGGCAAAAAATACTCCAAGAGATGAAATCCAGAGACCTGCAACCAAGATTATTCAACCCAGCAAGGCTCTTAATTAAAATGGCAGGCCAAACAAGGACCTTTCCAGACAAAAGAAGTTTAAAAAAATACACTGCCACCAAACCAGTTCTTCAAGAGATGCTAAAAGGACTCCTTTAAGAAAAGGAAGGACAAGAGTGAGAGAGAAAAGAACACAGGTACAAAAATGGCAATGAATAAGTACCTATCCACAATAACCTTAAATGTAAATGGATTAAATGTTCCAACCAAAAGACAAAGAGTAGCCAAATGGATAAGAAAGCATGACACAAACATATGCTGCCTACAAGAGACCCAACTCAGAACAAAAGACTTACACAGACTGAAAGTGAAGGGCTGGAATCAAATATACCAATCAACCTGACAAGGGAAAAAAGCTGGGGTAGCAGCATGCATATTAGACAAAATAGACTTCAGAAAAAGAGACATTAATAGAGACCCAGAAGGTCACTTTATAATACTCAAGGTAAGAATGCATCAGAAAACATAAACATTGTGAATATATAAGCACCCAACATAGAAGGATCTAAATACATAAAGGACTTTTGCAGGACTTTGAGAAAATCATGGACAGCAACACAATAATAGTAGACAATGTTCACTGCCCCCCACTGTCAAAAATGCACAGATCTTTTGTGCATTTTTGTGAAACAAAATATCAACAAAGATATGGCAGCACTGAACAATCTCCAAGATCAAATGAACTCAACTGATATATATACAGCCTTTCATCCCAAAGAAGCTAAATACACATTCTTTTCAAATGCACATGGAACATTTTAAAAGATAGACCATATGATAGATCACAAAACAAGCCTCAGCAAATTCATGAAAATTGAAATTATAACAAGCATTTTCTCTGACCAAAAGGGACTGAAACTAGAAACTACCCTCAAGAAGAAAAAAACAAAAAACTCAAAACACTCAAACTCATGGAGATTGAATATCATGCTATTAAACAATGAGTGGGTCAAAAAGGAAATCTAAGAGGAAATCACTAAGTTCCTTGAAACAAATAAAAATGAACTAAAAAACCCCAAAACTTATGAGAAATAGCAAAGGCAGTCCTGAGAAAGAAGTTCACAGCTATACAGGCCTATCTAAAAATATATAGACGCATTTTAAATAAACAACCTAATCCTACACCTACAAGAACTCAATGAAAAAAAAAATCTCTGAGCAAGTAGAAACAAGAAAATAACCAAAATCAAAGCAGAATTAAATAACACAGAGACAAAAAAGCACAATTTTAAGGATCAGTGAATCCAGGATATGGTTCTTTGAAAAGATAAACAAAACCAACAACCCTTTAAGCACACCTATCGAGAAAAAATGAGAGAGAACTCAAAGAAACACAATCAGAGATAAAAGAGAAGAGGTTACAACTGATACCACAGAAAAACAAAGGATTGTAAGAAAATACTATGAAGAAGTATATGCCAAGAAATTGGGAAACCTAGGTGAAATGGACAAATTTCTAGAAAAATATAATCTTCTAAAACTGAATGAATAAGAAGCAGATAGCCTGAACACACCAAAAACAGCTGATGAAATTGAAGCAGTAAATCAGAAAAAAGCTCCTGAAACACAAAAGCCCTGGACCAGGTGGTTTCACAGAAGAATTCTAAAAACCATTTAAGGAAGAGCTAACCGTTATTGCTCACAGACTATTCCAAAAAATCCAAGAAGATGAAAGATTCCCAAACCCTTTTTATGAGGCCAGCATCATCCTAAGTCCAAAATTAAATAAAGACATGACAAAAAAGAAAACTTTGGGCCAATATCTCTGATGAACATAGACACTACAATCCTCAACAAAATATTGGCAAACCACATCCAGCAATACATTAAAAAGATAATACACCCTGACCAGGTGGAATTCATTCCAGGGATGCAAGGGTGTTACAATATTTGTAAATCATAAAATGTAACACATCACATAAACAAAGGAAAAGATAAAATCACATGATCATATAAATAGATGTGGAAAAAAGCATTTGATAAGGTACAGCATCCATAAAAACACTCAGCACAATGGGAATAAAAGTAGAATTCCTCAATATAATAAAGACCATATATGAGAGACCTACAGCCAACATCATACTCAATGGGCAAAGCTTAAAGCTTGCCCACTAAGATCAGGAACAGGATGAGGTTATCCACTTTCACCACTTCTGTTCAGCATAGTACTGGAAGTCCTAGCCACAGCAGTCTGACAAGAAAAAGAAATAAAAGGCATACAAATTGCAAAAGGGGAAACAAAACTGTCTTTGTTTGCAGATGACATGATAGTGTACATAGAAAACCCTGTAGATTCCACAAAAAAACTGCTTGACCTAATGAAAGAATTCAGCAAAATAGCGGGATACAACGTCAATATCCAGAAATCAAAGGCATTTCTGTACACCAACAATGAAATATCAGAAACAGAAATCAGTAAAAATAATCCAATTTGATATAGCAACAAAAAATAATATACCTAGGAATAAACCTGAGGAGGTAAAACACCTCTACTAAGAAAACTACACAACACTGAAGAAAGAAATTAAGAAAGACAGAAACACAGAAAAACATATACCAATTTCATGGATTGGAAGAATTAACATCATTATAATAACTATACTACCCAAAGCAATTTATAGATTCAATTTAATACCTATTAAAGTACCAATGTCATACTTCACAGATATAGAACAAACACTTCAAAAATTTATATGGAACCATAAACAACTCCAAATATCTGCTGCAATTTTGAGAAAGAAGAGCAAAGTAGGAGGGATCACAATACCTGATATCAAACTGCGTTACAAGGCCGCTGTAATAAAAACAGTCTGGTACTAACTTAAGAATAAGAACATTGACCATCAGACCACAAAATAGAGACAAGCAATAAACCCAAGTCTCTATGGTCAATTAATATTGGACAAAGGGGGCAGCAGCATGAAATGGAGTAAAAATAGCCTCTTCAACAAATGGTGTTGGGACACCTGGACAGCTACATTAAAAAAAGAGAGAGAGAGAGACTTGAGCACCAACTTACACCATACACAAGAGTAAATTCAAGGTGCATAAAAAGATTTAAATACATCATGACACCATTAAAGTCCCAAAGGAGAATATAGGCAGGAAAGTCACAGATATTCCATGCAGCAGTATTTTCACTGAAATGTCCCCTAGAGGAAGGGACAAAAAGGAAAGAATAAACAAGGGGGATCTCATCGAAACAAAAAGCTTCTGCGTGGCTAAAGAAAACAGCGTTAAAATAAAAGGAGAAACAACTGTATGAGGAAACATATTTTCCAGTGATACCTCAGACAAGGGTTTGATCTCCAAAATATATAAAGAACTCACACAACTCCACTCTAAGATGAAAAGCAACCCAATTAAAAGGTGGGCAAAGGACTTGAACGGACACTTCAACAAGAAGGACATACAGAAGGTCCAGAGACATATGAAGGGATACTTAGTATCGCTAGCTATCAGAGAGATACAAATTAAAACTACAATGACATACCACTTCCCAGTGATCAGAATAGCCATCATAAACAAAACAACAAAAAACAAGTGTTGGACAAATTGTGGAGAAAAGAGAACCCTACTGCACTATTGGTGGAATTGCAGACTGGTGCTTGTACTACGCAAAACAGTATGAAATTTCCTCAGAAAATTAAAAGTGGAACCGCCTTTTGACCCAGCAATTCCACTGCTAGGATTGTATCCTAGGTACCCTGAAATACCAACCCCCAAAACCTATGCGCCCAATGTTCATAGCAGCACAATTTACAATAGCCAAGTGGTGGAAGCAAGGCAAGTGCCCATCAGTAAATGAATGGATTAAAAAACCATGGTACATTTACACAATGGAATTTTATGCAGCAGAAAGAAAGAAGGAGCTCCTACCTTTTGCAACACTATGGATGGAACTGAAGAGCATTATGCTGAGTGAAATAAGCCAGGCAGTGAAAGGCATATACCATATGATCTCACCTTTAACAGGAACCTAATCAACAAAATGAACAAGCAAGCAAAATAAACCAAAAACATTGAAATTGAGAATAGGCTGACAGTAACCAGGGGAAAGAGGGGAGGGCATAATGGGGGAAATGGGTGAAGGGTTTACAGGAACAATTATAAAGGACATATAGACAATAACAAGGGGAGTGGAAATGGGGGAGGGAAACAGGGAGGGCTGGGGTGGTTCAGAGGAGTAGGGTTGAAAGGTAGAAAACTGTACTTGAACAACAGTAAAATTTTTTTTAAATACAAAAACTGCATTTGCTGGGTTGAAAGGCAGTTCCATTTTCAGTTTTCTGAGAAAATTTCATACTGGTTTTCACACTGGCTACACCAGTCTGCATCCCCACCAACAGTGTACTAGAGGTCCCTTTTGCCCACAACCTCTCCTGCACTTGCTGTTTGTTGATTTGTTTATTATGGCCATTCTGACCAGTGTGAAGTCACTGTGTTTTCACAGTGTGGTTTTAATTTGCATCTCTCTTATGGCTAGTTATGTTGTGCTCCCTTTCATATGTCTTTGGGTACTCTGTGTATCCTCTTAGGAGAGGATCTGCCCAAATTTTTTGCTCTTTTTAAAAATTAGATTCTTTGTCTTCATGGAGGGGAATCATGAGTTCTTTATATATTTTGGAGATCAAACCTCATTCATGGTATTATTGACAAATACCTTTTCCCATATGATTAGTTCCCTTTTCATTTTGCTGATGTCTTCTTTAGCAATGTAGAACATTTTTATTTTGATGAATTTCTACTTTTTTATTCTTTCCTTTTGTCCCTTCCTTTAGGGGACATATCGGTGAAAATACTGCTGCATGGATTATCTAAGATTTTCCCACCTTTTTTCTCTTTTAGGACTTTTATGGTGTCACAACTCATATATATCTTTTAATTATCTTGAGTTTATTTTTTGTATGTTGTGAAAATTGGTGAAGTTTCATTTTTTGGCTTGTAGCTGTGAGCTCTCCCAACACCATTTGCTGAAGAGGCTATTTTTACTCCACTTTATGATTCTGTCCATTTTGTAAAATATTAATTGACCATAGCAATTTTGGTTTGTATGTGGGCTTTCTATTCTGTTTCTTTGGTCTATGTATCTGTTCTTACATTAGTACAAGGCTGTTTTGATTACAGTGTCCTTGTAATATAGTTTGATATCATGATTCCTCCTACTTTGTTCTTCTTTCTAAAAATTGGTGCCACTATTTAAGGCCATTTGTTGTTCTGTATAAATTTTTGAAATGTTTGTTCTATATCTGTGAAATATGTAATTGATATTTTAATAATGATTGCATTGAATGTGTACATTGCTTTGGGTGGTATGTGCATTTTGATGATGTTAATTCTTCCAATCCATGAAGATGGTATACACTTCCATTTATTTATGTCTGATCAGGAGAGATTTTTAAATGCAGCAGGGAAAAAAAAAGAGAGAGTTACCTACAAAGCAGTTTCCATAAGACTTTCAGCTGATTTCTCAAAATAAATCTTACAGGCCAGAAGAAGTTAAAAAGAAGTATTCAAAGACATGAAAGGCAATGACCTACACCTGAGATTATCTAGCAAAGCTACCATTTAGAATGGAAGGGCAGATAAAGTGTTTTTCAGATAAGGTCAAGTTAAGAAGTTTGTCATCATCAAGTCCGTATTATATGTAATGTTAAAGGGGTTTATATAAGCAAAATAAGATCAAAACTATGAGCAAGAAATGGCAAGAAAGTCACAACTATCAACAACTAAACCTAGAAATCAAAAACAAAAACAAACTATACAATCAACTAGAACAGAGACAGAATCACAGAAATGGAGGTCATATGGACAGTTTTCAGTGGGGAGGTGGCAGGAGAAGTCTAGGCAAAAGGGTACAGGGAATAAGAAGCATAAATTCTAGGCACAAAATAGACAGCAGGAGGTCAAGAATATTATTGGAAGTGGAGAAGCCAAAGAATTTATATGTATGACCCATGGACATGATCTAACATTGGGGGCAAATGTTGGTGGGGGCAGAGGTGCAGAATAGAGTGGGATTAAGGGGATAAAAATGAAACAACTCTAACATCATAATTAATAAAATATAGTGTAATTAAAATAAATAAATAAAGCCAGGCATTCTGGAAGCTATCAAAGTTAAGGTAAATGATGCGCTTTTTTTGCAACAGCTTTTGCTCCAATTATAGAAGGATTAATAGTAATAAATTCATGTAAGAGCAAACATGGTCATGGGTAACAGACTGCCTTTACTTCCATAAAGGGACACAGAGCTTCCCTTCCTCCATGAATCACCTAGACTGCCAGCAATAGAAAGAGAAGTGCCAGTAATATGTATCTTCCCCATTTTAGTAGTGCATCCACAACAATAACTCAGAACGCTCAGCTGAAGGTAAGATCATTTTACATTTGAGATTCGATAAAGTTATGCAGGAAGTAGACAGATGGTGATGGAGGAGAAAATAAACTAAAGTTCTAAGACTGTGCTTCTCAAACTTTAAAGTACATGTGAATCACATTGAGATTTGTTAAAATGCACATTGTAGGTTAGTAAGTCTCAGGTGGGACTGGAGATAATGCATTTCTAACCAGCTCCTAGTATGGGTCTGTGCTGATGGTCTGACAACATTGAGTAACCACGGTTACAGAAATAATTTAAAAAACAAAAGGGGGTGAAAGAGGCAAAAACTTCTCTAAAATGACAAAAATTATAGAGGAGGAGGCTATTAAATAAACACCCAAACACCACCTTGCCTAAGGAAAAATGTGCTCCCAAGAGATGCTTAAAATGGGTCAAGTGTAGCCCTGATCTCTCCCACCCCAGCTCCAATCCTGCTCTTTTTCCCTGCTTGCCTAGGTCTGTGAGGTGTCTCAGCTGCCCAAACTTGAAGATGTAAAATACATTTATTCCCAGTTCCTCCTTCTCTTTCACCCCCCACACCAGGCTCTAAATCTTGTCGATCAGCTTTCCTAATCTCTCCTTCCATTTACTGCCATGTTCTCACTTCTTCAGCTAAGGTTAGGCAGTTGAAATTCCCTGGGAGGGGACTACTGTGATGATGTGTGATGATGATGGGGTTTTCCATCACTCAACTTTATTTCTCTTTCAATTTTCTTCCCATCCCTCCATTTTTCTACCAGCATTATAACCTTACATTTCAGTGTGTTTCTATAATTTCCTGTTAGTATTCCTCCCACCAGATACTGCCTCCAATTTACTAAAGGATAAAGAACAAAGTTCTAAACAGGGTGTCCAAGACCTTTCTCAGTCAGTCCCAGCATTTACTCTGGCCCCTGCACATGCAGCTTCAACTCAGGGATCTGCCCTCACATGGACTCGGGAGTTCAGCCAGGTCCTTCTGTTGGTGAACAGTCTTATCCCAGCAAATGATCTCCAAGAGTTTTTGCCCTGGAAACATCTTATCCCACAAAATTCAGCTCAAATAATTGCTTTCTTTTCCAAGGAGTCTCCCAGGTGTGCTAATTCTAGGCACATAGTAGGTAAACAGTCAATATTTCTAAATCAATGAATAGTGAGTGACACAGAGTTGTATTTTGACCATAATGGCATCTTCTAAGTTGCTGCAGACACATGGTCCGGACACTAGCTCAAGTTTTGAGACAGAGAAGAAAATAAATCAGATGGAAATTTTTATGCTTATCTGATGCCATTCTAGACATCAAAATAGAAAAAATACATAATTTTGAAGTTTTATAAATCCAGGCACAGAAAACTTTTTTCTTGACCACCAAGGACAAGAGATTGTTAGACATAGGGAATCTAAGATGGTAGGAAGTAGGAGAGTCTTTTTCCCACTTCCTACCATCTTCTCAAAATTGAAGTTTCTATTCTTTTACAGACTGCTTTAATCCTAAGAGGATTTCAGAGAAATTTAGAACCTTGAACTAAGTTTTTAAAACCTTGCTTATCTCACCCCAGTAAAGTAGGACATTAGCATGAGATGAATAAGAGGCACCAATGATGTTGAACTATCACACCTTGTTTTTCAGATTCCAGCAAGGGTCGATTAAAGCTGGTGCTATTGGGTGTTTCTGAGGGAACCCCAGAAGAAAATTAATATCTAAAGAAATGAAGTATGTGGGCCATTAATTCAAATCCATCAACATAACATGATCTTGTGAGGACAAAAGAAATGTATACTTTCCCATGAATTGTAAACACATTAAAAAATAAACAAATATCCTTAGTATGTCATCAATGTAAGCAAATTTCAGTTTGATACTATATTGCCCCTTTTCTCAAATGGCAAACAGTAAAAATGGTCATTTATTTATTTATTTACTTATTTATTTAATTAATCAACAACTACTTCTTGTGTACTGTGGTAGTTTTAAAACATGTCCATGAATTATTTGACATTTTTCACATCAAAGAGGGTAATGCCACCCTTAACTCTAGACTTGTATATGATGTGAAATAATCTTCACCCATGACTGTGGGCTAGCATGTGATGTGAAATAACCCCTCCCCTTGACTACAGACTGTATGTGATGTGGTTCCAAGAGGATGCTAGGAAGTGATGGTCCTTGTGTCCCAGGACATGGTAGCAAAGGGTATGCAGTTCTTCAGTGCTCTATTGGGACACATGCCTTGAAGCTTGAGTCATTAGAAAAAAGGTCCAGCTATGCTGAAACATAACTATGCTATGTTAGGCCATGTGGAGAAGCCACATAGAGACAGAAGGATATCCCTCAGGGGGCTTTAAGGTGAGTATAGCCCACTAACCATCTGACTGCAATCACATGAGACACCCCAAGCAAGAGTCACCTAGCTGAGCTGAGCCAACCCAAGGGTCAAGAGAGAGAATAATAAATAACTGGTATTATTTTACACTACTACGTTTGGGTGATCTCTTACTTAGCAAGAGATAAATGGGACAAGAACCTACATGTCAGGCATGGTATTAAGTACTAGATATGCTCCTCCCCTCATGGAGTTTAAAACTTCCTGATGCAGTGCCCTATGTAAATGTACAAATCAACCCCTGGTCTCACTGATATTGCAATCCAAACAGCAATAAAGGAAACATTTATATAAATAGACATATGCCAATAAAATATATACTCTGTAAAAATATTTGTATATAAATAATATATGTGCTATTATATATGCACATATACATATTAATATAAATAATGTATTATTTATATAGTATATATATGTATGTATTATTTATATATTATATACATGTATAGAGATATTTATATAAATAAGTGCTAAATAAAGAGCAAACACCCTGGCTGGTATAGCTCAGTGGATTGAGCACGGGCCTGCGAACCACACGATTGCAGTTCAATTCCCAGTCATGGCACATGCCTGGGTTGCAGGCCAGGTCCCAGCGTGGGATGTATGAGAGGCAACCATACATTGATATTTCTCTCCTTCTCTCCTTCCCTTCCCCTCTAAAGATAAATAAATAAAATCTTTTTAAAAAAAGAGCAAACAAATTTGACCAAAAAGAGGGAACACTTGGAAGCTTGACAGGCAGAAGAACCAACAAGGAAGTAGGAACTCGGCTAAATGTACAGAATTCAGTGGGTAAAGCACTGGGCAGGGGTGCATTTAAGCCTGAATGTGGGGGCAGGGGCATGAGCTAGTTTGGAAGAGTTCCCACACAGAGAAGTGTGTGAAAGAAAACAGTAGAAAAATCAACAGGATGCAGATGATAGAGGGTCTTGAAGATCATAGCAAGAGTTTAAAAGCCCTGGATCTCATTTTCTAGGCAAGCAGCTGGTACTGAGGCTTACACGACATAGACATCCTGTGGTTAAAAGTGTAATCATCCTGACAGTGGAAATAAGATAGACTGATGTAGTGGAATTCTCACAAGGGCCACAAAGGCCAAACAGGACACTCTACAAATAATTTTCAAATATGATAAGCAATATCTCTCCCTCTCTTTCACCCTTCTCCCATGACATGTTCTCTGCAATGACATTTCTTGCCTTTCCCATTTGTTCAAGCACTTTCTGACCTGTGGAGCCATGACATTCTTACTGACTCATGTTCTTTCTGCTAAGATTCAGTTATAAGAGTGCTACCCAGAAGCTGGCAGCTGAATGGGTGGGCTTCCAAGTCACCAACCCCCTGACTGCTGTTCCCAGGTGATCCAAGAAGTTCTTCCTGTCTGTCTCTTTCTCTCTGTGATTTTTTTTTTGGACCATTTGATCTACACGATGTTGTCAGTTCTAAAAAACTTGTCTGGCACCAGTTCTACACTGGTGCCAGACAAGTTTTACCCTAAAGTGAGTGATACATGTGAAGACGTGTCCAAGTGTTCCCTGTAGTAGAAGCATTCCTAGTTTCTGGAAGAGATGATATGTAATAACAATTATATTTACTCTCATCTTCAAAGCCCCATGCAAACATGATCTAATTAACCCTAATATATGAAGACTTTCCATAAAAAAAGCCCAGCCATTGTTAATATAAAAAGAACAGTTTGCACAACATTAATGTAACCTGGCAGACCAGGACCATGTACTGGAATGCACACATGTAAACAATGATAACTTCACTGTACTAGTCGGTGGAGAGGTAGATGCCCTTGAATGAGCACGTGTAGTGTGTGGCCATCACATTCAAAATGACTGAGCAAGTACAGCAACAAACCTGCATCAAATTTTGCATTAAACTTGAGCAGTCCCCCATGGAAACTATTTGAATTATTCACAAGAGCACAACTATGGGTAACTGGTGATTGCAGTTTCATCATGCCTGCTTATGCATTACACTTTGTACAGAATTTTTTGGCAAAATGTCAAATCACCCAGGTGACTCAGCTTTTTCTACAGCTCGGCTTTGGCACCCTGTGACTTCTGGATTTTCTCAAGACTAAAATCACTTTTGAAAAGGAAGATATTTCAGACCATTGTTGAGATTCAGCAAAAGATGATGGGGCAGCTGATGGAGATTGGGAGAACTGTGTGAGGTACCAAGGTGCCTACTTTGAAGGGGACTAAGGCATCATCCTATGTACAATATTGTTGTATCTTGTATCTTCTTCAATAAATGTCTCTAATTTTTTTTTGGGGGGGGGCACTTTGTGTGGCATCAGAGACTAGCCCTGTGCAAATCAGGCCTTGAAAGAAGCCTGTAATACTTGACTGGAAAACTGGGAACGCAGGAGGCAGGCATGACCTGGTGCTAGCACAGGGGCTTCCTATAGGAAATTAGGCCTGACTAATGCATTGTGTCCTTCAAAGCTTGCTATGCTTTGTATAGCCCTGTTGATATAAACCCGATGTTTAAATTCAAAGCATAATGGAGTGAACTCCTAATCTCATGAACCACACTTCAATGGCCCTCTGCCATCAGCATATCTAACAGACCCTGACCTGAGGCAGATCTCTGTGTTTCTTCAATTGTTATCTACAGATGACATTTGTTTTCTATAACTATGGCCTTTAGACATTGATTGATGAGCTTTGCATGCACACCGTATGCCCCTACACATACTGATCCCAATAAAAACCATTTCAGAGAAAAGCTCAGGGCATTCTCTGCTAGAGGGAATCACCATCCTCTGTCCTGCTAGAACAACAGAATGTGTCCCTGATGACTCATTCTCATCTACAATGGTCAGGAGAGCTCCACTGGACAAGTGGAGCTTCCCACAAATTTTTATATTACATTGCTGGATATGTTCTGGACAGACCTTGTATAACTGGAAGACATGGTGCATGACTACATCTGGTTTTCAGAAGAGGGGTTTAGAAAGTCTAATTTAAATGGCAAGCCCTCCACCAAAGAGGCTCAGTTTTTGGTACCAAAACTAGAAAGAAAAGGCCCCTGATTCTTACTCCCATGCTGAAGGCAAATAAGAAACTGAACGCTTAAGTGTTTAATTTATTGCCAGGGTCATATGCAATATACCCTTGTCAAGTTTTTCAAACCATAAGGAAATGGATTGTATTCATTCAGGGAGGCAGGATTCTGAGGTGCCAGGGCTGGAGTTTTACTGCTTGGTTATAGGACTTCTGCCTATTTTGAATGCCTCCTTTGTTAGAGAAGTCCTATCAGTCCCTGATGTCAGAAACATAACAGCACTGGGACAATTCATGAGAAAAGTTCTCAGAAAATGAACTCTAATGAGGTTCTATAATAAGGATTACTTTAGCAGCTAGGGAAAATTGTAAGACATATAATTCCTCAGCCGTCTTTTTACAAAGTTTCTACCTCATTTTGCCATGTCCCCACTAGTACTAACATCTCTCATTACTTTGATGAACATGACTTATGAATCTTTCTCTCTCTTCCATCAAATATACCCCACAGCCTCTGGATTCACTAACACTGTGGTAAGGTTTAATATAAGCTTCCCCAAAGAACTTTCCATTTTAACAGGAGACAGAAATCCTATTTAGCAAAACTGAAGTCTGGCCAAGGTGTTGCAAATACAGAAATTATAAATTAACACCAGAAGAAAGTCTGGTGTTGTGGTTAAGAACATGATCCCTGGCCTTTCTCCCAAAAAGAATTTGTTTTGTCTCTCTGTGCCTCAGTTTCTTCACCTGTAAAATGGGATTTATCAATATCCTCATCTCATAGGGTTGTTTTGTGATGGGATGAATTATTACTTTATTATTGTAGGGCACTTTGCCTACACTAATTAGTTTGTGTTAATATAATTTTATGAATGGGCACTATCTCTAGTTTCACTTTGGAGATAAGGAAACTGAGGCACAGAAGTAAGCACACTTGTCTGTCACATAGCTGGACATTAGTGGAGACTTCACTCTCACTGGAGCAGCCTGGACACAGAACCAACACCTGGCAAACACACTACTGGTCTCACAGCAGCACACCAGGCTGTATGCAGCAGCATCTGGAAAAAGGGAACCAAGGCAGCAACCTGTGCCACCAGTTACAAGCTTTGGTTTAAGCTGTGACTTGCTCACATCAAAAACACCAAGAAAGCTGTCTTCTCCCTCTTTTAATAGATTCCTATTTAAAAAATATGATATCTACCATACAAGGTGGCCACAAAGATTCAAAAAGCTATGCAAAGGAATTTTGGGGAAAAAAAATAAATGTAAGAAATTATTATCTACTGCAGGACAAGCTAAAGTAGGACAACTGTAAGCAAGGGTCTACAGGAGGCCAGGCCAGTGATGGCTTGGAAAGCTCACTTCTACTGCAGTTATGAGTTTCTGGAGATGATCAGTTTCTGGAGATGATTTTCAAACCCCTGGTCTGAACTAGGCTGGGGGTCCAGGAGCCCAGGCACTGGGCCAGGTGGGAAGTGAGAGGAAAGAATCCTCACTATGAAACCTACTGTAAGTCCCATTGCACAGTCTACCCATCTACTCCATGAACAAGAAAGCCTCTCATATTTCAGGTTCTTCTTGAAACTGCCCTTAACACCTCCCAAAAGTCCCTCCAAGGTCAGGCACTCACAGGAAGAGAACCACCAGGTGGTGGAACTAGGATATTTCTAGGAAAGGTAGGATAAAGGGACAGCCAGTCTTTATGGGCTCTGTAAGGCTCCAGTGTTCTTTTTTTTTTCCCTTTGATGAAATTCATGGGTTTTATTTATACTGTCTTGATTTTTTAACATTGTTTTCTATTATTGCTCTACTACAGTTTTTGGTCTTTGCTCCCACCCCTCCGCACCACAGCCCTCTTCACCCCACCCCCTGTTTCCACCACCCCTTGTTATTCTCCATGTGTTCTTTATAATTGTTCTTCTAAACCCTTCACCTGTTTCCCCCATTATCCTCTTCCATCTCCCCTCTGTTCACTGTCAGCCTGTTCTGAATTTCAATGTCTTTGGTTACATTTTGCTTGCTTGTTCATTTTGTTGATTAGGTTCCAGTTAAAGGTGAGATCATATGGTATTTGTATTTCACCGCCTGGCTTATTTCACTCAGCACAATGCTCTCCAGTTCCATCATACTGTCACAAAGTGTAGGAGCTCCTTCTTTCTTTCTGCTGCATAGAATTCCATTGTGTAAATGTACCGTGTTTTTTTTAATCCATTCTTCTACTGATGGACACTTGGGCTGCTTCTAGCACCTGGCTATTGTAAATTGTACTACTATGACCATTGGGGTGCACAGGTGCTTTTAGATTAGTGTTTCAGAGTTCTTAGGATATAGTCCTAGCAGTGGAATTGCTGGGTCAAAAGGCAGTTCCATTTTTAGTTTTCTGAGGAAATTTGATACTGTTTTCATAATGGTTGTACCAGTCTGCAATTCCACCAACAGTGCAGTAGGGTTCTCTTTTCTCCACAATTTGTCCAACACTTGTTTTTTTGTTGTTTTGTTTATGATGGCCATTCTGATCACTGTGAAGTGCTATCTCACTGTGGTTTTTATTTGCATCTCTCTGATGGCTAGCAATACTGAGCATATTTTCATTTGTCTTTGGACCCTCTGTATATTCTCCTTGTTGAAGTGTGTGTTCAAATCCTTTGCCCACCTTTTATTTGGGTTGCTTGTCCTCTTAGAGTGAAGTTGTGTGAGTTTTGTATATATTTTGGAGATCAAACCCTTGTCTGAGGTATCACTTAGAAATATGTTTCCCCATATGGTTAGTTCTCTTTTCATTTTAATGCTGTTTTCTTTAGCCATGCAGAAGCTTTTTATTTTGATGACATGCCCTCTGTTTATTCTTTTCTTAATGTCCCTTCCTCTAGGGAACATGTCAATGAAAATATCGCTGTGTGGAATATCTGTGATTTTCCTGCCTATGTTCTCCTCTGAGACTTTTATGGTGCCACAACTTATATTTAAATTTGAATTTATTTATTGTGTATGGTGTAACTTGGTGCTTAAGTCGCATTACTTTTTGCATGTTTTGCATGTTGAAAATAGCCTTTTCAACACCATTTGTTGAAGAGGCTATTTTGCTCTATTTTATGCTGGCTGCTCCCTTTGTGCAATATTAATTAACTGTAGAGACGTGGGTTTACTTCTGGGCTCTCTATTCTGTTCCAGTGGTCCATGTGTCTGTCCTTATGCCAGTACCAGGCTGTTTTGATTATAGTGGCCTTGTAATACAGTTTAATATCAGGTATTGTGATTCCTCCTACTCTGCTCTCATTTTTCAAAATTGCAGCAGCTCTTTGGGGTTATTTATGGTTTCATATAATTTTTGAAGTGTTTGTTCTATATATATATAATATGCCATTGATATATTAATAGGTATTACATTGAATCTATAAATTGCTTTGGTTAGTATGGATAATATTTTGATAATGTTAATATTTCTATCCATCACCATGGTATATGTTTCAACTTGTTTGTGTCTCCCTTGATGTCTTCAGTGTTGTGTAGTTTTCTTAGTACATGTCTTTTACCTCCTTGGTTAGGTTCATTCCTAGGTATTTTATTTTTCTTTATACTATATCAAATGGGATTTTTTCCTCATTTATGTTTCTGATGTTTTATTGTTAGTATACAAAAATGCCTTTGATTTCTGAATATTGACTTTGTATCCCAATCTTTTTGCATATTCATTTATTAGGTCAAGCAGTTTCTTTGTGGAGTTTATAGGGTTTTCTATGTACACTATCATGTCATCTGCAAACAATGGCAGTTGTATTTTTTTTTTCAATTTGGATTACTTATTTCCTTTTCTTGTCTGATTGCTTTGGCTCAGACTTCCAATACTATGTTGAATAAAAGTGGTGAAAGTGGACGACTTTGTCTCGTTCCTGTTCTTAGTGGAAAGATTTTCATCTTTGCCCATTGAGTATGGTGTTGGCTGTAGGTCTCTCATATATGGCCTTTATTAAGTTGAGGAATGCTCCCTCTATTCCCACTCTACTGTGTGTTTTTTTTATCATAAATGGTTGCTGTACCTTATCAAATGTTTTTTTTTTGCATCTATTGACATGATCATGTGATTTTTGGCTTCATTTTGTTTATGTAATATATTATGTTTATTGATTTGTGAATATTGTACCATCCTTGCATCCCTGGGATGAGTCCCACTTGATCATGGTGTATCATCTCTTTAATGTATTATTGGATGTGGCTTGCTAAGCTCTCCTATGCCTTCTGTTTAATAGCAGAGCTATGCTGAAGTTTCCAAGTTGCTTGGGCCATCTTGGGTCAGTACCCTATTCAGGGGTCTGAGGAGAACAAGCTGGTGCTTATCAGTCTTTTTGAGAAATTTGCCCCAATGCCTGAGTTCCTGCTCTTCTCAGTGCGGGGCCTTATAAATTCCTGAAGGCAAATGACCCAAACTGCTATTCTTTGGATATTACAGAATGCACATATGTACTTTAAAATTACTGAGTTAGTCCTATTGGCAGCAATTTTGATTTCACAGTCTATCAAAATGACCTCTTTTAAAAATCATTACTTTTTAGGTTTTATGCTATGATCAAACCATAAGCTACATATCTTCAGGATTCTCAGGCAGAGATGGGTGCTGTTCTGCAATGCATTATGATGCTGTCTAGTTGTGCGGTGCATGTCCTGGGCTGTAACCCAGATCTCATGACCCTGCAGGGTACCCAATAAGGACCCAACTCAGGATAGAGCTCACTGACACTGGAGAAACAACAATTCCTGAATATATCCACTGTTTAAAGCAGACTCTGAGCAACTGTGACACAGCAATCCAGGAAATCATAGCAGTTCATCAGCATTGTGAGCATACTGAAGACATATGAGATATTTGTAAAAACATTACTAATGATACTAGATGTTGAATTAAAAAAAAAACTCCCATTGAATCTTCAGAGAGAAAAAATACAAGAGATGAAGAGTGTGGACCCTGAGAAAGAAAATATCTACTAAGAATGGCTTCTGGTGGCTAACTGGGCTCAAATTTAAAAAAAAAAGTCAGCAGTGATTTCTACACAGGTGCCTCTCATGCAAACTGCATTTCAGGGAGAAGTCTGCACTGATCTACCTACCCACCTCTGCACTTAACTGCATGCTTGTACTGTGTTTCTGCCATTCTGAAATTCGTATAAAGGAGTTGTTGGAATCCTATTTAACTGATGGGACTGAGGCTTTCTCCATCCAATTGGAGCTGTGTAGCTATATCCCCATTATCATCTTCACCAATCAATCAGGTAAGTACCCTTTGCACCAATTAAATTTCAAGTATTTAGGGTCCTCATCTGCATGAGGGTGGACCAATCAGGAACCAGGGTCAGAAACTTCTGTCTGTATAAGTCAGCCCCCCTGTGGCTCTAAGAGTGCACTTTTCCTTTCTGCTGAAGATTGTGTTTCTCTGGCTGAGCTGAAACAATGAAGGAGACCCAGAATAGCGCAGGCCAGAGCAGAATGGAACAGACCAGCAAGGAGCAGATCAGAGCACAGCTGTCTAACCCAAGAGGAGCCAGGTCTCAGGACTATTCCACATCCATACTATTTTCCCAGTCATCCTGTATCATAATTGAGCTGTTCTGCATGGAATATAGTTCCTTTCTTCACTGCACCCCAAATTTGGAAGTCTCATTGGTGTTGAATTTGCACCAGTGATGGTTGATGAGAGTAACAATATGTTAATTTGAAAGATGGAGGTGTGATTAAGATTGATGGTGCCACTCTAAGAGTTATATACACACCTGGCCATACTAATGACTATATGGCTCTAGTTTTAAAAGAAGAGAATGCTCTGCTTTCTATGAACTCCCTAAAAGAATTAGTCAACCAATTACATCAGTTCGATGAAACCCAATTTGGTATGTGTTGAAGAAGAAAACTTTGTTCAGTACAAATAGTTCAATGGTGATATAGCACAGCTGTGGGACAACCTGGGGCCAGGCCCCTCTATGACTAGGCAGCTTTGCTCTTCTCTGGTCTCTCTGTTCCTCTCTCCGCCTCTCTGTTCCTGTACCAGTCTGCTCTACTCCAGAGATATTATTCGTGTGTTTCAGCTTTAACTGGGGAAACAGACTTTAGTCACTGATGGAAAGGGAAAGCACACAGTCAGAGGGGAAATGGCTTATAAAGACAGAAGTTGCCATTCTTGGTCCCTGATTTGTCCATCCTCATGCAAATGAGGACTTCAAATCTCTGCAGTTTTATTGGCCCATTATGCACTGTCCTGGTTGGTCAAAATAAAACTTATTTGGTCAGACCTGTGCAGTTCTGATTAGATAAGGGAAAACCTTGGTTTAAATAGGATTCCAGGAGCTCATTTATAGGACTGGCTCAGATGGTAGAAAGAAAGTTGCAGAGGCAGGCAGCTCAGCACAGACTTCTCCATGAAGTGCAGTTTGTGTGAGAGGCCCCTGTGTAGAAATGGCTGCTGGGCTAGGTATTTTGTTTGTCTGTTTTTGTTTTGTTTTGTTTTTGTCTTTTTGTTTTGTTTTTAATTTGAGCTCAGTTAGCCACCAGGAGCCCTATCTTCTTTCTCAGGATCCACAAGTTATTGAAAATAAAAACTGGTATTATATATCCAGGACATGACCCCATAATACATAATGCTGAAGCTAAAGTTCTACATTTCTCACAGAAAGATTTGAGAAGAGCAGATTCTTACAGTATATTCTGATAATTTTTAAAAATCTTTACAGTAATAGAGCTTGTAAAAATTATTTATAAGAATACTCCTGAGTACTTAAATAAACCAGCTGAATGCAATCTCTTGCCTCATTTGAAAAAAATTGAAAAGGAAGGAAAAATACTTATCAGCATGTATCCAATAAATGGGAAAGCTCAATAAGTGGAAAGCTTATCTTAAGTTTCAGATTAGTAAAAGTTTTATTGTTTTGTTTTGTTTATAAAGAATGGTATTCTTCCTTAGCTATTAATTGTTAACAGAAAAGTTAGTGTATAATATTGGAAATAGCCATAGGTATACCTTAAAGTAATGTTATATTTATTCTAATATATATATATATATTGCATTTTATATCTATAAGATAATTTGTATTAACTAAATCTTAAAACATTTTACCAAAACATAAAGATCCAAGAGTTTATCCACTTTCAACTGATTAAGTAAAATGGTTACTTTAAAATATAATAAAATGTATGTCATTTACACAGGATATTACTCTTGGAAATTAGTTATTTATTATTGGTGGCCAATAATACTCTTTTCTCTAGATGCTTCATTTAAATGTGCAGATTTCTATGTAATTCCTTCCTTTCTATAACCCTTGTTTGTATCTATAAATAATAACTTTGTTTTCATGTTTCTTTCCATTATATCATGATTATGTATTAATTCTATAGTTCTGTGTCATTTTTATTGTTTTATAATGGCATTCCACAAATGATTTTGGCAATGAAGAAATACAAAATTTCCTGTTTAAAAAATTATTACTTTCCTATCTTGTTTTGCTTAACAAGAGCCATAATCCCTCACCCCTACATAATAACAAAGGGTAGCTCTGAAAAGACAGTACCCAGCCAACAGTCCCAGTTCCATCCTCCACATGCAGTGACAAATGGTCCCAAGCTGGCTAAGGTAAGCAGGTCAGGAAGGATTAGACTACATCTTCTGAACTATTCTGATCAGTCATATGCTTAGGCTCCTCATTGGCTGCCACACCTGGGGTCCTCTGTATGCAGTCTCTTTGCAGCTTGATTTTGTTACAATTTGCACATACTTTGCCACTTATGAATAAAGCCCCAATTCAAATCTGTCGTAGGAGATATCATATTTTGAAAGTCACTTAATGACAATGGTGAGTACTATGCCCAAGCTTGTATATATGTTCAAGCTCCTACTTCCCATTGGTTTATTAAATGCCAGCCCCTGGTTCACAGTTTTTGTGTTATTGTCACAGGATAACCAGTTAACATGTACCAAGTATGCTCTATGTGCCCAGCACTGCAGCAAATGTGTAGCAACATAGCGTTTCTGCCAGGCTGATTCATCATTTAACCACAGTGAGCAAAAAAAAAAAAAAAGTAAAGAAACAAACAGTAGTACAAGATGTACCCTTCACACTGAGGTCAGACCATGCTAAAACTGGGCCAGATGTCTTTGTTGCTACAGCCTCTGATGCCTCCAACAGACAGCTGCTTCTCCATCAGCAGGGGACTATTGTGATGAGTTTTAAAGAAAAAAAATCTTGAAATAAGGTTACCACACTGTTTAAAACATTCACTTAAAACAGGCTTCTGGTCCTGCTTCTGACAGTCTCTCTTATCCACCATGACCTTAATCCACAACCTCTGGCCCTTTTCAGTCTGCCACCCTTATTCTATTATTTAACCAGGAAAGAAGGCAGATTTGAGACCCCTTTATATTGCCAAGATAGATATTTATCACTCCTTCTTCTCAGAGCAGACTTTCTGTATGCCTGAGTCCCTACACCCAAAAGTAAGTCAATGCCTCTGGAATTTCTCCCCTTAATTGACAGTTGGGTGTCATTAAAACTTCCAACTACACTAACTCTTATTTTCAAGTTAGTATTGACATAGCAGTTATGAAATAAATATAAGAATCAGTTGGGGTGGATAAAAGGTTCATATCAGGTAATAGCTCACAAGAAGAAGGTCTTGGATAAGCAATTGAAGATCAGCTTAGGGTAGGGGGTCTGGGAGGTACAGGCAGGTGTTCAGTGTCCCAAACCCATAAGAAAGAGTATTGTCTCACAGAGGTGTCCAACCCATGGCCCACTTGCAGCCCAATACAAAATCATAAATTTATTTAAAATATTATGAGATTTTTTTGTTTTCATTAGTGTTTGTGTATTTAATGTGTGGCACAAGACAATTCTTCCAGTGTAGCCCAGAGAAACCAAAAGTTTAGACACCCTAGAAAAGCATTTCCCCACAAGGATGGAAAAAGATACACATGTCTGAGGATGGGCCTCATGACCAACTTTCCCTGAGCTTACTTGGAATTCTGGCCTAAGTCCCAGACTTCATTTCTCTCTGGTAATTGGGTCAGGAATATCAAGTTGCTCCACATCAATACTCAGTGGTGTTTCCTATTCTAGTGAGCAAATTTGCTAGCAGAACATAAAGAGGAATTCATGATGACAGAGGCAAAGCGAGCAGGGTGTCTGCAAAGAAATACACAGATTTTCTTTTGTTTCCCATGTTGGGTTACTTCAACTAACCAATTTCTGTCCACTTCTCCTGCTATAAGGGACTCCAGGTCCTTTCAGGATCCTTTCCCTGGCAACTTCTCTGTCCTGTGAACTCCGCCAGGCAAGGCTGGAAATGCTCTATGCAGAGTCTTTGTAAAGAGTAGTTTTTTCTTGAGAGATGTGCTCACCAGCTAACCTGGTAGCCTTCTTTTTGCACCTGGAGCAGGTAACAGTTGCTAGCCAGTTAAGCCTAACTCTCCTTAAAATCTCTGTCAGCTCTTGTACAGAACTGGCATGCCCCTTTAGCCCTAAAGAGGGAGCAAGTAGATTTTCTTATGCAGTAAGACTTATAGTTTTTAAGTGTTTACAGCAACCTATGAGTATTATTTTTGTTCCATTGAAAAGGTTTAAAAACCCAACACTTAGAAAGCCTAAAAACGTTCCCCCAAATTCACCCATTTAGTAGTACTGGGGATAAGATTAGATTCCAGTATTCTTGGCTCATACCAAGCACAACTACCCCTTAAAGACATGGTGGTTGCAGAATGAGGACATGTTCTTTGGAATTGGGAAGTCAGTCTTCTTTACAGAAAATTTTAGAATAATTTATAAGCTATGCTTACATATATTGTCATTTACTGACATGTCGTTTGGTCATCTTCCCAAGTCATTTCAAGTCTGTGTGTCTCATCTCCTCATTAGGCTCTGAGAGTCTCAATGATCATCATATTTTATTTAAAATTGTGTTCTTCCTTGTTTAACTCCACTAAGATAATCTCCAACTTGATGGAGCAAAAACAAAAAAAGAACACATGGACACCAAGAACACTGTGGTGATTGCAGGGATGGAGGCAGGGGAAGGCAATTCACTCTCTGAAATTTTGCTCCATATTCTTTTTACATTTCATAACATTTACACTAGCTGAAGCTTCACTTCTCAGATTAAAGTTTGTTCCTAATGCTTCTTACATACTTACCACCATGATTACTGTCTTAGCCCATTCAGTCTACTATAACAAGATACCACAGACTGAGTACTTTACAAACAGAAATTTGTTTCTCCCCACAGCTAGCATTATACACAATGGCAAAAAAAAAACTGAAAGTTTTTACTCTAAAATCAGAAATAGGGCAAGAATGTCCATTCTTACCACTCCTATCCAAAACAGTACTGGAAACTATAGCCAGATCAATCAGAACATAAAAAGAAATAAAGTTACCCAAATAACAAAGAAAGAAGTCAATTATCCTTGCTTGAAGATAATATAATCTTTTACATAGAACATCCTATACACCACCAAAAAACAGTTAGAACTACTTAACAAATTCAGTAAACTTGCTGAATAAAAAATTAACATACAAAAATCTGTTGTTTTCCTATACAATAAAGATCAGAAAGAAAAGAATCCCATGTATAGCCACCTCAAAAAATACCTCAGAATAAATTTAACCAAGGAGGTGAACGACCCATACACTGAAAATCTTAAGACAGTGATGAAAGAAATTGAAGAAGACATGAATAAATGATAAGGTTTCCGTGTACATTAATGGAAGAATTAATACCACCAAATGTCTTCACTACCCAAAGCAGCCTACAGATTTATACAGTTCCTATCAAAATTCTAATGGAATTTTTCACAAAAAAAGGAACACACAATTCTAAAATTGTATGGAACAATACAACACCCTGAAGAGCTAAACAATCAAGAAAAAAACAAAGTTGGAGAAATAACATTTTCAGATTTCAAAGTATATTGCAAACCTATAGTAATCAAAACAGCACGGTATTGGCATAAACAGAGACTCATAGGTTCATGTAACAGCACAGAGAACACAGAAATTAGCATATATATACATAAAGTCAATTAATTTATGACAAAAGAGCTAACAATATACAAAGAAAGGACTATGTTCTCAATTAATGATATTAAAAAAACTGGACAGCTACATGCAAAAAAAATGAAACTGGACCACTATCTTACACCATACACAAAAATCAACTCAAAATGAATTAAAGGTTTGAATGTAAGACCTGCAACCACGAAACTTTTAGAAAAACCCACCCCACAGATAGTAAGTTTTTGACATTGATCTTAGCATTTGAATTTGACACCATAATAAAAAATAAATGAGTGAGACTACATCAAGCTAAAAAAAACTTTGTACAGCAAAAGAAACCATCAACAAAATAAAAAGACAACCTATGGAATGAGAAAAATATTTGAGATTTATATATCTGATAAGGAGATAATATCTAAAATATATAAAGAACTCATACAGCTAGACAAGATGGCAGAAGAGTGAATGGAAGTCACACTAACCTCCTTCTAGGACCAGTCTAGAATTGCAACCAAACTGTGGAGAAATCACCCAGAACAAACAACTGAACAAGAGTGAGAGAGAAACCTTATAACCTCAGCCAGAATAATCAGCTTCAGCACAATCTGACTGGTAAGGAGTGTGGTGGAGACCCAAAAAGTCTGGCAAGGAGGCTACAGGTGGAAGTGTAGAGGGATAATTAAGCAACCAGTTGAATCCCCCTGAGAAGTGTGAGGTCTCAACCCTAAGCTGGGATCTCCAGTCTAAAACACCAGAGCCCAAAAAGTACACAGATAACAACCAGTGGCCAGAAGCAGCAGGGTTGCTCTCTGCCAGAAACAGACAGTTGGGGACACAACAAGCTGTTTAATGGACCAACAAACAAATTTTCATTTGTAGCCACTTACCCTGGGCTCCAGCAAAGGTGAGAACACAGTGGGCTAGAGATGTCTGAGGAAAGAATGAGGACAGAAGCTTTGGGGAGATAACAGAGAGTAAATGTAAGGATCCTGGTGCTGTGTCATCCCACATACAGCCAAGGCATCCTTCACAGGAAGACCACTCCCATCTGAGTGGCAGCAGCTTAAGGGGCTAAAAAATAGCCCCAACAACAGGAGGGACTCTGACCTGGCTCTATGGTGCTTAATTGACTGCTGAGTGCAAAGTGATTAGATTAACAACTGAAGGAGTCAGCCAGAGACAGTAGAGTCCTGGCAAAAGTAGTAGTGGGACAGAGTGGACTAGAGATGTTGAGGAAAGACTGCAGATGGAAGCTTTGGGGAGATCACTGAAAGAGTAGCCTCCAGGATTCCAGTGCTGAGTCATCACCCAAATGGCAACAGCCCTCCTGCTCAGGCAGACCATTCCTCTATGAATTGTAGCAGCCTGTGGGGAAACAATACCCCCAACCACAGAAGAGACTCTGCCCAACCCTATGGTTCTTAAATATGACTCCTTAGTGCTGAATGATTAGATTAACAACTAAAAGAGACAGCCACAGACAGTAGATCCCTAGCACTCTGGGAACATACAGCCTAAGGTCAGACAGGATCTACATCTGGCATCACCAGAGAGGGATCCAGAAAGAAAAAACAGTGGTAAATACCAGAGGCTACCAAGACAAAATCCACTTTGGTCTGCTCCATGATTTGTACTTTTTTCCAGGTAGCTTTCTAACATTTGTTTCTTGTCCATCAAGTTTGTGCATATTAACTCACTAGTTTTTATACTATTGTTTATTTCAATTTACACATTTTGCCCCTACCTTCTCTTACCTCATTTTACCTTCTTCTTTTCTCTCATTACTTTCATTTTAAATTTTGTTTTCTCTCTTACTAAAACTTGTTTTCATTCTGCACTCTTACTATTCCTCCCCTGTCTAGCATCACAAAACTAATTTCTTTGTCAATGGTCATCTTACATCCTTTTCCCCTGTTCTAAAAATGCCTGCATTCCACCTTTAGCAATCTTTGCTAGTTGTTTTTGAATTTTTCTTCTTTTAAATTTATTTAATTACTTTTCAAGTACAGTTTTCTGTCTTTTACTCCCATCCCAGCCCACCCACTGTGCTGCCTCCCTCCCTCCCATTTCCACCCTTCTTAGTTGTTGTCCAGGTATCCTTTATATTTGTTCCTCTAAATCCCTCCCCTATTTCCCTTGAAATTCCCTCCTCTCCCCCTCTAGTTGCTGTCCCCCTATTCTCTATTTCAGTGTCTTTTGTTATATTTTTCTTGCTTGCTTGTTTTGTTGTTTAGCTTACTGTTAAAGGTGAGATCATATGGTATTTGTCTTTCACCGCCTGGCTTATTTCACTCAGCATAATGCTTTCCAGTTCCATCCATTATATTGCAAAAGGTAGGAGCTCTTTCACTCTTTCTGCTTCATAGAATTCCATTGTGTAAATGTGCCATAGTTTTTTGATCCATTCATTTGCTGACAGGCACCTAGGTTGCTTCCAACTCTTGGCTATTGTAAATTGTGCTGCTATGAACATTGGGGTGCATAGGTTCTTTGGGATTGGTGTTTTAGGGTTCTTAGGATAGAACCCTTAGGGTTCTTTGGGATTGGTGTTTTAGGGTTCCCAGCAGTGGAATTGCTGGGTCAAAAGGCAGGTCAAATTTTAGTTTTCTTGGAAAATTCCATACTGTTTTCCATAATGGTTGTACCAGTCTGCAATCCCACCAACAGTGGACTAGAGTCCCCTTTTCCCCACACCCCCTCCAACATTTGTTGTTTATTGCTTTGTTTATGATAGCCATTCTCACTGATGTAAAGTGGTATCTCATTGTGGTTTTAATTTGCATCTCTCTGATAGCAAGCAATATTGATCATTTGAATTTTTTCAATTTTATCTCTAGATGTTCACTAATTTTGTATATCAAATATCAAATTTTACTGGTCCCCTCTCTTAGTATTTTTTCATCTCATTTGATAAATTCTGCCTTGTCTCAGCTTGTTACCTCCTCTTTTTGCTTTCTTCTATTTCTCTTTCATCCTGCCCTTTTATTTTTCTGTATTCTCCTTTATTTTCTTTCCTTTTTCTTTTTGTCTCAAATTTTAACTTCTTCCTGTCTTAGCCTGGTTTTTGTTCCCCATTATTAGTATTTCTTCTCCCCCTATCACTTCAAAATTACTTCCTATTTCTGTAGACATCTCCTAAGGTTTTTTCTTCCTTTTTTTCATCTTATTCCCATCCCACCTAAACTAATTTTGGCTCATTTGTTGATGATAGTGTTGAGGTGGATCTTTCTCTCCAATTTGATTCCTATATTTTTATTATTTATTTACTTTTCCCTTCCTTTATTGTGCTCTCTCACCATATTTTATAATATTTTATTTTAATTTCTATTTAAAACTAATATTATACACCATCCTTCTCACACTCAAGTCCACCTTATTCATTACCTTTTTTATTCATGATATAAATTTTAATTTCTTTGCAATGTTCTGAAACCTAATTCTTATTAGTGTATCTACCCTTTCAAAATAATTTTTCTTTCAGTAAGTAACCTCATATTCACTCTTTTTTCTTATAATAGCCTTAATCTCTTTACACCCTTATTAATATTGGTTCATTTGCTGTTGATATTGGAAGTGCCAGGAGGAGGGTTTTTTTTTTTTTTTTTTGCAGGAGTGGATGTGTTTCCTGGGTTTCTGGTTTTGTTCTGATAGCACCTTCACAACAGTGTACAAAACGTGGTGGGTGGAGTGAGCATTAGTAAATCAGCAGGAGGAAAGGACACAACAAAGACCAACCCAACAACAATCAAAACCCAGTTACATCCAGAGAGCCACAATAAGTGGCATAGAAATCATACCAAGAGCATCAAGTTCAGGAGATCAAGGAGACTGCACCACTGAGTCCCACAGGTCTCCTATCACAGACTTTAGCATCACAAATAGAGAGAGTTAAAGCAGGTCAATTTAAGAAGCAGAAGCAAACAAGAAGAGTCTCACAAAAATGGGAAGAAAAAAAGCAACAAAAAAGAAAGGAGGAATCCACAGAATTTTAAATGAAATAGAGGCAAGTCAACATTCTGATACTGAGTTGAAAACAGTGGTCATAAGGAAGCTCAGTGAGCTCAGTGAGAATTACCAAAAACTACAGGGAATCTACAAGAAACTTACTGTGAATTACACCAGCATGAAAAAGGACATAAAAGTTATCAACAAGAATCAAGGGGAAATAGAGAGTACAAGTTCTGAATTGAACAATACAGTAGAAAGAATCAAAAGCAAGCGAGATGTAGCAGAAGACTGAATCAGCGAGCTGGAAGACAAGGTAGAAAAAAACTTCCAGAAAAAAACAAGAACCTAGAGGGAAAAAACTAAAAAACACTCAAATTTTTGGCGACTGAATATCATGCTACTAAAAAAATGAGTGGGTTTAGTATAAGATCAAGGGAGAAATCAAATATTTTTGGTTAACAAAAGAAAATAAACTCACAACAGTCCAAAATTGATGGGACACAGCAGAGGCAGTCCTGAGAGGAAAGTTCATAGCAATACAAGCCTACATAAAACTATATATAAATAATTTTTTTAAAAAAACATAGAAATATTTCGAAGAAACAACCCAACCCTACATCTACAAGAACTGGAGTAATTACAATAATCAAATCCTAGAGTGAGTAGAATGAAGTAAATAACCAAAATCAGAGCAGGGCTAAATGACCTGGAGACTAAATGAACAATTCTAAGGATTAATAAATCCAGGAGCTGCTTCTTTGAAAAAAATTTAAAAATTAATATGCCTTTAACAAACTCATCACGAAAAAAATAGAGATGTCCCAAATAAAAAATACCAGAAATGAAAGAGAAGAGATTAAAACAGATAACACAGAAATATCAAGGATTGTAAGAAATTACTATGGAGAGCAATGTTCAGGAAATTTAAAAACTTGGTTGGAATAGACAAATTGCTAGGAAAAATTATCTTCCAAGACTGACTGAAAATAAGCAGAAACCCTGAACAGACTGATAACTGTTGGCAAAATCAAAGCAATAATAAAAAATTCCCAACACACAAAAATTCTGGACTGGAAAATTTTATGAAAGAATTTTACAGAATGTTTAAAGAAAGCTAACTCCTATTCTTCACAGACTATTACAAATAATCCAAGAAGAGAGAAGACTCCCAATTTTTTTCTTACAAAGCCAACATCACCCTAATCCCTAAATGAGATAAAGACACAACAAAGAAAGAAAACTTCATGCCAATATAACTGATGAATAAAGATGCTAAAGTCATCAAGAAAATATCTGCAAACCATATTTAGCAATACATTAAAAAGGTCATACCACAATCAAATGGGATTCATTCGAGGCATGTAAGGAAAATACAACACTCCCAAATCAATAAACGTTATACATCACATAAACAAAAGGAAAGACAAAAAATCACAGGATTATATCAATAGTTATAATATTATATCAATACTTATCCATAAAGCATTTGATAAGTATGACACCCATTTATAATAAAAATGCTCAGCAATGGGGAATTAGAGGCAGCATTCCTCAACATGATAAATGGCGTATATGAGAAATCTACTACCAACATCGTACTCAATGAGCAAAAACTAAAAGCTTTCACAAACATTAGGAACAAGACAAGGACATTCACTTTTACAACTTCTGTTCAATATAGTACTGGGAGTTCTAGCCACAGGGATCAGACAAGAAAAGAAAGAAAAGGCATCTAAATTGGATATGCGAAAACGAAACTCTCATTATGTGCAGATGGCATGACAGTATATGTAGAAAACCCTCTAGACTCCACCAAAAACTACTTGATCTAGTAAGTGAATTTGGCAAAACAGCAGGATACAAAGTCACTATTCAGAAGTCAAAGGCATTTTTGTACACGAGGAATAAAATATCAGAAACAGAAATTGGGAAGAAAATTCCATTTGAGATAACAACAAGAAAAATAAAGTACCTAAGAAACCTAATGAAGGAGGTAAAATATCTGTACTCAGAAAATTACACAACATGGAAGAAAGAAATTAAGGAAGAAATAAATAAATAAAAACATGTGCTCTGTTCATGGACTGGAAGAATTAACATCATCAAAAAGTTCATACTACCCAAAGAAATTTATAGATTCAACACAATCCCTATTAGAATACCAATGATATAATTCACAGATATAGAACAAACATTTCAAACACATATATGGAACTATATATGACCCTTAATACCTGCAGCAATTTTGATAAAGAAGAACAAAGTAGGAGGGAATCACAATACCTGATATTAAATTATGTTACAAGGCCAACAAGGCCACTGTAATCAAAATAGTCTGGTACTGGCACAAGAACAGACACATAAATCAACGGAACATAATAAAGAGCTTAGAAATAAATCCATGTCTGTATGGTCAATTATTATTTGGCAAAGGGGATAGAAGCATAAAATGAAGTAAAACTTTTCTCTTCAACAAATGGTATGGGGAGATCTCAGCAGCTACATGAAAAAAAAGAAAATCAATCACCAACTTACACCATAAAAAATAAACTCAAGATACATACAATTCTTAAGCATAAGCCACAACACCATGAAAGTCCTGGAGGAGAGCACAGGCAGGAAAATCCTAGATATTCCATGCAGCAATATTTTCAGCAATATTTCCCCTAAAGCAATGCTCATAAAGAAAAATAAACAAAAGGGAATTTATCAAATTGAAAAGCTTCTGTATTTCAATGTCTCTGGTTTATTTTTGCTTGCTTGTTTGTTTTGTTGATTTGATTCCACTGATAGGTGAGATCATATGGTATTTGTCTTTCACTGACTAGCTTATTTCACTTAGGATAATGTTCTCCAGGTCCATCCATGCTGTCATGAAGAATTGGAATTATTTCTTTCTGCTGAGCAGTATTTCATTGTATAAATGTACTGACAGTAACCAGATGGATAATCGGGCAAAGAAAGGAAGGGTTACCAAGGAACATGTATAAATCACCCATGGAAAAAGCTAAAGGAAGGTAGATTGAGGGTGGAAGGTGAGGATGGGTGGTGCAGTGGAAATTGGTGATGGAAAAAATGGACACAACTGTACTTGAAAAATAATAAAAATACATAAATATATTTTTAAATGCTTCTACGTGGCTAAAGACAAAATCAGCAAAATGAAAAGGGAACAGTGTGGGAAAATATATTTGCCAATGACACCTCCAACAAGGGTTTGATCTCCAAAATACAAAAAGAATTCACACAACTCCACACCAGGAAGAAAAAATTAATTAAAAATTTGACAAAGTACTTGAACAGACACTTGTCCAAGGAAGATGTACAGAAGGCCCAGAAACATGTGAAAAGATGCTCAGCGTCACTAGCCATTAGGGAGATGCAAATTAAAACTACAGTGAAATATCACTTTATATTGGTCAGAATGTCCATCATAATCAGATCAAAAAGTGCTACTGAGATTTTGGAGAAAGGGGAACCCTAGTATACTGCTGGTGGGAATGCAAATTGGTGCAGCCACTCTGGAAAACAGTACGGGATTTCCTCAAAATCTAAAATTTGAACTGTTTTTTTTTTTTTTTTGACCTGGCAATTCCCCTGCTGGGATTATACCCTAAGAATACCAAAACACTAATTCTAATAATCCTATGCACCCCAATGTTCATAGCAGTGCAATTTACAGTAGCCAAGTACTGGAAACAGCCTAAGTTCCCAACATTAAATGAGTAGACCAAAAAATTGTGGTACATTCACATGGTGGAATACTATGAAGCAGAAAGAAAGAAAGTTCTTACTGTTCATGACAGCATAGATGGAACTGGATAGCTTAATTTACGTGAAATAAGCCAGTTGGTGAAAGACATCAACCATACAATCTCACCTATAAGTGGAACCTAATCAATAAAACAAACAAATGGGTAGTATAAAGCCATAGACACCGAAATAATGAACAAACTGTCATTACCCACGTCGTGGAGGGATGTGAATAACAGGAGAAAGAAGCAAAAGGGTCATCAAGGATGACCCTTAGTCCATGGGCATACAGCACCCATGGACTAAGACAACTGAGGGTGGTGCAGGATTGAATGTGGGGATGGATAGGGTGGAAGAGAGTAATAAGGGGATAATGGGAACAACTGTAATTGAATGACAATTTCACAACAAAAAAGTAATCTATTGAAGTCAATAGAAAAATACCCAAACAGTCTGATTTGAAAAAATTGTTAGAGGATCTTCATAAACATTTCCTATAGAAGACATATGAGTTGGCTAACAGGTACATGAGGAGGTCTTCAACTTCATTAAACATCAGGAAAATGTAAATTAAAACCACAATGCCATGTCACCTCCCACCTGTCAGCATGGCTATTATCAAATCGACAAGAGATTAATGTCAAAGGATGTGGAGAAAATAGAACACTTGTGTACTATAGGTTGGAATGTGAATTGGTGCAATCACAAAGGAAAACTGTGAAAGTTCCTCAAAAAATTAAAGTTAGAATTATCATTGACCCAGCAACTCCACTTCAAAGAAAACTAAAATAGTACCTAGAAAAGATATGTTAATGTTCATTGCAGCATTTTTTGAAAGATTTTTTTTATTTATTTTCATAGAGAGGAATGGAGAAAAAGAGGTATAGAAACAACATCAGTTGGTTGCCTCTCACATGCCCCCATGTGGGGACACAGCCCACAACCCAGGCATGTGCCCTGTTAGGGAATTGAATGGGCAACCTTTTGTTTCACAGGCCAGTGCACAATCCACTGAGCCACACCAGCCAGGGATCACCAAAGCATTATTTACAGTAGCCAAGGCATGTAAGCAAATTAAGTGTCCAACAGTAAATGAATGGGTTAAAAAATGTGGTATACACATAATAAAATATTATTCAGCAATAAAAAAGGAAATCCTGACATTTGCAACATATATGGCCCTTGAGAGTATTGTATTAAGTGAAATAAGTCAGACAGAAAAAAGACAACTATCATAAGATTTCACTTACATGTGGAACCTAAAAACCCGGTACTCATAGATACTTCTGGTGGTTGCCAGAGGTGGGAGTTGGGGGATAAGTGAAATGGGTGAAGGTGGACAAAAGGTACAAACATCCATTTATAAATAAGTCCTGAGTATATAATGTATAACATCGTAACTGTAGTTAACAACACTTTATTGTATGTTTGAAAGTTGCTAAGAGAGTAGCTCTTAAAAATTCTCATCACAAGAAGAGAATAATTTCAACTGGTGATGGATGTTAACTAAATTTATCATGGTAGTCATTTTGCAATATATACATTATATCAAGTCATTATGTTATACACCTAAAACTAGTAAAGCAATTACATCTCACTTAAAAAAAAGGATTTCAGTGAGGGACACACACAGTACACTCCAAATATTCAAAACAGATTTTGAATTCAAACTTTGATGTATGTTGCATCATCTGGAAAAGAAAACCATGACACAGTGATGCTAGTATAAAGTGTTCCATTACTATACCATATACCATCAATTAAGTTTAAAAATGAGTGATCCCAGCCCTGGCTGGTGTAGCTCAGTGGATTGAGCACGGGCCTGCGAACCAGACGATTGCAGTTCGATTCCCAGGCAGGGCACATGCCTGGGTTTCAGGCTGGTTCCTTGTAGGCCAACTCCCAGCAGGGGACACATGAAAGGCAACCATACATTGATGTTTCTCTCCCTCTCTCCTTCCCCTCTAAAGATAAATAAATAAATAAAATCTTTAAAAAAATTAGTGATCCCATGGACTATTGATCAAAATCTCTATTTCCATAACTTACCAAATAAGTCAGTCATTTTATAAAAATTATTTTGGCCTTGACTTATTTTTGGTCATGCAGAAATAGAACTTCTCACAAATTCTTCAGTCAATACGGGTGTGTAAGTAAACAAGATGGGTGTGCCACCTGACACAACCACAGCTAAATAACAGCTAAACTAAAGAACAACTATCACTCAGGACCATCAGAAAATTGAGTTGTATGGAAATCCAACAACTAAGGAATTAAAGAACCATATTCATCCAGATGGGTAGGAGAGGTGGAGATGCACAAATGAAAAATGGGCTGCTCCCACACACATGTGTAGTGGTTATAAGTTGCAGGGCTATCTCAGGATTGAGGGATTATGCCTCACACCATAGTGTCCATCCCAGGGTTCCATTGCCAATAAAATAAGTCCCTCATAACCATAACTTCTTGCTTTAAAAACCAGTGGGGTTTGGATCAGTGGAAGAAACTGTGGGACTCTCAGGCATCTCCTCTTGGAGGGCCCCACACAAAGACTTACCCAGACTCACTCTCTCTTGACTCCAGCACTGGGGAAGCACCTTGAGGGCACCAGTGGCATTCAGGGAGGAACTGAAGTGTCTGACATCAGGGCAAGAGCTGGGAAAGAGCTTTCTTTCAGCGAGAACTGTAGATAGTGGCTACTATTCCTTTTCTGAGCCTTTCCCCACAAAGTACCACAGTATGGTGGCACCACACCTGAGGGTCCATCAACCTGGCCCACAATGTTAGCCACACCCTAACAATTGCCTAAAGCTCCTAGTTTCCAACTTATAGGCCCACTCAAGCTGATAACAATGGCTTTTCCATATGAATGCCTAGGCTAGGCACAGTCTTCAGACCTTTCTAACTCTGCAAAAACAAATAACACCTGAGCCCAGTACCTCTATCTGAGTGTACCCAGGCCCAGCACTAGCAGCACCCATCTGAAGATTGCCTTACAGCTTATGCCAAGTGGCCCCAGACAGAATACATGTGGAGGCTGACCTTGGCCTGCACCACCTGGAAAATCACAGAGCCTGAGCACCCAGCACACAGTTACAGACTACATTGGAGCCCTACCACCGAACCATTTCCACAAAACATGGAGGGAAGTGGTTGGAGGTAGTGGTCACAGTCTTACCACCTATCTGGCCTGGGTAAATCCCTCCCATTGACTTGCTGACTACAATCATGACTCAACTACAAGAGGAGGGCTTAATCACCCCACACAGAGCGCACACCTAGAGTGCTCAGCTTGGGGGGTAGAGGCGGCTGTGTCACTGGACTGTATAGGATACCTGCTTCACTAAGCCATACTATCAAGACATGGAGTCAAAGCAACTTGTGTTTGTTTCTAATACATAGAAACAAACACAGGGAGGCTGCCAAAATGAGGAAATACAGAAATATGGCCCACTAAAAGAACAGAACAGAACTCCAGAAAAAGAACTAAACAAAAAGGAGATAAGCAATCTATCAGATGCAGAGTTCAAAACACTGGTTACAGGGATGCTCAAGGAAATTAGTGGGTACTTCAACAGCAAAACTGATTCAATCAGATATGAAAGAGAGACTACTTGAAATAAAGAATGATGTACAGGGAATCATTAGTGTAATGGAAGAAGCCAATGATCAAACAAATGATTTGGAACATTAGGAAAAATAATCTGATCAGTACAACAACAAGAAAAGTAATAATAAGCCCTGGCTAGTGTAGCTCCACGGATTGAGCGCAGGCCTGCAAACAAAACAACTGCAGTTTGATTCCCAGTCAGGGCACATGCCTGGGTTGCAGGCTAGTTCCCAGCAGGGAACACACAAAAGGCAACCATACACTGATATTTCTCTCCCTCTCTCCTTCCCTTCCCCTCTAAAGATAAATAAATAAAATATTTAAAAATACATAAATAAATAATAAGGATAAGTGAGGATAATGTAAAGAGCCTCTGGGACAACTTGAAGCATATGAACATTTGCACCATAGGGTGCCAGAAAGAGAAAAGAAAGAGCAAGACTTGGAAATTTATTTTTAAAAATAATAAAAGAAATCTTCCCTAATTTGGTGAAGGAAATAGACATACAAGTCAAGGAAGTACAGAGAGTCCCAAACAAGATGGACATGAAGAGAACCGCCGCAACACACATCATAATTAAAATGCCAACGGTTAAAGATAAAGAGAGAATCTTAAAAGCAACAAGAGAAAAGCAGATAATTACCTATAGGGGAGTTCCTGTAAGACTGTCAGCTGATTTCTCAAAAGAAACTTTTCAGGCTAGAAGGAATTAGCAAGAAGTATTCAAAGTGATGAAAAGCAAGGACCTACCACCTAGAATACTCTATCCAGCAAAGCCCCCATTTAGAATGGAAGGGCAAATAAAGTGCATCCCAGGCAAGGTAAAACTAAAGAAGTTCATTATCACCAAGCCATTACTATATGTATGTTAAAGGGACTTATTTTAGAAAAAGAATATCAAAATAATTAACATTAAAATGACAACAAATACATGACTATCAAAAATTGAATCTAAACAACAAACTAAGCAAATAAATAGAATGGAAACAGAATCATACATATGGAGAACACTGGGATGGCAGCCAGCTGGGAGAGGGGTTTGGGGGAATAAGGAAAAGGTGAAGGGACTAAAAAGTACAAATTGGTAGTTACAGAATAGGCAGGGGGATGTTAAGAGCAAGTATACAAAATGGAGTTGCCAAAGAACTTATATACATGACATGACCCATGGACACAAACAAAGGAGGGGGATTGCCAGAAAGTGTGAGGGTGCTGGGTGGAGGTGCGCAATGGGGGAAAATTGGACAACTGTATAGCACAATCAATAAAATATAATTAAAATGAAATGAAAAATAGAAATTCTCATAAGATAGTGTTTTAATTAAGAAGAGCATTATCCCTAAAGTTAAAGTCTAATTTTAAAAACAGTAAAAATTAATGAGATTAAAATATGATTTCCCCAATTTGAAACAGATTTTCTGCGTGCATCATTGTGAAAGACCCAAAAATATTTGTCCTATCAATAAAAAAGAAGGCCCTTAATGAGCCCAAGTAAATCCCAACATGAGAGTGCTGCGTTATGTTCAGTTTGACCACAAGCTTCTGGATATTGTCTCCAAGGAAAATTTAAGTGTTTTCACACCATCTGAACACATAAGAGTAGGAATATCATCAAATGCAAAGCAAATATAGCAACTATAACTTTCAGAAACAGATAAATACTGTAACAGCAAATCTACAGTCTATTAAAGAAACAATTGCTTAAACATTTTATCAGGTGTCATCATAGCAATAATGTTATTTCTTCACCTTAGTTAAAGCCCACCAGTATAATTCATATTTACATTATTAGCATTAAAATTGACAAAGACATTAACTTAAAATTGTTTATTTCAAGATCTGCTGATGATTAAACTCAAAAGTTTTGTGAATATGATTATCGGATTGGTCAAAAATGAGTTTCATTTTTTCCGTAAAATAAGACACATTTTTTTTATTTTCACCAATAATTTTATTGATTCAGACTTTTTTGAGTATGTCAT
The DNA here is from genome assembly GCF_014824575.4 of Sturnira hondurensis. Taxonomy (NCBI): domain Eukaryota; kingdom Metazoa; phylum Chordata; class Mammalia; order Chiroptera; family Phyllostomidae; genus Sturnira; species Sturnira hondurensis. The sequence continues at coordinate 261,967 of NW_028096087.1, forward strand.
CTATCTCATGCGGGGTATAATTTTAATTGTTCTCCTGTCTTGATTTAGTCACTATCAATGGGTCTACCCTACCATGAAGCAAGGTCCAGTGAGAAATCTTCAGCACAAAACTTCGCAAACCACTTTGATATGTTCAGTCACAACACTTTCTCTATATACTGCACAAATATTTTTGCATTAAGTTGCATATTTACCTTTCTTGAAATAATAAAGAATAATATGCTGAAAATGTGTATTTTCTTCCATCTTCAAAATTAAAATGGCTACACAAAAATTCACCGGTTGTGGTAAGTTTTATTTTAATGCATGCTGATATGACAGTCGTCACAATACAATCTAACAAAATTGTTTCAAATGAAGTTAAAAGCAACTAGGCGCTACTTAGAGCCATCTTACAGAAAAAAAACAAATAAGCTTTTTGGCAAACACAATACATATAGAAATGTTTTTAACGTGTAACTCTTGGTTCATTTCTCCATCTTGTCAGGTGCCTATTGTTCTACAAGAACTAAAACCTTGAATTAGAGTATAACATTACTCTCCAAAGGTCTGGTGACTCAACATTTCACTCTTCTTCAATCATCACTCAGGGGAGGCTAAAAAGAAGCAAAGCTGACCCAAATATTCTGGCCCCTAGTTGTTCAAGATCCCTTCTTATGCTTAAATGTGACCCTGAGAAAAAAAGAGGGAGGAGGCCAAACTGTTTCTCAGCATGTGAAATGCTTCTAGGACCTTTGCTTTTTTCCTTTTATTGCTGTTCAAGTACCGTTGTCTCCATTTTCATCCTACCATGCCCCCCTGCCCAACCCATCCTTGTCTCCCACCCTTGAACCTACCCCCTTTGGCTTTGTCTATGCATCCTTCATATATGTTCCTTGATGGACCATTATCCCATACTAGGACCTTTTCTTAGTTCCCTATTTCTGAAGGAAAATCTAGTTAATGAATTTGTTTTGGATTCAGTATAACTATTTGTGTAATACTTAATAGTAATTTTAATTTTTAAAAACAAGCTAGAAGAGGACACTGTCCACTAACTTACAGGTTTGCTTCTCTTCTCCGGTCTGTATTTAACAACAAAAGGTAATGGTTTTTGGTTGTGGCCAAGTGTCCATTATCTATACCACCAGAAAGCACTCATTAACTTCTAATCAATCCAGTTGTTTCTATTTAATTTGGAGTTGTAGAAAGCTTCTCATTGTACTCATAATGAAAAAAATGCATGTGTCTGAAAAGGGTTTAACCTTACATATTTGAAACTATGATCAACCCTAAGGGGTTTGTTTTGTACAAGTCTCTAGAGAGCAAGTTTTAAGATAAGAGGTTAAAAGAGAGGCATGGTATACCAGCTTGCTTGCAAAGAGACACTGGTGTCTATCACTGAAATATAGATATTCAGATATCTATATTCCCCTTAAATAATTCCCTGCAATGAAGGTATCTCCCCCCAAGAGAGTAACATATTTGATCAGAATAGCTTTATGTATGATTTGGCTCTCACCAGGATAGCCTCAAGAGATGGACATCTCATTATGTGAAAACCCAAGAGGTGTAGCCACCAATCTCCCTCCAGCACAATATGAAAAGTAAATATAGGGCTTTTTGCCTCTAATAAAGACACATGGCCAAAATTTCTGCTAATTTTTCAAAAATGACCTCTTACAACTCATGTAAACCTGCTTCTGCGGTCACAATTGAAACTTCAAGAACCTACCCCTTGACCTACTTATTAGCTGTTATAATTAGCAAGAAGGGACTCAGTTCTACCTATATTCATGCCATAATTGATCCCTAAATATAAAGCACACAAATATTTTAAAATGCAAATAACACTTAATTCTTTCCTCTATAACCAACAAGACATTCTTGATAATGCCTCAACTAGGTCAATTTTTTAAGTTAATTCTTTATAGTGCAGTAGTTTTTTAAAAAAATAAAGATTTTTCATTGTAGATCACTGAATAAAAAGAAAAACATAATCACACTAAAGTGATGGTACTGTCGACTAGGTGTTTCATCATCAAAAGAGTTTATTCAGGAAAAAGAAAAAGTTGCAACACTGTGCATACAGACATAGAAGGTCACATACACACATGGCCATGTGTGCCAAGATAAAAAGTATATACAAAAAGAAAAAAGGAAGTTAAGGAGAGCTTTATTGTAAGTCCAGAATCTTTCTTCTAGGGGTCTTGGGATAACATAGAGTGTAAAAACTCCTCTCATAGAATATCCAGACTGATTATATTTGTTTAAAATATCAATCACACTTGCTGGTGTGGCTCAGTAGATTGAGCGCCGGCCTGCAAACTAAAGGGTCCCTGGTTCAATTTCCAGTCAGGGCACATGTCTGGGCCTCAGGGCAGGTCCCCAGTGGGGCACACAAGAGGCAACCATACATTGATGTTTCTCCCTCTTCATTCCTTCCCCACTGTCTAAAAATAATATAAATTTTAAAATCTTAAAAAAATAAAGTGTCAATCTTTATCAGTATTTTATATAATTGTAACATTTTAAAGTCACACACAAATAACACTCATGTTACTAAAATATTAAATAATGGAATGCTCAAATATCACGTGCTTGCACTGCTCCTTTCCATTGAAAAAATCTTATGAATCTTTATAATAACTATCTGAGTAGGGCAAGGAAGTTATTACTATCACTCACATGCCACCAACAAATTATATTTTTCTCTATTAAATTCAAAACTATGAATTAATTAGAGACTACATGCATAAATTATAAGAATTTTAAGTCAAATTGTAGGTTGTGTTATACTAAAATGAGACAGAATCTTCCATTTATGTATGGATCTATCTTCTTACTTCTCTGGTCATTTTTATTGGCTGACTAGCAATTTTTAATCCAATGTGTTTCTAATTTTATCCATTGTTTTGTTTAAAAGTGACCACGTGGTCACGTGAAAAATAATACCTTGGTATCTTGGGTCATCCCATTGTCCAGCATGTGTAATCCTTAATAACCTCTATCACTGAGCAATTTGGTGGAATGACCCCTGTCTCTTATTGTGCGTGTACAGCTCAACTATTCTGGTAAACATTAGTCGTTGGTAAGGTTTTAGAAATCTCCTTTATCAAGAGACTCACCAAATAAACCTCAGATAATTCAGCAAAACTGAAACAGAAACTTTCCAGAACTTAGCAAAAACACACAGGATAAAAACACAGGCTGAAATAATGAATAGGCAGCTCGAGATGAGGGAGAAAGAATAGGAAAGGCCCTTTCACGATTCATTATGCCTCATGGGCTAGTGGTAGTAAAGTTAATTTTAAAATGCTTTGAAATTAAGAATCTGGGCATCACTCTAAATGTAAATAAATCTTGTTTCATTTCCTGGAATCTGACTCTGATTAGGACAGTCACCAGCTACTTAGCCTGCTGATAAATTTAAGATCAAAAGTCTAGTTCATAATTAACTCTGTCTTATTATGAAGACCAAGCATAGCAAAACCATTTGTAAATAGTGTATGAGCACATTGTTCTGACAGTTGCACTGGGATAAATGGGTTTGTCACAGCCACATTCAAATCTGAAAGTCTTCTGGTGCTGCTGATGGAATAATGACTGAATATTGTGTGCAAGTTGGTGTTTCCTCAATGAACAAATCTAAAAGAAATTTGAGAGACCATCTTAGCAATTGAATTTTGGTCCTTTTTTGATAACAGGATCGTTTTCAATTTACAGCTGTCCTTTCAATTTTCAGCTTCTGGAAGGAGTCCAATGAATTGTTTACTTGCCATTGTTTCCTCTTTTTCACTGCATAGGTTCTACCATTCCTTTATCTTATCACTGTAAGCCAGATCACTGTTAAACTGAATTTAAATCATATTTGCTTGGCACTACTTGCTTTCCAGCCTGGATGGCCAGTTTTGTACTGTTTGTACTTCATTGAAAGTCCTGTGCTGGCATATATATTTGTATAACTGCTTTTATCCCAAGAATCCTCCTAAAAATGAGTGGGTTGACTCATAGGACTGTCCCACTGTGCAACCTATAAACAGAAGTGGGGTCCTGCTTGTCCTGGGCATTGCAATACCAATTGTTTTATCCATTTTTTACAGCTCAGACCCATTTCCTTGCTCTTATTTTCCTTATGTTTCCTCCTTGTCACTGTTTGCACACACAGGAAAGACCAGTAGGCTCACATGAGGACAAGGCTCCTGCTGGAATGCAGTCATATTGACAGAACAAGTGATCTGTCATTGTTACTGTATTAACATGAATAAGTGAATAAATAAACAGATTCTGTACAAATGCTGTTTTTTCTGTCTTCTTTCAAGATTCAAAAAGATGTTCCAGAACAGCCAAACTCTGACCCTGGAATATTGAGCAGAAGTGAATTGGGGAATTATTTAGATGCGTGTATCATTTGTACTTCCATTACCAGCACATTAGGGCGTAATAAATATCTTTTCCACTAAGAACAGCCAGCACTGACATTTGAAACAGTTTCTGCCTGAAACATTTTCTCAGGAAGCATTGAGGGAGTATAGAACCCTAGACAAAGTCACAGATATGATCTTCTGCAGGGGAAAGGCAGCAGTGTGCCTTGGCCAAGAAAACTGGCTTTTTCATTCATCAGCATTTTGCAAATATGAGCTGCAAATTAACTGCACGGGTAATTTCACCTTTCCTAAAGGAATTCCACCACAGGTGGAGGGTAGAGAGAGACAGTATAGCCTACAAAGGCAATTTTCAACTGGTGGGTCACAAAATTTTAAAACATGAAATACCTGACTCTAGTCAAGGCACTGACCTCTTTTCCCTTAGATTATCAAATAAAATAAAAATTAAAAATCACCAACACAATGGGAGCTGTTTAGTATAATGAATCAAAATTATATTTATTTTTTTTCATAACTTTGGTAATTAGTTATGTGTATGAGGTGAAAAATTTGAAAATTGCCAGCCTAGACCCTTGGTTCTCAAAGTAGGGTTCCAGGAACTTTTGACACAGCTTAAGTTTGAAAGCCACTGGCCCAGAAACAGGACAGCATGTAGCAAGGCTAGAATATACCATCAAATTTCTGTGAGCTCTGCTGACCTCAGACGACTCATTTGTATTCTCTAAATCTCAAATATCTGTATGGGAAATAGGCAGTAATAATAACATTGATGTGACAATTAAGTGAATGGATTTGACCTATTAAATACTTAGTGTAGGGCTTGCTGATAGAAAATACTCAATATTAGTTATTGTTGATCTTATTCTTTTGAAAACACTAGGATGACAATGAAGCATATGCTTAATAAATATAATAAACACATAAATCTATGAATGAGTGGCAGGATTATAGATTATAAACTTGTATTGAGAAGGAAAATGCTAATGGAAATTCATAACTAGACCTCTGCTTTTAGAATACACATTATAAAAATAAATGTACTATTCTCTAAATCTTTGTGAACATCAAATATATTGAACAAATGGAAAGAGTAGGGAGAGAGGGAAAGAATAATAAGGAGGAAATGTGAAAGTTAGAAATTAAAATTTGTTGCTTTCCTGCAGTGTATTTTAGATGTTGATGTGGCTCTGAGCACTGATTTTCTCAAGTGGTCTACCCTAGAGCTATGAAAATCCTGATGCTTTTAGAATCTTTATTCTCTATTCTATGGCCCTTCTTCCTTCAGTTTATCAAAGCACCTGCTTCCTGATATAGAGGTACTTTGGTTTCCCCTAATTGTGAGACTTACAGGGAAAAAAGTACTGGTGTGAGAAAATTAAGAGGAGGTTCTGATAGTGCCAGGTGATGCTAAAAAAAAGGAAAAGAGGTGGAACACAAAGGCTATAGAGGGAGAGCTCAGAAGACACCTGGTTCTGGGGATCATAACAGGAAACATCTGCTCCTGGGATCTAAGGGTATATACTCATAATCATAGTAGACATTTGCTCATGGGATCCTAGGAGTCATATGCTCATGGAATGATAGTGGCAATCCACTCCCAGGATCTTAGACAGCATCTGCTCCTGGGATCACGTTGGGAATTTGCTCGTGGAATCATAGTGGGTGTCTGCTCATAGGATCATACTGGTTGTATGCTCCTGGAATCATCATGGGTGTCTGCTCATGGAATTCTATGGGGTGTCTTCACCTGGGATCCTAATGGGCATCGGCTGTTGGAATACCAATGGTCATGTGTTCATGGGATAATAGTGGATGTCTGCTTTTTGGACATCCCAAAATAGAGGACATGGGATAATAGAGGACATCTGCTCCTGGAATCCTAAGGGTCATCCATCTGCTCATGGGATCAAGTGGGTGTCTGCTTGTTGGATTAGAGTGAGTGCCTTCTCGTGGGATCAGAATGGGTGTCTGCTCATGGAATCAGAGTGGGCATCTGTTCATGAGATCATAGTGGGCACTGCTTCTGGGATGATAATGGCATCTGCTCCAGTGATCCTGGGGTTCATCAAATCATGTGATTATATTGGATGTCTTCTCATGGGATCATAGTGGGCATCTGTTCCTTGGATCCTAAGTGGCATCTGCTCATGAAATCATAGGGCACATCTGCTCACAAAATCATAGGATGCATCTGCTCATGGATAACAGTGGGTGTCTGCTCATGTCATAATTGTGGGAGTCCCTTGGGTTGGGGCAGCCACCATGGCTGGGAAGCACCTATCTGGGGCTCTGGATACTCCCCTTTGGTTTTCCTAAGAAAGCCACCAAATCTGAGTGGCCATTTTCAGACAGAAGTGGGGTAATTATTCCTTTGACACTGACCAGGGAAAGGAGACATATGAACACTGCAGGAGTACTCCTAATTTTATAAACAGAAAATGAAAGGAAAGAAAAAAATACCAGGATGCCTTTATTCTAAGGTATCTCTAATTTGTGCAGTTATGTACATGTATTTTGTAGCTCTCCTTAGATTCAGTAGTGCTATGGAACAATAGATATTGGTATTTAGTTGAAAGGCAGAGGGATCAGAAGAGAGGATTTTATTTAACTCAGATATTTCATAGCTTTGAAATCTTTTATTTCTGCTCCATTTTCTTAATCATAGACTGAAGAAGAATAAGACTTCAGTTCTGTACCACCATCCAGTTTTACAATACACTTTATACAGACTGACAGCCCTTAAAAAGGGCTATTAGAGCTATTTCTATGCAGCAAGCAAGATTGAAGAAGGCAAGGGAGTCATTTGATCATAATGGGAAAGAAGAGAGGAGGGCACTACTCTTGGGGAAAGGCAGAGGTGGGGAGCTGCCGGTGCCTGACCCAACAGTATCACAGCACCTAGCTCTGTACCACAGTAAAAATAAACAACTTATCTCTTACTCTCATTTCTCAAATGATTGTGGTAAGATGTCAAGTCAAATTTAGTATACAGAATAATAAAGATTGTTACATATTCTGAGTCACTTTGTGATGAGAATTTCTTTTAAAAGTTTCCTTTTTGTGTGATGATAAATGCATTTCATTATTTACTTAGACCTATAAGCTCTCACACTAGATTTTGTATAAGCTGGTGAGCACTGACAAATTATTTTTCCCACATAATTATAACCACCCATTCCCGGAAAGTATAAACATATGGTTGAATTTATATTAATGCACTTTACCATTTTATCAATTACATAATAAAACAAATTATCAAGTATCCAAATATTAAGCTACACATCTCAAAAGGTGTATAAAATGATGCAGACACTGGCCCGCAGTGTCCATGGCACTGTGGATGAGATGAGAAAGATTCACACGGATCACTGAAGACCTGCAGAGGAAAAGGGACTGACTGCATGGCTACTCTCTCAAAGGGAGAGCACCTCGGAACACCTTAGCAACTGTCTCAAGAGGAGAGCACCCTGACCCTTGCTTTGACAGGCTTTTATTGTCTTTCTAATAACATATATCAAAGAAAGTTTTTATTCATTATATCTAGGTTTGCTTTAGGTAATTACTTTTTACAGATAGCAACAGAAAGGATGTTACTGATTAGTTCTTAATGATTAACAAGAAAAAATGTTGCAAATGCAAAGGAACGATATGAGTAATCGGTCTGGTTACACTTCAATCCTTGGGAGAACTAGCACAGACTTCAGGAAGTTACTCTAAAAATATGCGGTAAGCATTTTATGCCTCAACTTAGGGTCAGGGAGTTTTAGCAAGAGCAAGTTACAAAAAACCAGCCTAGCTATAAGGCAGGCCTGATTTCCCATGGGAGAACCAATCCATGGGTTTGGCATTCTGTGTGCCACCACATGCCTAGGGGCTTTCCCATAGGGCTGTGCTACATTTGTCATTCCACGCAGGCAGGTTCCCTATAATAAAATATTAGATGTCAGCTTAATTCATTAGCAGAAATCCACATTTTTTTCAAGAGAGGGTGGGAAGGAAAACATCATATGTCAAACAAAAATAATTTGGTAAATAACTTCAGAATGTCTAAAAACAAATACAAGAATTTCAGAATTTTTATGATTAAGATTTGTTTCAGCTACAACAAAGCATCTCTACCTTAATCTTAAAAAATATTTAATAAAGAGAAATATTCTACATGTTCCACCCAAGAAAAAGGGAACATTTTTACTAAAAATACTCAATAGCACCCTCCCATTCTTTTCTCAGTCCTTCCCTATAAGCTGCACCCCAAGTGCAAACATTAAATTAATTGTAAGGCTTTTTTTTCTGAAGACATTAAAGACATGTGCTTCTGTACAATGTAGATTTTCAAAATGGAAGCTTTCCATAAAAGCACAAAGTGAGGTTAATGGGAAAACATTAAATAATCACTAAGACTTGGTATAAAAATTAAAATGTTGAGCAAAACTGATACATACTTGTATGAATGTGGGAGATGTAAACATTAAGTGAGCAGAAAAATAACCATGTAGGCCCTACTTTCTATGTTTGAAATGACTGAAGGAATAAAACACAAAATATCCAGAGTGTTCATAGTTCCCTGGATTTTAGTTCTGTAAGTATTGTGCTGGACATGTTGGCAACTAATCTTTCTAACTCATATTGATATGATTCAGGCATGGGAATACATTTAAAGATATACCTCACTACTGCATGATTTCAGAAAAAGTCCATTGGTACAAATTACAAGCACATTTTGAGCTGAACAGTAAGAATCTATTGCTCAGCGTCACAATCAGTTGATCAAAATCCAAATGCAGAAGTTGCAATTCTGCTCACCTTGTGGCATGGTAAAACTCTTTTGTAATTCTCCTATGGAAGCTTCATTACATTTATTCATCAAGCTAATATGTTGGCTAATGTGTATGACAAATTAGGTCCTAGCTCAAGTTCCACTTCCAAGGCAATTACATCAGGCACCTGTTTCATTGAATGCAAGAGTTGTTTTGTCCTCACTTCAGCAGCACATATACTAAAATTGGAATGATACAAAGAATATTAGCATGGCCCCTGCACAAAAATGACATGCAAATTCACGAAGCATTCCATATTTTTAAGTCACACAAATCCAGGAATCAGAGTCCCAATCAAGAGGAACCCAAAGAGACCCACTTCAAGACACATCATCAATAAAATGGCAATTTTTCAAGACAAAGACAGAATCTTAAATGCAGCAAGGGAGAAAAAGGAAGTAACATACAAAGGAGCCCCAATAAGGTTAGTGGCTGAATTCTCAATGGAAACATTCCAAGCAAGAAGAGAATGGCAAGAAATATTCCAATTAATGAGAACCAAAGGCCTGCAACCAGGACTACTTTACCCAGCAAGGCTCTCAATCAAGATAGAAGGCCAAATAAAGAGCTTCCAAGACAAAAGAAGTCTAAAAGAAAACACCTCCACCAAACCAGCTCTGCAAGAAATACTGAAAAGTCTGCTTTAAGGAAAGGAAGAAAAAGAAACAGACAATAAAAAGCACAGGTATAAATATGACAATGAATAAGTACCCATCGATAATAACCTTAAACGTAAAGACATTAAATACTCCAAGCAAAAGACCTAGAATAGCTGAATGGATAAGAAAGAATGACCCACACATATGCTGCCTCCAAGAGATCCACCTCAGGACAAAAGCCCTACACAGACTAGAAGTGAGGGACTGTAAACAAATTTTTCAAGCAAACAGCCTGGAAAAAAAGCCAGGGTAGCAATACACATGTCATACAAAATAGACTTCAAAGAAAAAAAGGGCCATAAAAAGAGACCCTGAAGGTCACTTCACAGTACTCAAGGGAGGAAGACATAAACATTGTAAATATATATGCACCCAAAATAGAAGAATCCAAATACATAAAGAAAATCTTAGAGGACTTCAAAAAAGATATTGACAGCAACACAATTATAGTTGGGGATTTTAACACCCCATGGTCAAACATGGACAGATCTTCCAAACAAAATATCAACAGATATTATGAAATTGAACAACATACTAGATGAAATGGATTTAACTGATGTATACAGAGCCCTTCATCCCAAAGAAGCGAAATACACATTCTTTTCAAATGCGCATGGAATATTTTCAAAGATAGACCACGTGAAATGTCACAAAACAAGCCTCAACTAATTTAAGAAAATTGAAATTATCCCGAGCATTTTCTCCAATCACAAGGGACTGAAACTGGAAACCAACTTCAAGAGAAAAGACCCAAAACATTCAAAATCATGGAGATTGAACAGCATGCTATTAAACAATGAATGGTTCAAGAATGAAATTAGGGAAGAAATCAAAAAGTTTCTGGAAACAAATAAAAACGAATTTATGACAACCCAAAACTTATGGGACATGGCGAAGGCAGTCCTGAAAGGGAAGTTCATACCAATAAAGGCCTACCTAAATAAGATAGAAACTTTTCAAACAAACAACCTAACCCTATGCCTACAAGAACTTGAAGAACAACACCAAAGACAACCCAGAGAAAGTAGAAGGAAAGAAATAGCCAAGATCAGAGCAGAATTAAATGACATAGAGACTAAGAGAACAATTCTAAAGATCAATGAATCCTGGTTTTTTGAAAAGATAAACAAAATACACAAGTCTTTAAGTAGGCTCATCAAAAAAATAAAATAAAAAACAAAAACAACCCAATAAACACAATCAGAAATGAAAGAGGAGAGATTACAGTTGACCGCACAGAAATACAAAAGATTGTAAGAAATTACTATGAAGAACTGTATGCCAAGAAATTTGAAAACCTAAGTGAAATGGACAAATTTCTAGAAAAACGTAACCTTCCAAAACTGAATAAAGAAAAGGCAGAAAGCCCTAACAGACCAATAACAGCAGATGAAATTGAAGCAGTAATCAAAAAACTCCCATCACACAAAAGCCCTGGACCAGATGGTTTCACAGGAGAATTCTACAAAGCATTGAAGGAAGAGCTAACTTCTATTCTTCACAGGCTATTCCAAAAAATCCAAAATGATGGAAGACTCCCAAACTCTTTTTATGAAGCTAGCATCATCCGAATTTTAAAACCAGATAAAGATACAACAAAGAAAAAAACTTCAGACCAATATCGCTGATGAACATAGACTCTAAAATCCTCAACAAAATATTGGCAAACACCATCCAATAATACATTCAAAAAAACATTCACTATGACCAAGTAGGATTCATGCCAGGGATGCAAGGATGGTTCAATATTCACAAATCAGTAAATGTAATACACCATATAAAGAAAAGCAAAGACAAAAATCATATGATCATATCAATAGACCTGGAAAAAGCTTTTGATAAGGTACAGCACCCATTTGTGATAAAGGTACTCAGCAAAGTGGGAATAGAGGGAGCATTCCCCAATAAAATAAAGGCCATATACGAAAGACCTACAGCCAACATCATACTCAATGGACAAAAACTAAAAGCTTTTCCACTAAGATCAGGAACAAAACAAGGTTGCCCACTTTCACCACTTCTATTCAACATAGAATTGGAAGTCCTAGCCACAGCAGTCAGACAAGAAAAGGAAATAAAAGGCATCCAAATCAGAAAAGAGGAAACAAAACTGACACTGTTTGCAGATGACATGATGGTGTACATGGAAAATTCTATAGACTCTACCCAACAACTGCTCGAACTAATAAATGAATTTGGCAAAACAGCGGGATACAAAGTCAATATTCAGAAATCAAAAACATTTTTGTATACCAACAATGAAAAAGCACAAGCAGAAATCTAGAAAAATTCCCATTCAATATAGCAAAAAGAAAAATAAAATACCTTGGAATAAACTTAAAGACAGATGTAAAATACCTGTATGCAAAAAACTACACAACACTGAAGAAAGAAATCGAGGAAGAAACAAACAAATGGAAACATATACCATGTTCATGGATTGGAAGAATTAACATCATCAAAATATCCATACTACCCAAAGCAATTTACAGATGCAATGCAATACCTATTAAAATACCAATGGCATATTTCACAGACATAGAAGAAACACTTCAAAAATTTATATGGAACCATAAACAACCCCAAGTAGCAGCTGCAATTTTGAGAAAGAAGAGCAAAGTAGGAGGGATCACAATATATGATACCAAACTGTATTACAAGGCCATTGTAATCAAAACAGCCTGGTACTGGCATAAAAACAGACACATATACCAATGGAACAGAACAGAGAGCCCAGAAATGAACTCAGGTCTCTATGGTCAACTAATATTTGACAAAGGGGAAAAACCTGTAAAATCAAGTAAAAATCATGCCTACAACAGTGTTGGGAGATCTGGACAGCTACATGAAAAAAAACAACACCAAAATTCATTCACCAATTTACACTATACACAAGAAGAAATTTAAGGTAAATAAAAAAGTTAAATATAAATCATGACACCATAAAAGTCCTAGAGGCAAACATCAGCAGGAAAATCATGGCTCTAGTATGAGCACCATTTTTGCCTCACACAACCAACTGGCAAAGAAACTTTCTTTCGCAAGGCCAAATCTTGCTTTGTTTGGGCCCCATATACTCTGTTGGGTTGACCTTGGTGACTCTCTGGAAAATCACCCCACAACAAATTTCTTCAAGCACCCAGCAAGTGGCAGCTGTCCTTGGTAATTCCCTGGTACATTTGCTGAGGATCCTCAGTCCTAGCTCTAGTACTGAGTTTAAATCAGTATCGGTATTGGAGAGTGGCAACTACCACTCTCCCCTACCCAGTGACTCACTGAGAACTTACCTCATGTAATCCTATATAGCCAAGAAGCTTTTTCAGTAAATGAGTCTAATGGGTAACCATTAGGTGAAGGTGGACCTCAGGATGCCTTGGGCCTTTTTTTTTACCTGCCCCCTAGCTCAAAGTCAGTGGAAGCTGGGATTGGTACAAAACTCAGGCCCAGAAGTGGAAACCTCAAACTGTAGATTACATAATTAATCCAAATAGGTTGTCTGGGGCCAGTATAGGCAGTGCCTAATATTGTCTTCACAAGAGTTTCTCGTCCATGATACCTCAGAACCAACACACACAGTGCAGGGCTTCATATAACATCAGACAAGGAACAGATTCATTCTACATGTGGTACGTAAAAAGAATACACTGTCAGGCAACAGACCATGCTGAAGTGAATTCCATTTCATGTGGTCAGCACCTGTACAGCACCTCATACACTTTGGTTGAGGTCGATCCTCACAGTCAGCCAGCCCAAGGTTGTTTGACCCAATCGTATGGGCCAGAGCAGATAAGGTTCAACTACAAAAGGAGGTCTCACATAGGGACATTTCTGCAATACCAGCTCAGGTGATCAGGGAAACCGTGCCACTGGTATCCACAGGACACCTACTACATAAGGCTACTATAGCAAAATTGAGGCTACTACATAAGGCTACTATACCAAAATCATGGCGGATCTACCTAATACATAGAAACATACACAGAGAGGAGAAGAGGAATACAAATTGAGGAAAAGGAGAAAAATGACCCAAATGAAACAACAGGAGAAATCTTTAGGAAAAAAACTAAATGAAATATCAGCAAGCAATCTACCAAATATAGAATTAAAAAGAATGGTTATAAGAATACTCAAGGAATTGAGTGAGAACCTCAACAGTGTTAATAAAGGACAGAAAAGCTATAAAAAAGAACATGTCAGAAATGAATACTACAATATCATAAATGAAGAATACAGTGGAAGGAATCAATGGTAGGTTAGATAAAGCAGAGGATTAAGTCACTAATTTGGAAGACAAAGTAGCAGAAAACACCCAATCAGTGCAAGAAAAAAATGATTTTGTTTTATTTTTTAAAGATTTTATTTATTTTTAGAGAGAGGAAAAGAAAGGGAGAAAGAGGGGGAGAGAAACATCATTGTGTGGTTGCTTCTCGTGTGGCCCCCACTGGAGATGTGGCCCACAATCCAGGCATGTGCCCTGACTGGGAATCAAACTGGTGACCCTTTGGTGGTTTGCAGCCCATGCTCAATTCACTGAGCTACACCAGCCAGGGTGGAAAAAAAAATTTAAGTGAAGCATTTAGGGGACTTTTGAAACAACATGAGAGAGACTTCCAGCCAAGATGGAAGTGTAGGTAGATATGCAGTGTTTCCTTCAAAACCGAAAGGACAACAAAATATTTAAAAACAAAAAACCAACAAGAACTGCCAGAAAATCAAACTGTATGCAAGTCTGACAACCAAGGAGCTAAAGAAGAAACATTCATCCAGACAAGTAGGAGGGGGAGAGATGGGCAGCCAGGCAGAGAGGACTCCCTGCATGGAGGCAGCTAGAGGACCAAGACAGGTGAGGCTGCAGCTGGTGGCCCAGGCAGTCCCACATTCATGGGCAAATGAACCAGAAGAAATAACTGAGGTATGAGACAGACAATGCAACCCAGGGTTCCAGTGCAGGGAAATAAAGCTTCAAAACCTGTGACTAAAAAAACCTGTGAGGTTTGAGGCAGTGGGAGAAACACCCAGCCTCACAGGGGAGTTTTTTGGAGAGACCCATAAGGCTCTAGAATGTACACAAGCCCACCCACCTGGGAATCAGCAACAGAAGAGCCCAATTTGCTCGTAGGTAGGGGAGGAAGTGACTGAAGGTCCACCAAGAACTGAGCAATTGGAATTGTTACCTTACAGACCCCTCCCCCACACTCAGTGCCATAGCTACATGGGTTGCCCCACCCTGGTGAACACCTAAGGCTCTGCTTCTTACTACATAACAGGTTAGCAAAGACTGAAAAAAGCATGGCCCAAATGAAAGTACAGATTAAATATCCACAAACAATACACCTAAGTGATGAAGAGATAGCTAACCTATCAGATGCACAGTTCAAAACACTGGAAATCAGGATGCTCACAGAAATGATTGAGTATGGTCGCAAAGTAGAGGAAAAAGAGAAGGCTATGAAAAAGTTAAATAAAGGAAAATATACAGAGAACCAATAGTGATGAGAAGGAAACTGGGATTAAAATCAATGCTTTAGACCATAAAAAAGAAACAAATAGTCAATCACAACAGGATGAAGAAACAAGAATTCGAAAAAAGTGAGGGCAGTCTTAGGAACTTCCAGGATAACTTTAAATGCGCAACATCTGAATCATAGGGATGCCAGAAGGATAAGTGGGAGAGCAAGAAATTAAAAATTTATGTTCAAACATAATGAAGAACTTCCCCAATCTGGCAAAGGAAATAGACTTCCAGGAAGTCCAGGAAGCTCTGAGAGTCCCAAAGAATTAGGACCCAAGAAAGAACACACCAAGATACATCATAATTCAATTACCCAAGATTAAAGATAAAGAGAGAATCTTAAAAGTAGCAAGAGGAAAGAAGATAGTTACCTACAAAGGAGTTCCCATAAGACTATCAGCTGATTTTTCAAAAGAGACCTTACAGACAAGAAGGGGCTGGAAAGAAGTATTTGAAGTCATGAAAGGCAAGGACCTTCATCCAAGATTACTCTATCCAGCAAAACTTTCATTAAAATGGAAGGGCAGATAAAGTTCTTCCCAGATAAGGTAAGGTTAAAGGACTTCATCATGACCAAGACCTTATTATATAAATTGTTAAAGGGACTTATCTAAGGAAAAGAAGATCATCAAAACTATGAATAGTAAATGACAACAAACTCACAACTATCAACAACCAAACCTAAAAAAAACCTAATCAAACAACTAGAACAGGAACAGAATCACAGAAATAGAGATCACATGGAGGGTTATCAGCAGTGAGGGGGAGGGGGAGAGAGGAAGAAAGGGACAGGGAATGTGTAGAAATAGGTAAAATAAAAATACACAGAGAGAAGTTAAGAATAGTATAGAAAATGTAGAAACCAAAGTACTTATATGTACATGAAGGGGGAGAATGTTAGTGGGAGGGAGTGTGCACAGCATAGGGGAAAAAAGGAGGGAAATGGGACAACTGTAATACCATAATCAATAAAATATATTAAAAGTAAAAATAAATAACAACATGAGACACGAAGACACATTAAAATTTAAAAAGTTAAAGCCA
Source organism: Sturnira hondurensis (assembly GCF_014824575.4). NCBI lineage: Eukaryota > Metazoa > Chordata > Mammalia > Chiroptera > Phyllostomidae > Sturnira > Sturnira hondurensis. The sequence goes on from NW_028096087.1 coordinate 278,366, forward strand.
AAAACCCCACAAATCTTTTTAAGTATTTTTATTGATTATGCTGTTAGTTTCCCCAATTTTTCCCCTTTAACTCCCCCTCTACCCTGCCTCCCCCCAGCCCTCCAACACTCCCCTCCCTTAGTTCATGTCCATGAGTTGTACATATAAGCTCTTTGAGTCCTCTGTTTCTTATCCCAATTTATCTCTTCCCCCTCTATTTTATGCCTACTAATTATGTTTCTACTCCCCTCTGCCTTTTTCTCCTATTCCTCCCTTCCCCATACTCACTGAAATCCCTCTCTATGATGTCTGTTTCTCTAATTCTCTTCCTGTTCTAGTTGTTTGCTTAGTTTTTTATTTTCATTTTCTTTTCTTTTCTTTTAGGTTTATTTGTTGATAGTTGTGACTTTGTTGTCTTTTTAGTGTTCATGTTTTTTATCTTTTTCTTAGATAAGTCCCTTTAATATTTCATATAATAATGGCTTGGTGATGATGAACTCTTTTAACTTGACCTTATCTGGGGAGCACTTTATCTACCCTTCCATTCTAAATGATTGATTTACTGGATAGAGTAATCTTGGATGTAGGTCCTTGCCTTTCATGACTTCAAATACTTCTTTCCAGCCCCTTCTTGCCTGCAAGGGTCCTTTGAGAAATCAGCTGATAACCATATGAGCACTCCTTTGTAGGTAACTGCCTCCTTTTCTCTTGCTGCTTTTTAAGATTCTGTCCTTATCTTTAATCTTGGGTAACTTGATGATGATATGCCTTGCTGTGTTCCTTTTTGAATCCAACTTCTTTGGGACTCTCTGGGTTCCTGGACTTCCTCAAAGTCTATTTCCTTTGCCAGATTGGGTAAGTTTTTCTTTATTATTTGTTCAAATAAGTTTTCAATTTCTTCCTGTTGTTATTCTTCTTCTGGCACCCCTATAATTCAGACACTGGAATGTTTCAGGTTGTCCCAGAGGTTTGTAAGACTCTTTACTTTTTTTAGTTCTTGTTTTTTCATTTTGCTCCAGTTGGATGTTTATCTTTTTCCTTTTGTTCCAAATCATTGTTTTGAGCCCTGGTTTGCTTTCTGTCACTGTTGGTTCCCTGAATATTTTGCTTTATTTGGGTATCCTTCATTTGTTTTTTCATTTTTCGACCAAGCTCAATCAGATCTGTGAGCATTTTGATTACCAGGGCTTTAAATTCTCCATCAGATAAGTTGGCTATCTCCTCATGGCTTAGTTCTCTTTCTGGATTTTGCTGTGTTCTTTCATTCGGGCCATATTTCATTGTCTTGGGGTACTTGATAAGTTGTAAGGGGGCAGGGCCTTAGTTATTCACCAGGGCAGGACAACCTTCTTTGCTGCACTGCTGTGATATCTGTGGGGGAGGGCCAGAGAGGGACCAATGCAGCTCACCTCCTTGTCTTTAGAACAGTTTCCAAGGAACTCTCACATGAGATTAGGAGTTTCTCCCACTGCAGCAACCTCTGTAGTCCACAGTCAACTCTGAGTCTCAGTTTCCCCTTAAGTCAGGCCAGACAACACAGCCCACCCTGCTCCCCTGGTCCACTGCCTCACCTCAGTTTTTCTGAGCTGGTCCACTGGGTCTGCTGCCTCACCCTGATTTTCTGAGCAGAACCAAATGGTCTACTGCCTTACTGGTCTGGTTGTTCCGGTTGATTTTTTCTTTAATTTCTTGGTTGTCAGAATTCCATGAAGTTTGATTTTATGACACTGCTGGCTGTGTATTGATTTTTGATTGGTTGCTATCTTCCTTTCGGTTGTGTGAGAAAGTGAAGGGCATCTATGTAAGCCTTCATCTTGGCTGGAACTCTCATGCTAGTTGCCCACAAATCTTAAAAGCAGTAAAAAAGGAAAAGACAGTTGTTGCTAATGTAGTTCCAATAAAACTGACTGCTTATTTTTTAAAGAAACTTTGGAGGCCCGAAGGGATTGTCACAAAATATTCAAAGTGATAATAAGCAAGCACCTACAACCAAGATTACTCTACCCAACAAGGCTATGATCTAAAATTGAAAAAGAAATGCAGAGCTTCTTAGACAAAAAAAAGAATTTCACCATTCTTTTTCACCACCAAACCTGTATTACAAGAAATGTTAAAGGAACTTCTTTAAGGATAAGAAAAAAATAAAGAGTTATTAAGTATAAAATAGGAATAAATACATACCTATCAGTAATCACTTTAAATTTAAAAGGCTTAAATGTTCAAATTTAGAGACATGTGAAAGCTAAGTAGATAAGCAAATAAGACCGGCTATATACATGCTGTCTACAGGACATCCACCTCAGAATGAAAGACATACAGAGACTGAAAACAAAGGGGTGAAAAAATATTTTAAGCAAACAGAAATAAAATGAAAGCTGGAGTAGCAATAGAACAGAGGTTATAATTAAGAGATGAAGAAGGACACTACATAATGTTAAAGGGAGCAAATTAACAAAAGAATGAAACCTTTTAAACTTTTATGCAGCCAACATAGAAACACCCAAAAATATAAAGCAAATCTTGACCAAAAGGGAGTGACCAACAATAATATGCTCATATTAAGGTATTTTAATTGTCCATTGACATTAATGAATCAATCATCCAGACTAAAAGTCAATAAAGAAACCGTGGCCTTAAATGACACACCAAGATAGTGGCTTTAAAAAACATCTTCAGAGCATTCCAGTCAAAAGCAGCAAAATATACAATCTTTTCTAGTGACATAGAACACTTTTCTAGGATAAACCAAATGCTACAATATAAAACAACTCTTAATAAATTTAGTAAGATTAAAATAATATCAAGCATTTTTTCTGACCTACAATTATAAAACTAGAAAAAGAAAAACACTGAAAAACATAGAAACACATAGGAGACTAAATAACATGTTACTAAACAATGAATGCATTAACAACAAGTTAAAGGAAAAGTCAAAAAGATACCTTAAGACAAAAGGAAATGAAAGACAACAATCCAAAATTTACGGGGCACTGTGAAGAAATCCTAAAAGGAAAATTTATACCATTTCAAGTCTACCTCGAGAAACAAGAAAAATTTCAAATGAACAATCTAACCTTACTCTTAAAGGAAATAGAGAAAGAAAAACAAGCAAAGAGCAAAGTGAGTGCAAGAACTGAAACAATAAAGATGAGAGAAGAAATAAATAAAATAGTCTTAAAAATATGAAAGATCAATGAAACCAAAGGCTTGTTCTTTGAAAAAATAAACAAGTTGAAAAACATGTAACCAGTTACATCAAGAGAAAAAGGGAAGAATAAAAGTAAATAAAATCATTAAAAAAAGGAAAAGTAACAAGCGACAATACAGAAATACACAGGATTTTCCATATTTGAGTGTCATTGGTCATATTTTGCTTGCTTGTATGGAACAGGCTGTCAGGGCCCAGAGAGGAGAGGGGCGAGAATCATAGGGGAAAAGGGAATGGACTCACATGAACAAGTGTAAAAGACACATGGACAATAACTAAGGGTGGGGGGTGGAAAGGGGAGGGAGGCGGGGAGCATGGGATGGGGGGCGGGCAAGGTTGGGAATATAAGACAGAAACCTGTACTTAAACAAGAATTAAATAAAAATTATATTAAAAAAAGAAATACACAGGATTTTAAGAAAATATTGCAGATAATTACTATATGTGAACAAATTGGAAAATCTGGGAAAATTGATAAATTCCTAGAAACATAGAATCTTCCAAAACTGAATTAAGAGGAAACAGAAAATCTGAAAAGACACATTACAAGAAAATGAATTAAAGCAATAATAAAAAAAATTTCAATAAAAAAAGTTTTGGACTGGATGGCTAGCTTTACAAGTTAATTTTCTCAAACATTCAAATGACAATGAACACTTGTCCTTCTCAAACTGTTCCAAAAAGAATTCAAGATGAAGAAAGGCTTTTTTTTTCTTCTTTTAATCATTTTTTAAAATTAATTAATTAATTAATTAATTTTAATTGTTGTTCAAGTACAGTTTTCTGTCTTTTACTCCCATCCCAGCCCACCCGCCCCAGCCCTCCCCACTTCTCTCCCATTTCGACGCCCCCTAGTTTTTGTCCATGTGTTTTTTATAATTGTTCCGGTAGACCCTTCCCTTTTTCCCCTGAAATTCCCTCCCCTCTCCCCTCTGGTCATTGTCAGCCTGTTCTCTATTTCAGTGTCATCAGTTATATTTTGCTTGCTTGTTTGTTTTGTTGTTTAGGTTCCTGTCGAAGGAAGACTCAAACTCATCTTGAGAACCCAGCATTACCTAAAACCTGGTAAAGACACTACAAAAAATTACAGGCCAATATCCCTGATGAATATAGATGTTAAAATTCTCAACAAAATATTTGCAAACTGGATCCAGCAATTCATTAAAAAGATCAATGCACCATAATCAAGTGGGATTTATTCCAGATATGCAAGGTTGGTACAATATATTCAAATCAATAAACTTGATATACCACATAAACAAAATGAAGGATAAAATCCACATGGTCATATTAATAAATGCAGAAAATGCATTAAGAAAATCCAGCATGCATTCTCAGTAAAGGGAGAATAGAGGGAGCATACCACAACATAATAAAGTCCTTATATGAAAAACATGCTGCTAACATCATACTTAATGGGGGAAAACTAAAAGTGTTTCCCTTAAGATCAGGAACAAGATGGCAATGTACACTTAACCACTCTTATTCAACATAGTGCTGCACGTCCTAGCCACATCAATCAGAGGAGAAATAAAAGACATTCAAATGGAAGAGGAAGAGATATAACTGTCATTATTTGTAGATAACATGATCTGCAATCAATATAGGCAACCTTAAATTCCACCAAAAATACTAGAACTGATAAATGAATTTAGTGAAGTGTCAGGATACAAAATTAATATTCAGAAGTCAGTTGCATTTTTACACCAATCATAAAATATCAGAAAAAGAAACTAGGAAAACAATTCCATTTACTATTCAAAAAAATACCTAGGAATAAATTTAACCATGGAGTTAAAATGCCCACCCTCAAAAAGTTATAAGATACTGAAGAAATAGAAAAAAAGATACAAATAAATGGAAGCGTGTATCATATTCACAGTTAGGAAGATTTACATTATTAAAATATCCATACAACCCAAACCAATCTACAGAGTCAATGCAATTCTATCAAAATATCAATGGCATATTTCACAAAACTGGAACAATTCAAAAATTTATATGAAACCACAAAAGACCCTGAATAGCCACAATAATCTTGAAAAAGAATAACAAATGTGGAACTATCACTGCCTGATATCAAACTATACTGCAAGGCTATGGTAATTAAAATATTCAGATACTGACATAAAAACCAACATATTGATAAGTGAAAAATAATAGAGATCTCAGAAGTAAATCTATACCTATAGGTCAATTAACATATGACACAAAAGGCAAGAACAATGGGATTAGTACTGTTTATTCTAATAAAGGTTTCTGGAAAAAATTGTATAGCTGTATGCAAAAAAAATGAAACTATGCTACCTTCTTAGGCCATAAAAAGAATAAACTCATAAAAGATTAAAGATTTAATTGTAGGACTCAAAACCATAAAACTCTTAGAAAAAAGTATATACAGTGAAATCTCTTATATTTCTCTTAGTAATATTTTTGTGACATATCATTTTTTAAAAAGAGAAGCAAAAGAAAAATAAGCAAATGAAACTTCATAAAACTAAAATGTTTTTGTACAACAAAAGAAACCATTAACAAAACAGAGAACCCACTGAATGGAAGAACATATTGACCAATGATACATCCATAAATTTTGAAGACCTCATACAACTCAACAACAAGAACACAAACATCCAATTAAAAAGTGGGCAAAGGGTCTTAATAGATACTTTTCCAAAGAAGACATAGAGAAGGCCAATAGACATATGAAACGATGCTCAATGTCACTAATCATCAGAGAAATGCAATTACAACCACAATGGGATATCACCTCACACCTGTCAGAATCACTGTCATCAATAAATCCACATATTTACTGCTGTCGAGTGTTGTTGAAGGTGTGGGGAAAATGAAACCCTTGTGCATTGTTGGTGGAAATGCTGATTGGTGCATCCATTGTGGGAACCATTATGGAGGTTCCTCAGAAATTTAAAAATTTAACTGTCTTATGACCCACTGATTCCACTTTCAAGTATATACTTGAAGAAGCCTAAAGCACTAATTTGAAAGAATACGTGCACTCCTATTTTCATTGCAGCATTATTTACAATAGCCAAGCTATGGAAGCAACCCAAGTGAGCATCAATAGACTAGTGGATAAAAAAGCTATGGTACATATACATGACATCTGTCCAGAAGATATTCAGCCATTTAATATAAAAAATAGAGACATTTATTGAAGAAGATACAATATACAAGAAACGTTGTAAATAGGACAATGATATCTTAGTCCCCTTCAAAGTAGACACCTTGAGAGCTCACACAATTCTCCCATTCAACCATCAGGTGCCCCATTTGTTTCCCTAAATCTCTTCAATAGTCAGAAATGTCTTCTCTTTCAAAGGTGATTTTAGTTTTAGGAAAAGCAAGACATCACAGGACACCTTCTCTGGGCTGTAGGAGAGCCTGAATCACCTATGTGATTTGATGTTTCACCAAAATTTCTGCATAAGATTTGATGCATGAGCATGGGCACTGTCGTGATGAAGCTGCCAATCACCAGTTGCCTGGTGGCTGCATAACTGCAGCCTCCTGAATCATCTGCATAGTTTCCATGGAAGAATGTCTAAGCTTAATGCAAACTTTGATGCTGATTTATTGTTGTACTTACTCAGTCATTTTGAATGCCATGGCCACACAGTACACATGCTCACTCAACTTTGTCTACTGCCCTCATTGACTAGTACATGCATCATTGTTCATGTATGCTCATTCCCGTCCTTTCTCCTTGGCGGCCAGGTTACAGGAATGTCATGCAAACTGTTCTCGTTATATTAACAATGGCTGGAGTTTTTCCAGACAGGCCTTTTCTAGGCCTTGTATAATGAAGTATTACTCAACCATAAAAAATAATTCAATCTTACCATCTGTAACAGCCTAGATGGACCTAGAGGGTATTAAGCTAAGTGAAATAAGTCAGCTTGTGAAAGAAAAATTTCATATGAAACCACTTACATTTGAAATCTAAAGAACAATATAAACAAAGATAGAAAATTGAAACAGAATCATCAATACAGAGAAAGACTACTCTATGGTTTTCATAGAGTAGAGGGTGCTGGAGGACTGGAAAAAAAATATGATGGGATCAAGTACAGATTGGTAGTTATAAAATAGTCATGGAAATATGAAATACAGCATAGGAAATATATTCAATGATATTTTATATATTATGCATTGTATATATTGTTAAATATATTATTGAAGCATAGTCAATAATATACAAATAGTGCTAGGTGAATACTGGAACTATCAGGCGAAATACTTTGCAGAGTATATAATTTTTCTAACCATTATGTTATTCATGTCATGGTGTCTTCAAACCATTTGCTCTGGTGTCCTATTTATGATTCAAAGAAGCTGGACAATGTCACCCCATGGCTGACAAGGAATTTTTAATGTTAACAATAACAATAATGAATAAAGATCACACTGAGGTTTTGAGACTAATCTGTAGTGTCTTTTATTGAAGGGGAAAAGACTCAAGAAACAAAAGTTTCCACCACTTGCAAATGCTTTTTCTTATAAGCCACTTATTGGAAATATAAGAGCCCTGGCTGGTGTAGCTCAGTGGATTGAGTGCGGGCCTGTGAACCACAGTATCGCGGTTCGATTCCCAGTTGGGGCACATGCCTGGGTTGCAGGCCAGTTCCCAGCAGGGGACACACGAGAGGCAACTATACATTGATATTTCCCTCCCTCTCTCCTTCTCTTCCCCTCTAAAGTTAAATAAATAAAATTTAAAAAAAGAAAATATAAGACTATAAATTACTGTAAGCTGCTGGGGTGATTTTTTAGTGGTACCAATTACCATAGACTCTAGATTGACAATGGCAACACTGGTATGAGCAATTTAATTATCTGTGAAGATGGCCCTGAGGAAAAGTACTAATAAATGGGATTATTAGGTACCTGGGTAATAAAAGAAAATACTTACTGAAGAAAAAAAAACTTTTAAAAAATCAGCTGAGCAATGAAATTTCTTGCTTTGTTTTAGCAAGAAATTTTATTGCTCAGCTGATTTTTGGACTGTACTAAGATGGACTATACTAAGCATCTAGCAAGTAAGCAGCCTTGCCTTGTTATTCTCAGCAGTATCCATTTGCACACCTATTCATATTCATTAACCCTCACTGTCTGACAGCCTTCCTGTAATATCCACAAAAGGGGTCAGTGTTCTCAGCTCAGTGATATCTTGTGTTACACCTGCAGCTGAACAGAAGGCCACTAGGTGCCTAGGGGTGGGAGATCCAAGCTGAACCTCAGGTAGGTACCCTGGTCCATGGAGTGGCAGAGCAGAAAGACCGTGTGTCCAGCAGCCCAAATGGTGCAGTTTAGCAGGAACTCTTCCTGAGCCAAAGGAAGGAGCTCTGTTCTTCACCGCATAAAATGCACTATCATTACAGCCTTGACATTATGCACAGATAAACAACATTGCCAATATTAGTTTTCTCCCTGGAGGACTAACCAACACTGACAGTAATCATGTTTTGTGGAGTATCCAAATTAACTGGGACTTGAAAATTTCAAATAATTTATGGAGTCTAATAAATACTTATACCAAAGTTACTAGAATTATATAAAAATTCTCAAAGGTATTCACAACAATGAGGGATGATGTTGGGGAGGGGGGCACAGATATCATAAAAGTTCTTGTAATGACCTTCTTGTGATTAATCTGACTCGGTCACTCAGTATGTTCCTACACACACATTTTCCTCTAATGCTGCTCTTACTTACATGTTCCCATCAGTGTTCTCACAGTTCCAGTTAGTGTTAACTTTTGATGAATGCCTATAATTCATGTGAATTAATATCAAGAACATCGGTACTACCTGGACCTACATAAATGTCTTTAGTACCTGACATTGGAGACCTTCCTTCCTTGTGGCTCAGTGCCATAACTGTCCCTGTCCTCCTTCATCTTTCTCATTCTTTTCCTACTTGTAATAGAGGAAAGCAAAAGAGAAATGCCTCAGAGAGGAACTGAGTTCAGTCACCAGAGGGAATGCTTTGCCAAGATAGTTCTAAGAAAGCTTGCTCTCCACTTTGCCTCAGAGGCAAATGTGCCTCCTCCCTAAGCAACATTTGGGAGAAAAGGAGACAGACAAGCAGTACATATGGAAGAGACAAGGATTCTCAAGCAGCTGTGCCTGGGAACAGTGCCTTTACCATCCCATGAAGCTCCCACACCTACAGAGGACAAGTACTGCTTTTAATTTTTTATCCGCCTGTGAGTCTGTCTTCCAGACTGGGGACTCTCCTGGGAGAGGGCAGGGAACTTTTGCTCACATGGCATTCTCAGGCATTGCACAGGGCTGACACTACTAGAGTAGGCATTTAATGGATATCTTTTTAATAAACCAAATGTGTCAGGCAATGGACTGCCTCCCCCCATGTTCCTCTGTCCCTCAAGCTTCATTTTGGCCCTTTGTGATCACCCTTTACCTTCATTCACATCTAGACTCTGACTTTACCTGGATAAGATATTGAGTAAGGAGCAGAAAGCACCTTAAAGGCTTCTCACTGAACTCCTTCACGTTGGCCCCAAAAGATAAACATGTAAGGTAGTTCAGAGAGTGGATATACTAATTCAGTTCTCCAATTATTTGCACTTCATTTTTTCCTTTTTTTCTCTCAAGTTTAATTCACCAAAGCCCAGCCCAAAATGAGGAACTGATCTGAGAAACATCATTTTGGAGGGAAGCGTGCACCACCTCCCACCCACCCAACACACACACACACACACACACACACACAATTTACCAGTTTTGTGACTTTGGACAACCCATTAAACCAAGTTCTTTATCTTTCAAAACTGAGTGTGTGCCCTTGGTTCCTCCTGGTGTTTTTCTGAGGATCCTAGGAAATGGTACTAGAGAGGGCTTTTTAAGTGTTAATCACAACCTAGGATGAAAGTATTATTTCTGAGTCCATTTACAACTACTAAAGACCTGGGATACTACAGTAAATTAAGGGGACCCTGTTGTGCCATCTTTTTGTTTCCCCAAGCTTAGCTCAGCCTTTCTGCAACATATGCAAATAGTTTGGGTCATTTCTTGCCACAGTTTAATTTTACCAGGATTTACCTCTCCCTATATTTTACTCCTAATCAAATGCAGCACTTTTAGCTGTTTTGAAGCCCTTGAATGGGGATGGAACTCCCATCTTATAAGCTCCCTTAGGAAGACATTTGAATAGCAAATTATGTGTCACATTGACTGAGAAATTTTACATTACAGACTTTCCAAACAGAAGAACTTTCTCTCTCTCCAGAAACAGTGAGAATGGGAGGAGTAGCCTCTGGAGAAATTCTCTTCCCATTCCTATGAGTAATTCATGCCTTCTTCAGCACAGAAACTCACTATGCCTTAGCAGTGGAAGCCTGGGGGAGAGGTTGGGAGGAGGGGTTTGAAGGCTGGAAAGATTCCATAATTCTAAGCCAGGAGTAAAGACCAAGAAGCCCCCTAGTTTTCTGCACCAGTGTGGGCCTTGCCCAGACCTGTTTCTGAACACACAGCCTGGACTCATTGGCCCTGTGAGCACTGTGGGGTGGGATGAAGGGCAGAAAATATTTGTGACAAAAAAATATGAAATGAATATTTAAAAATAAAATATAAGGAACAAAAATAAAACCAAAGGAATGAGAGCAAAATGAAAAGGGAGGGCAGCTAGAAAAATGCCAGAGGGACTGCATAATGACAACATAGGGACATCCAGAGGGAGACATTACAGCACATCATTGGGACAATATTCTTAACATTACCAGGGAAGATGAGGTTTTTGTAGTCTTGAGAGAAAAGAATTCTCCCAAGCACAAGCATGGAGAAGTTTAAATGTGATGACAAGATTTTATTGGGGTTAAGGGAATTAATATACCCTCAGGGATGTAGAGGGCAGGCAGAATATAGCAGCAACTGCCACAAGTCTCCTGTTAATCCTGCATATACTTTCTCCTTCTAAGTAAAGAACAAGGTTTCATTCAAGCTATCCAACCCAACTTCCTGATTTTTCCTTGGCTTCTGTTGGCACTCCTTGCAACCAATCCTTTTCCTGGATTTACTGCGGTTCCATGCCCTCCATCTAATTAGATTACCTTTCTGGTTTTCCCCAGGCTAGGCTCTGCTTCTCTTTGTTGTCACTGTGGCTCTCACTGGGCACGTCCAAAAGTAGAAACCCTTCCCCCTGTGCTATCTTTACTTCTATGGCACGCGCCAAAAAGTTCTGTTACATTATCTGGTTTCTACTGTTCCTGTGCCCAGCATACGAGTTTCCCCTCCTCCTCCTTTTGGGAATCCAGTATCAAGGTGGTGGCACCTTGATATTTATTTATCAAGGAATATTTCCAGGAAGATTTTCCTGTCCACAACGAGGATTGAGTCTCCTGGCAAGCAATCTCCTATAAATTAGTATGTTTATGCTATAGCTTCCTAGCATACTCACTGGAATGCTATTCTAATATCTGCTTCATTTTCCCAGCTTATTAAGCTTAATATTTGATCCCCTTTTCCTCCTTCCCTATATTAACAATTAGCTAATTCAACTAATACTAAGGTTTCCAGAAGCTAGACACAAGTTGTAACAATAAACTTTTCTTATTTCTATTGCTACCCATCATGTCCATGCCAAGGTTACTTCATCCCTCATCTGCACTATGAATTAGCCTTATCACCTTCCTTTCTTCTCCTCAGTGTTTTGTACAGCAACCAGAAAGCTCTTTTGTAAACATAACTCTAGCTTCCAGTCAAGATAAGGGCATAGATAAATGTTATGCTGGCATCATTTGACAACCACATCAAAATTACGACTAAATTTCAGAACAACTATCATTGAGAATCACCTTAAGACCAGCTAGACAGAAGTCCTGCAATGAATGATATAAAGAAGCCACATCAAGACTAGAAGGAGGGGTGCAGATACAACAGACTGGCCCTACATCCACATGTGATGGATAAAAGTCAGGAGAAATATCTCAGCTGCAGAGCTTCCCCTTGAGGAACAAGGGGTTTTGGCCCTATACCACAACCCCCAGCTCAAGGTTCCAGAACAAGAAATAGAATTCCCCCAAACTTCTGGCTGTGAAAACCACTAAGGATTGTGGCTGAGTGGAACAAGGGGCTTCTGGAGTCCCAAAACCTTCCTCTTGACGGGCCCATACACAGACTTACTCACTTATGGACTCACTCAATCTGAGCTCTAGAGCTGGCTCAGCAGCTCAAAAGGTGTGAGGGATATGCAGGAAGAAACTGAATTATCTAGCTTTGGAACAAGTGCTAGAAGGACAGATTTATCCCAGACAGATGCATTTGCATAGGCTATTGTATGTATGTATGTATGTTGTTGTTTTCCTGAATCCACACCCTGTAGGACCATGGAGGAACCCAGTCTAAGTCTCCATCAACCTGGCTAAGATTATTCATCCCAGCCTGGAGATTCACTAAGACCCAGTCCAGCCTGCCCTGTGGGTCTACCCAAGCTGTTTCTAGTGGCTTTTCCATACAAACAATTTGTCTTGGCTCATAGTGGGAACTTTCCTAAAATCTATCCAAGGCTCACAAAGTCGTGTATGCAGCATCTGGCATCAGTGTGCCCTGTACCATTCACTAAGTGACCCCAGGCATGGCACTAGCAGCAGGTAGACTACAACTTGGACTCTCCCAGGAACCTCCAAGTTCAGGATAAGTAGTGGCCATTTCCAGATAATTTTGAACCTCATACCAGGTGGGTTTTGGCAGGACAAAGAAGGCAGCTGATATTGCCCTGTGTCTCCCAAGAGGTCCCAGAGCCAGCATAACTGCTGGCCAACTGCAGACTATGCTGGAGCACCACTGAACCACCTCCACAAGTGGCATACTCAATGGGCAGTCTTGGTGGACACAAGAACTCTGCAGTAGTGAGTCCTGCTCCATGAGGTTGGTTCCCTCCATAAAAGTTCCTTGGCTATAGTTGTGGCAGGTCCTCATAGCCAACCAGCCTGGGGGTCAGTCTCTCAATAACAATCAAAGCTCAACTACAACAGCAAGATGTACACAGCTCATATTGAGGGTGGACCAGAGTTGACAGTTCCAGTGACTGAGGGAGATGCACCATTGGGTCCCACAAGATACCTAACACATAAGACCACGCTATAAAAACCACCCTGGAGACCTAGCAGATCTACCTAATACATAGAAACAAACACAGAGAAGCAGCCAAAATGAGAAGATAAATAAGCATCCCCCCCAAAAAAAAAGAATGAAGAAATCTCCAGAAAAACAAATAAATGAAATAGAGGCTGACAAAATACCAGATACAGAACTCAAAACAATGGTTATAAGAATGTTCAAGAAAATTAGTGAAAAATTCAACAGCATAAAACAGGATATAGAAATCACTTAAAAGCAGTGAGAAATGAAGAATATACTAGAAAGTTTAAAGAGCTGATTAAATAAAGAAGAGGATTGAATCAGTGATTTGTAAGACAAGGTAGCAAAAAACACCCAATCAGTGCAAAAAAAAAAATGAATTGAGAATCAATTTGAAGAAATAATGACTAAAGACTTTCCTAACCTGAGAAAGGAAATAGACATAAAAGACCAGGGAAAACAGAGCCCCAAATAAGAAGAACTGATAGACACCCACAACAAGATGCATCATAATTAAAGTGCCAAAGTTTGAATACTGAGAATATTTTTTAAAAATTATTTTATTATTGTTCAAGTACAGTTGTCTGTATTTACTTCCCACCAGTCCCCCACATGCCAGCCAAACCTACCTACCTCCCTTGCTTCTACCCCCCTTAGTTTTGCCCATGTATCCTTTATAGTAGTTCCTGAAAATCCTCCCCCCATTATCCCTTCCCACCTTCCCTCTGGTTACTGTCAGATTGTTCTTAATTTTAATGTCTGAGAAAGAATCTTAAAAACAATAAGAGAAAAGCTTTTATTCACCAACAAGAAAGTCCCTGTGAGACTTTCAGCTGATTTCTCAACAGTTACAAGAGACCCATTTCAGATGACAATATACACATAAATTGAAATTAAGCTAATAAAGAAAGGTATTTCATGAATATAAAAATTTCAGAAAAACCTATGGTAGCAATATTTATATCAGACAAAACAAACTTTAAGCCAAAGCCTATAACAGGAGACAAAAAAAGGACCCAATGATTCTATTTTGGGTTTAATGAAGAAAACAAAACACTAATTCTAAAAATATATCCACACCAGTAAATGACTGGATCAAAAAGCTATGGTACATTTACACAATGGAATTCTATGCTTCAGAAAGGAAGAAGGAACTATTACCCTTTGCAACATCATGGATGGAACTGGAAAGCATTATGCTGAGTGAAATAAGCCAGGCAGTGAAAGACAAATACCATATGATATCACCATTAACAGGAATCTAAACAACAAAACAAACAAGCAAGCAAATATGACCAATGACACTCAAATACGGAACAGGCTGACAAGGTCCAGAGGGGAGAGGGGAGAGAATCATAGGGGAAAAGGGGATGGACTCACATGAACAAGTGAAAAGGACGCATGGACAATAACTAAGAGTGGGGGGTGGAAACGGGGGGGAGGTGGGGAGCACTGGGTGGGGGCGGGCAGGGTTGGGAATATAAGACAGAAAACTGTACTTGAACAAGAATTAAATAAAAAATAAAAATATATCCACCCCTATGTTTATATTAAGGATGAATATATTATTTACAACAGCCAGCATTATTTACAATAGACAAGATGTAGAAGCAACATAAGTGCCTGTCAATACATGAATGGATAAGGAAGAAATGATTCGTATATGTCATGTAATATGATTTCAGCCATGAAAAAAAAAGAAATCTTGCAATCTGCCACAATATGGATGGACCTAGAGGATATTGCACTAAGTAAAATAAGTCAGAGAAAGACACAAGGCATATAATGTTACTTCTATGTGAAATTTAAAAAAAAATAAACCAACAAAGAAAACAGAAACAAATTCCCAGATATAGAGAACATTTTTATGGTTGCCAAATGAGAGTGGGGTTGGGTGAGAAAGGTGAAGGGATTAAGAAGTACGAATTGCTAGTTACAGAATAGTCATTAATAAAAACTACAGAATGGGGAATATATCAATTATGTGGTAATAACTATGTGTGTTGTCAGATGGGTATTGATTTTTCAGAGTGATCACTTCATGATATATATAAATATCTACTCACTGAGTTGTATGCCTGATACTAACATAATATTATATGTAAAACAAATATAAATCATTTTTATGAAACTCAGTGAAAAGTACAAGGAACTGACTGGGAACTAAAACAGCATGGAAAAGGAAATAGAAACTATAACCAAGAACAAGTAAGAAATGAAGAATACAATATCCAAAGTAAAAAAATACACTAGGAGGAATTACAAGCAGGCTGGATGAAGCAGAGGACCAAATTAGTGAGCTGGAAGACAGGGTAGAAAATAATAACCAAATAGACAGCAGCATGAAAAAACACTCAGAAAAATATGAGGAAACCTTAAAGGAACGTCAGGACAACATGAAATGCAACAACATTCCAATCATAGGAATACCAGGAGAAGGGAAGGAACAAGGGATAGAAAACATGTTTAAAATGACAAAAAACTTCCCTACTGGGAGAGGGAAATAACAGACAGATCAAAAAACACAAGGGATTCCAATCAAAATGAACCCAAGAGGCCTACTCCAAGACACATCATAACTAAAATGGCAAATTTTAGAGACAAGGAGAGAGTCTTAAAGAAAGCAAGGGAGAAACCGGAATTAACCTACAAGGGAGCTTCAATATGACTAGCAGCTCATTTCTCAACAGAAACACTAGAAACTAGAAGGGAATGGCAAGAACTATTCCAAGTAATGAAAAGTAAAGGCCTTTAATCAAGACTACTATACCTTGCAAGTCTCTCAATTAAAATGGAAGGTGAAATAATTATTTTCTCAGGCAGAAGCAGGCTCAAGGAATATACCTCCACTAGACCAGTGCTGCAAAATATGCAAAGGGACTGCTGTAAGAAGAGGATAAAAAGAGTGAGAGGAACAAAGGTACAAAAGAAGTAAAACATCAATGAATAAGTACCTACCAATAATAACCTTAAATATAAATGGATTTATTTTTCCAATTAAAAGACATAGGGTAGCTGAATGGATTAGAAAACATGACCCATACATATGTTGCCTACAAAAGACCCACTTCAAAACAAAATACCTGCACAGACTCAAAAAAAAAAACAGTTTGAAAAAAATATTCCAATCAAATGGACAGGACAAAAAAGATGGGGTAGCTATACTTATACCAGACAAAATATACTTTAAAACAAAGGCCATAAAAAGAGACACAGAAGGACACTTCATAATACTCAAGGGAAAAATCAATCAAGAAGACATAATATTGTAAACATATATGCACCCAACATAGGGGCACCCAAATATATAAGGAAAATCTTGGAGGACTTCAAGAAAGATATAGACAGCTATGCACTTATACCAGGGAATTTTAGCACCCCATTGTCAAAAACAGATAGGTCTTCCAAGCAAACTATCAATAAATTGTTGCAGCATTGAAAATGCCCTAGATCAAACTGACTTAACTGGAGATACACACACGAACACACACACACACACACACACACACACACACACACACACACACACACACATAATCTCCTTTCATCCCAAAGGAGCAAATGCACATTTTTTCTAATGCACATGGAACATTTGCAAAGATAGACCACATGACAGGACACAAATCAAGCCTCAAAAAATTCAAAAAAATTGAAATTGCATGAATCATATTCTTAGATGATAAAGGCTTGAAACTAGAGACCAACCTAAAAAAAAACTCAAAAAATTCATATTAATAGAGACTGAAATGTATGCTATTAAACAATGAATGGGTTAATAATTAGATCAAAGAAGAAATCAAAAAGTTTCTGGAAACAAATAAAAATAAACATGCAACAGCCCAAACTTCTGGAACATGAGTGGATGCATTTTTAAGAGGGAAGTTCATAGCAATACGAGCCTACCTAAGAAAGATAAAAAACATTTCAAATAAACAACAATAAAACAAAGCACACAGTGAGAAGGAAGAAGGAAATAATCAAGATCAGGGCAGAATTAAACAACGCAAAAACTAAAAGAACAACTCAAAGGATCAATAAATCTAGGACTGGTTCTTTGAAAGAAAAAAATGACAAACCTTAAACTGGACTCATCATGAAGGAAAGAGAGGGGACCAAATAAATTAAATCAGAAATGAAAGAGAAAAAATTACAACTGATACCACAGAAATACAAAGGATTGTAATTAATTACTACAAAGAAATTTGGAAACCTGACTTGAATGAACAAATTTCTAGAAACACAATCACTCACAAGTGAATCAACAAAAATCAGAAAGCATGAACATACCAATAACAGATAATGACATTGAATCAGGAATCAAAAAACTCCCTGCACACAAAAACCCTTGATCAGATGAGTTCCCAGGAGAATTTTACAAAACTTTATGGAAGAACTAACCCTATGCTTCTCAAACTATTCCAAAAAACACAAGAAGAGGAAAGACTCCCAAACTCTTTTTTGTGGCAAGTATCATTCTAATCCCAAGACCAGATAAAGGCATAACAAAGAAAGAAACTACAGGCCAATATCACTGACAAACATACACATTAATATCTTCCACAAAATATTGTCAAACAGCATAGAGCAATACATTTATAACATCATACACCACAACCAAGTGTCATTCATCCCAGGGATGCAAAGATGGTACAACATCCATGAATCAATAAGTGATTTTTTGTTTATATTACATAAGCAAAAGGAAAGAGAAAAATCACATGATCATATCAACAAATGCAGAAAAAACTTGATAAGTTAGAGCGCCCATTTATGATAAAAATGTTCAGCAAAGTGGGAGTAGAGGGAGCATACCACAATATACTAAAGGCTACAAATGAGAAACCTACAGACAACATCATTCTCAATGAGAAATAACTAGAAGCTTGTGACCCTAACATCAGTCACAAGACAACCGTGTCCAATTTCACCACTTTTATTCAGCATGATATTGGAAGTTCTATCCACAGCAATCAGACAAAAAAACCAAGTAGCTCTGGTGGTGTGTCTCAGTGGATTGTGTGCTGAACTGCAAATCAGAAAGTTGTCAATTCAATTCCATGTTAGGACACATTCCTGGTTTGCAGTCTAGGTTCCCAGTATGGGCCATGCAAGAGGCAACCAAACATTGATGTTTCTCTACCTTACTTTCTCTACCCTCTTCCTCTCTCTAAAAATAAAATAAACAAACTCTTTAAAAATTTAATGAAAATAAAATATAAGGCATCCAAATGGAGAGAAGGAATTAAAACTACCATTGTTTCCAAGTGACATGATAGTGTACATAGAAAACATTATAGAATCCCCCAGAAAACTACATTAACTAGTAAATGTATTTGGCAAAACTGTGGGATACAAAGTCAATATTCAGAAATTGAAGGCATTTTTGTACACCAACAACAAAACATTAGAAACAGAAATCAGGAAAAAATCCCATTTGATATAGCAACAAGAAAAAAAAGTACCTAGGAATAAACCTAATCCAGGAGATAAAAAAACTGTACACAGAAAACTACACAATGGTGAGGAAAGAAGTGAATGAAGACACAAATAAATGGAAGCATACACCATCATCATGGACTGGAAGAATTAATATTAGCAAAATGTACATACTACCCAAAGCAATTTATAGATTCAATGAAATCCCT
Source organism: Sturnira hondurensis (assembly GCF_014824575.4). Classification (NCBI taxonomy): domain Eukaryota; kingdom Metazoa; phylum Chordata; class Mammalia; order Chiroptera; family Phyllostomidae; genus Sturnira; species Sturnira hondurensis. The sequence continues at coordinate 297,316 of NW_028096087.1, forward strand.
TTTAAAATACCAATGACAGATTTCTCAGATACAGAGCAAACATTTTATAAATTTATATGAAAGCATAAATGACTTGAATAGCTACAGCAATATTGAGAAAGAAAAAAAGTAGGTAGGATCAGAATACCTGATTTCAGACGGTATTACAAGGCCACTCTAATCAAAAAAGTCTGGTATAACCACAAGAACAAACATATATATCAGTGAGACAGAATAGAGAGCCCAAAAATAAACTCAAGTCTCTATGGTCATTAATATCTAACATAGAAAAGAGGATCATAAGAGAGACTAAATATAGCTTCTTCAACCAATGGGATTGAAAGATTGGGACAGGTACATGCAAAACAACAGAACATGTCCACCAACTTACATCATACACAATAATAAAGTAAGATGTATAAAAGACTTACATGTCAAAATTCCATTACAGTCCTAGAGGAGAATATACCCAGGAAAATCTCAGATATTTCATGCAGCAATACTTTCACTGATATGTCCCTTTGAGGAATGGATGTAGAGGAAAGAATAAACAAATGGTACTACATCATATTTAAAGCTTCTGCATGGCTAAAAGAAAGCATGAACAAAAGCAAAAGGGAACCAACTGTATGGGAAAATATATTTGGAAATGATACCTCAGACAACAGTTTGATCTCCAAAATATATAAAAACCCACAGGATTCCACATCAAGAAGACAAACATTCCAATGAAAAACATGGGCAAATGACCTGAACATGCACTTCTCCAAGGATGGCCTAGAGAAGGCCTAGAGAAACTACAGGCCAATATCACTGACAAACATACACATTAATATCTTCCACAAAATATTGTCAAACAGCATAGAGCAATACATTTATAACATCATACACCACAACAAAGTGTCATTCATCCCAGGGATGCAAAGATGGTACAACATCCATCTCTAGGCTACAGAAGGCCTAGAGAGACATGAAAAAGTACTCAACATCAGTAGCCATTAGAGAGATGCACATTAAAACCACAATGAGATGCTACTTCACTTTGGTCAGAATGGCCATCATAAATAAATCAACAAACATCAAATGCTGGCCAAGTTGTGGAGAAAAAGGAACTCTAATACACTATTGGTGGAGATGCTAACTGGTGCATTCAATGTAGAAAATAGTATGAAATTTCCTCAAAAGTTAAAAATGGTGATATCTTCTGATCTGGCAACTTACTGATGGTATTATATCCTAAGAATCCTGAAACACCAATTCAAAAGAACCTATGCACCCCAATGTTTATAGCAACACTATTTACAATAGCCAAATGCTGGAAACACTCTACATGCTTGTCAGTAAATGAGTTGATAAAAAAAAAACCTGTGGTATAGCTCTGGCTGGTGTGCCTCAGTTGGCTGAGTGCTGACAGGTGAATCAAAGGGTCACTGATTTCATTTCCAGTTTAGGGCACACGCCTGCATGCATGCCAGATCTTCAGTAGGCTCAAAAGATCTTCAGTAGGCTCAAAAGAAACAACACACACTGATGTTATTCCCCCTCTTTTTGTCCCTCTTCCCTTTTCTAAAAATAAATAAAAATAAAAATATTTTTAAAACTGTTCTACATTTATATAACGGAATATTACACAGCAGAAAGAAAGAAGAAACTTCTACCCTCCTGACAGCATTAATGGAACTGGAGAGTATTATGCTAAGTGAAACAAGACAGGGGTTGAAAGACAAATATCATACGATCTCACCTGTAAGTGGAACCTAATCAACAAAACAAACAAGTGAGAAAAATAGAAGGAGAGAAAAGGAAATAAAGAACAAGCTGTTAGTAACTAGTGTGGAGGGGGAAGGGAGATAGCGGGGAAAAGAAGGGAAAGTGTCAGGTCAATGAACATGTATAAGGATCCAAGGACAAAGATGACAGGATGGCGGAGGGTTGAATGTGGGAGGTGGCTTGTGGGTAGAATGCTGGAGAATAATCAGAGAAAATGAAGACAACTGCAATTGAATAGCAATAAAAACTGAAAAAAGAATTATAAATTGTTTTCAAAAACCATGATTCTATCCATGTCAATCTCTAACTAAAACTTATTTTGATGAGATCCCATTTGTTTATTTTTTCCTTTATGTCCCTTGCTCTAGGGGACGTATCAGTAAAAATATTGCTGAGTGGAATATATGAGATTTTCCTGCCAATGTTCTCCTCTAGGACTTTAATGGTTTCACGGCTTATATTTAAGTATTTTATCCACCTTGAATTTATTTTGGTGTATGGTGTAAGTTGGTGCTCGAGTTTCATTTTTTTTTTTTGCACATAGCTGTCCAGTTCTCCCAACACCATTTGTTCAAGAGGCTATCTTTACCCATTTTATGTTACTGCCCTCTTTGTCAAATATTAATTGAGAGAGTTGGGTTGATATCTGGGTTCTCTATTCTGTTCCATTGGTCTATGTGCCTGTTTTTCTGCCAGTACCAGGCTGTTTTGATTACAGTGGCCTTGTAATACAGTCTGATATCAGGTATTGTGATCCCTCCCATTTTGTTCTTCTTTCTCAACATAGCAGCTGCTATTTGGGGTCATTTATGGTTCCATATAAATTTTTGAAGTGTTTGTTCTGTGTCTGTGAAATACGACATTGGCACTTTAATAGGTATTGCATTAAATATGTAAATTGTTTTGGGTAGTATGGACACTTTGATGATGTTAATTCTTCCAATACAAAACACAGTATATGTTTCCATTTGTTTGTACCTTCCTTGATTTCTTTCTTCAGTGTTGTGTAGTTTTCTGCAAACAGGTCTTTTACCTCCTTGGTAAGGTTTATTCCCAGATATTTTATTTTTGTTTTTGCTATATTGAATGGAATTTCTTTCTTGATTTCTGCTTCTACTGTTTCATTGTTGGTATGCAAAAAATGCCTTTGATTTCTGGATATTGACTTTGTATCCCGCTGTTTTGCCAAATTCATTTATTAGTTCAAGAAGTTTTTTGGTAGACACTATAGGGTTTTCCATGTACACTATCATGCCATCTGCAAACAATGCCAGTTTTGTTTCCTCCTTTCCGATTTGGATGCCTTTTATTTCCTTTTCTTGTCTGATCACTGTGGCTAGAACTTCCAATACTATATTGAATACAAGTGGTGAAAGTGGAGAGCCTTGTCTTGTTCCCGATCTTAGTGGAAAAGCTTTTAGTTTTTGTCCATTGAGTATGATGTTGGCTGTAGGTCTTTCATATATGGCCTTTATTATATTGAGGAATGCTCCTTCTATTCCCACTTTGCTGAGTACCTTTATCATAAATGGGTGCTGTACCTTGTCAAAAGCTTTTTCGGAGTTTATGGATATGATCACGTGGTTCTTGTCTTGGCTTTTGTTTATGGGATGTATTACATTTACTGATTTACGAATATTGAACCATCTTTGCATCACTGGGATGAATCCCACTTAGCCGAGGTGTATGATCTTTTTGATGTATTGTTAGATGCTATTTGCCAATATTTTATTGAGGATTTTAGCATCTATATTCATCAGTGATACTGGCCTGAAGTTTTCTTTCTTTCTTGTGTCTCTATCTGGCTTTGGAATTAGGATGTTGCTAGCCTCATAAAAAGAGTTGGAGAGTTTTCCCTCCTTTTGAATTTTTCGCAATAGTCTGTGAAGAATAGGTGTTAGCTCTTCCTTAAAAGCTTTGTAGAATTCTCCTCTGAAACCATCTGGTCCAGGGCTTTTGTGGAACGGGAGCTTTTTTATTACTTCTTCAATTTCATCTACTGTTATTGGCCTGTTCAGGTTTTCTGCTTCTTTTTCATTGAGTTTTGGAAGATTATATTTTTTTGAAATTTGTCCATTTCACCTAGATTTTCAAATTTCTTGACATACAGCTCTGCATAGTAATTCCTTACAATCCCTTCTATTTCTGTGGTATCAGTTGTAATCTCTCCTCTTTCATTTCTGATTGTGTTTATTTGGGTCCTCTCTTTTTTTTTCTTGATGAGTCTACTTAAAGGTGTGTCTATTTTGTTTATCTTTTCAAAAAGCCAACTCTTGGATTCATTGATCCTTAGAATTGTGCTTTTATCTTTAAACGTTCCAACATCCGGATTATAGGGGTACCAGAAGGGGGAAAGAAACAGCCACGAGTGGAAAACATATTTGAACAAATAATAAAGGAGAACTTCCCCAGTCTGGCAAAGGAAATAGACTTCCAGGAAATCCAGGAAGCTCAGAGAGTCCCAAAGAAGTTGGACCCAAGAAGCAACACACCAAGGCACATCATAATTACATTAGCCAAGACCAAAATGAGGAAGAGAATCCTAGAAGCATCAAGGGATAAGGGGACAGTCACCTACAAAGGAGTACCCATAAGACTGCCAGCGGATTTCTCAAAAGAGACCTTACAGGCAAGAAGGGGCTGGAAAGAAGTATTCCAAGTCATGAAATCCAAAGACCTACAGCCAAGATTGCTTTATCCAGCAAAACTTTCATTTAGAATGGAAGGACAGATAAAGTGCTTCTCAGATAAGGTCAAGTTCAAGGAGTTCATCATCACCAAGCCCTTATTATATGAAATGCTAAAGGGACTTATATAAGAAAAAGAAGATGAAAAATATTAGCAGTGAAAGGACAGCAAACATACAGTTATTAACAACCACACCTAAAACAAAAGCAAACCAAGAGGACAGCTAGATCAGGAGTGTAACCGTAGAAATGAAGAACACATGGAGGGTTAGAAACAGGGGGGTGGGAGGGGGAGAAGGGGGGAGAAGGCACAGAAAATAGCATAGATGGTAGGTAGAAAATAGATAGGGGGAGGGTGAGAATAGTGGGGGAAATATAGAATCTAAAGAACTTGAGACACATGGTTATAAACTAAGGGGGGAGAATGGTGGGGGAGGGAGTGTGTGGGTGGAGGGGAAAGAAGGGGGGAATAGAACAACTGTAATGGTATAATCAATAAAATATATTTAAAAAAATTAAGTGACATGGGCTTGAAAAAAAACAATGCTACTGAGGAGGGAGGGTCCTGTCCCATTAGAAAAAAAAAGAATTGTGCTTTTAGTCTCTAGGTTGTTTAATTCTGCTCTGATCTTGGTTATTTCTCTCCTTCTACTTGCTCTGGGCTGTCCTTGTTGTTGTTCCTCGAGTTCTTGCAGGTGTCAGGGTTACGTTGTTTGTTTGAAATGTTTCTATATTCTTTAGGGAAGCCTGTATTGCTATGAACTTCCATCTCAAGACTGCCGTCCTCGTTGTGTCCCATAAGTTTTTGGTTATTGTGAGTCCATTTTCATTTGTTTCCAGGAAATTTTTGATTTCTTCCCTAATTTTGATCTTGACCCATTCGTTGTTTAATAGCATACCATTCAGTGTCCATGATGTTTGGTGTTTTGGTTTTTTTCCTGTGGGGTTGGTTTCCAATTTCAGTCCCTTGTGATCAGAGAAAATGCTTGGTATGATTTCTATTTTCCTAAATTTGTTGAGTCTCATTTTGTATCCTTTCATGTGGTCTATCTTTGAAAATATTCCATCGGCATTTGAAAAGAATGTGTATTTAGCTTCTTTGGGATGAAGGGCTCTCTATATATCAATTAGGTTCATTTCATCTAGAGTGTCGTTTAATGCTGCAATATCTTTGTTGATATTTTGTTTGGAAGATCTGTCCATTTTTGACAGTGAGGTTTTAAAATCCCCTACTATATTTGTGTTGCTGTCAATATCTCTCTTGAGGGCGTGGAGCATGTGTCAGGGGGCGGGCAGGGCTGGGAATATAAGACAGAAAGCTGTACTTGAACAAGACTTAAATTAAAAAATTATAAAAAATAATACATTTCATATTAAGAAAAAAAATATCTCTCCTGAGGTCCTCTAGGATTTTCTTTATATATTTGGGTGCTCCTGTGTTCGGTGCATATATATTTACGATGTTAATGTCTTCTTGGTGGATTCTTCCCTTGAGTAATATGAAGTGACCTTCTGGAGCTCTCTTTATGGCCCTGTTTTTGAAGTCTATTTTGTCTGATATGAGAATTGCTACCCTGGCTTTTTTTTCTTGTCCATTTGCTTGGAAAATTTGTTTCCATTCTTTCACTTTTCATCTGTGATGGTCTTTTGACCTGAGGTGGGTCTCTTGTAGGCAGCATATGTGTGAGTCATTCTTTCTTATCCATTCAGTTATTCTATGTCTTTTAATTGGTGCATTTAATCCATTTACATTTAATGTTATTATTAAAAGGCATTTATTCATTGCCATTTATGTACCTATGTTCCTCTCTATCTCTTTTCCTTCCTTTCCTTAAAGCAACCCTTTTAGTAATTCTTGTAGAGCTGGTTGGGTGGAAGCGTATTCTTCTAGACTTCTTTTGTCTTGGAAGCTCTTTATTTGGCCTTCTATCTTGATTGAGAGCCTTGCTGGGTACAATAGCCTTGGTTGTAGGCCTCTGTTTCTCATTACTTGGAATATTTCTTGTCATTCTCTTCTTGCTTGGAATGTTTCAATTGAGAAGTCAGTAGCCAACCTTATTGAGACCGCCTTGTATGTTACTTCCTTTTTCTCCCTTGCTGCCTTTAGGATTCTCTCTTTGTCTTGGAGGTTTGCCATTTTAATGATGATGTGTCTTGCAGTAGACCTCTTTGGGTTCCACCTGAGTGGGACTCTCTGGGATTCCTGGATTTGTGTTACCTTATCTTTCCTCAACTTAGGAAAATTTTCCATTCTTACTCTTTCGAGTAGGTTTTCTATCCCTTGTTCTTCTTCCTCTCCTTCTGGTATTCCTATTATTTGGATATTATTACTTTTGATATTGTCTTCCATTTCTTACATTTTCCTCTTTTTTTCTGAGTCTCTTTTCCATTACTTAGTCCGTCTGGGAGATTCTTTGTATCCTGTCTTCAATCTCACTTATGCGATCTTCCTCTTCATCGATCCTATTCTGCATACCTTCTACTGTGTTCTTCAGTTCAGAAACTCTAGTCTTCATTTCCTCTTGGCCTTTACTGGTGGTTTCTATTTCCTTTTTCATGTTGATATAGTTTGCAGAGTTCATTGTAGCTCCCCTGTAGTTTCTGTTAGCTCATTGTAAGCTCTTTGAATTTTCTGATAACCAGTGCTTTGAATTCCGTATCTGATAGTTGACTTGCCTCTATTTTGTCTAACATTCTTTCTGAGGCTTCCTCCTTTTCTTTCATTTGGGGATTGTTTCTTTATCTTCCCATTGTTTGTGATACTCTTCTTGTTTGTCTCAGCTTCTTAAATTAATCTGTTCTGGTTCCCTGGGTTCATGGTGTGAACTTCTGTGGTAGGATACCTGTGAAATTCAACAGTGCAATCTCCTGCAGGTATCTTGGTGTTCTCCACTTCCACCTACTACTTTCTTTATTGTGCGTGTGTGATCAGTTGGAGGGGGAGGCAAAATGGTTTATGATAGCAGAATATTATTTTATGTCATTTACAGACACAGTTGGTAGAGAAGATATAGATAACTCTATATATAGAGAGAGTTATCTTAGAGTTATATATATATATAACTCTCTCTATATAGAGAGTTATATAGACTTAACTCTCTATACATATATAACTCTATATATATATAGAGTTAACCGTGCTCTTCGACCAAGCTTGCCACTTTTAAGAAAGGATGGACATAAGTTAAATCTCTTGTTGGGAAGGGGAGGCTTTTGAGTTGTATCTAGAAAGCAGTGTGGTTACGGGTGGTCAGATTTTGAGGTAAGTTGAGAGTACAGGTTAGTCACTAGGTGTAGCATGTGAGTAAATAGATTAGTAGAATTCAGGAACCTGTTAGGTGGTCTAAGGTCTGAAAGATGTGTTATGAAGTATTACCATTGTATAGAACAGCTCTTATTTACAATAATATTAGAGCAACACTCATGTGATAGACTCTATGTGATCTGTCTAAATGGGGATTATAGAGCTTGGGTAGTATGCCAAAGGAAAGCAAGTGAATTATAGAAAATTAGCAATACACTGTGGAGGAAAGAGCAGTGGGAACCTATCAGGTAGTACAATATAACCGGCCAGGACTAAGAAACCTATACAGAAAGAGGAGGAATACAAAGATATTCTTAAAATTAAAGAAAGAAGTAAGAATAATGCAAAAATAATAATACACCTTAAAGAAAACTAAGCAACACACACACAAACAATCCAACACACACAAACATACACACCCACACCCACACCCACACAAGTCAGGAGAAAGGAGGAATAAGTGGAAAATTTGGGAAGAACGGAAGGACTAAAACCAGACAAAAAGAAAAAGAAACGAGGGACAGAGTATTGAAAGATAGAGCAACAATACAGTTTTAAAGATATAAGATTTCTTAAAAGAGAAGTTGAGAGAGAAAAAAAAGGGAAGGGGAAAACACACACACACACACACACACACACACACACACACACCCCTTTCCTTTGTCAGTTTCAAACTGTCCAAAGCAGTTTTTCTGGTTGTGGCCGGCCAGGCCTCTCTGAGAGCAGGTATGCAGGCGCGCACATGCACGTGAGCCAGGCTACTGGATTGGGATGTGGGCGCCCACACCCCTGGGAGGCTGCCTGGGTCCCGTGGTATCTGGCACTGTCCTTCTCAGTCCTGTGGTGGGACCCAGATGTTTCTACCCCTCCCCTAGATGGCTGCTGGGTGGTTGGGCCGTGAGGCAAGCTGCTGTTGCAGAGCACCTCAGTTCACTTTCCAATAGAGACTTCTCCACAAAGCCTGCCTCTCAGCCCAGCCCAATCCCAAAAGATTGGCAATGACAGTGTCCTTCTTAAATCCCCCGGGGATGGCGAGGTGGTGGGTTGGCAGGCTGGCGACCACAGAGTCCGCAGTTGAATAGCGCCCTCCTCCCTTGCCACCCTTTAGGTTAACTTCAGCCCACAGGTCTCTGCCTGGTATTACCCAGACTGCCTAGACGGGGAGGGGGGAGTCAGTTCTCTCCCACGGACCCTGTAGCAGGCCCACGACTCCCAAGGAGTCTGTTGCTGGCCCACCAGGTGCCGGGCCTCTGGAGTTCCTTCCGCCACAGGCACCCCAGCACTGGATTCAGATGGGGCCTCTGTTTCCCACTGATGGTGCCGGCCAAGATTGCCGGCTTCTCCTCCATGCTCACACACGTCCGGAGGTTGCCCGCCTTGGGCGCACCGAGGGCGAAGCCCGCGGCCAAGGAGGCCAAGGGTGCAGCCGCTTTTGTCCTCACTGGCCTTCTGGAGTCCTCACCGACCTGCAGCTGTCTAGTTCCTCTGTCACACTCTCTGGTCTCTTATTTTCATAAATGTTGGGGAATTGTTGGTTGATTATGCTGTTCTTCGGTAGATTCGCCTGGATTTTCTACCAGATGCACAGGAGCTGGGTTCCCTCCGTGCTACTCTGTCGCCATCTTCCCCCTCTCTCCTATATCAGTTATTTCTTAATGATAATATTTTAGATGAAATAAGAAGTACCAATGAAAATGAAAGATTTAGTGTTATAGAAATTATATCTTCTGACCAAAATGTAAAGATGTAATGTATGAACTTCAAAGGATAGATAAAAACTTAAAAACTCATAGCAAAAGCAACATATTACAGAAGAAATCAGTAATGTTTATAATTGAAAAACAATGAATTAACTACATAAATCTTAGTAGATGAAGGTGTAACTATTTAAGTATAAATTATAGTGTTAACCACATTCATTGAAAAAACAACATTGAATATAGATGAGGTAAGCTTTCACTCTAGATGATTGTTGGATAAAAATATGTCTAAAAAAGAAAATGGAGAGAAATAATAATGATAAAATCCTGCAATAGAAAATAAAGAACAGGTAAAGTAATCAGGAAGCTAGTTCTTTGGAAAAGATAAAAACTTGTAAGAATAATTTTGAAAAAGACAAATTAATTAAATTAAGAATAAAAGGACACTGTAATTATATACAGGAAATATGATTAATTGACAGAATTCAATAATTAATTTTATTAAAATAAATATGAAAGTTTAGATATATAACTTTTTATATGTTTTATTTTTATTTTTTTGTTCAAATACAGTTGTCTTCATTTTCTCCTGACCACAACCACATGCCCCACTAATCCCCACCTCCCACCCTTGATCCTACCATCCTTTGGCTTTGTCCATGTGTCCTTTATGCATGTTCATTGACAACTTCACCTACTTTTCCCCATTATCCCCTCCCCACACCCCTCTGGTTACTGTCAGTTCTTTATTTCAATGTCTTTGGTTATGTTTTGCTTGCTTGTTTGTTGTGCTAATTACGTTTCACTTATAGTAGAGATCATATGGTGTTTGTCTTTCACTGCCTGGCTTATTTCACTTAGCATAATGCTCTCCAGATCCAACCATGCTGTTGCTAAGAGTTGGAGCTCCTTTTTTCTTTCTGCTGTGTAGCATTCTATTGTGTAAATGTACCACAGTACTTTTTTTAGCTTTTCTAAAATTAATTTTTTATTGTTCAATTACAGTTGTCTGTATTTTGTCCCCACCCCCTCCAAAAGCATTTACTGATGAGCACTTAGGCTATTTCCATCACTTGGCTATTTTAAATAGTGCTGCTATGAACATAGGTGATGCATACATTCAGTTTTTTGTTGGTTTGATTGATTTTATTCAACTACAGTTGTCTCCATTTTTCCCTGACCACTCCCCACCACTCCACATGTCCCCATCTTCCACCTTCAGTCCTATCCCCCTTTGGCTTTGTCAGTATGTCCTTTATACATGATCCTTGACAACTCTTCCCCCTTTCCACTTTGTTATGCCCTACCAACACTGATCAGGTTACTGACAATTTTTTAATTTCAATGTCTCTAAGTTATATTTTCTGTTTATTTTGTTGACTAGGTTTCATTTAGAGGTGAGATCATATGGTATGTGTCTTTCATTGCCAGGCTTATTTCACTTAGCATGAAGTTTTCCAGATCTATCCATGTAGTCATAAAGGGTAGAAGCACCTTTCTTCTTTCTGTTGCATAGTATTCCACGGTGTACATGTACCAAGGTTTTGATCCACTCATTTACTGATGGGCACTTAGGTTGCTTCTAATTCTTGGTTATTATAAATTGTGCTGCTGTGAACATTGGGGTGCATAGGTTCTTTTGGATTGGTGTTTCAGGGCTCTTAGGGTAAAATCCCAGGGATGGAAATGCCTGGTCAAAAGGCAATTCCATTTTCAGTGTTTTGAGGAAATTCCATACTGTTTTCTACTGTGGTTGCACCAGTCTTCATTTCCACCAACAGTGGATTAGTGTTCCCTTTTCTCCACAACTTCTCCAGCACTTGTTTGTTGATTTGGTTGTGATGGCCTTTCTGACTGGTGTGAAGTGATATCTCATTGTAGTTTTAATTTGCATTTCTGTGATGGCTAGTAATGCTAGTAATGCAAATGAGCAATCTTTCATACGTCTCTGGACCCTCTGATTGTACTCCTTGGAGAAGAGTCTGTTCAAGTCCTTCACTTATTTTTTAATTGGGTTTTTTCTCTTCCTGAAATAGAGTCATGTGATTCTTTTATATATTTTAGAGCTCAAACCCTCTTCTGAGGTATCATTTGTAAATTTGTTTTCCCATACAATTGGTTGCCTTTTTTATTTTGCTGATGTTTTCTTTAGACATTCAGAAATGTTTTATTCTGATGAAGTCTCATTTATTTATTCTCTCCTTTGTGTCCCTTTTTCCACAGGACATATCAGTAAAAATATTGCTGTGTGCAATATGTCAGATTATCCACCCTATGTTCTCCTCTAGGACTTCTATGGTCTCATGACTTTTGTCTTTCTTTCCATCTTGAGTTTGTATTTGCGTATGATGTAATTTGGTGGTTGTTTCATTTTTTTAATGTAGCTGTCCACTTCTCCCAGCACCATTTGTCAATGAGGCTATTTTTACTTCATTTTATGCTTCTGCACCCATTGTCAATTATTAATTGACCATAGAGAGTTGGGTTTATTTCTGGGCTCCCTATTCTGTTCCATTGGTCTGTGTGTCTGTTTTTATGCTGGTACCAGGCTGTTTTGCTAACTGTGGCCTTGTAATATAGCTTGATGTTGGGTACTGTGATCTATCCTACTTTGTTCTTTTTTGAAATTGCTGTGGCTATTCAGGGTTCTTTATGTATCTACATAATTTTTTGAAATCTTTGCGCTATATCTGTGAAATATGTCATTGGTACTTTAATAGGGATTGCACTGAATCTATAAATTAATGTAGGTAGTATGAACTTTTTGATGATGTTAATTCTTCCCATTCATGAACACAGTATGTGTTTTCCTTTGTTTCTGTCTTCCTTAATTTGTTTCTTTAGTGTTGTATAGTTTTCTGAGTACAGGTCTTTTACTTCCTTGGTTAGGTTTATTCCTAGATACTTTATTTTTCTTGTTGTTGTATCAAATAGGACTTTTTCCTGATTTGTGTTTCTGAAATTACCTTGCTAGTATGCAAAAATGCCTTCAATTCCTGAAAACTAACTTTTTTTCCTTCTGCTTTGCCAAATTCATTTATTAGGTTGGGTAGTTGGGTAGTTTTCTTACAAAGTCTATCGAGTTTTCTATGTGCACTATCATGTCATCAGTAAACAATGACAGTTATGCTTCCTCCTTTCCAATTTGGATGCCTTTTATTTCTCTTTCTTGTCTGATCTCTGTGGCTAGGACTTCCAATACTATGTTGAATAGAAGTTGTTAAATTGGACATCCTCGTCTTATTCCTGATCTTTGTCAAAGCTTTTAGTGTTTGCCCATTGAGTATAATGTTGGCAGTAGGTTTCTTGTATATGGCCTTTATTGTGTTGGGGAATGCTTCTTCTACTCTCACTTCGCTGAGCATTTTTATCATAAATGCCTGCTGTACCTTATCAAATTCTTTTTCTACATTTATTGATATGATCATATGATTTTTGTCTTTCCTTTTGTTTATATGACATTATGTTTATTGATTTGAAAATCAATAAACATAATATGTACCATCCTTGAATCCCTGGGATAAATCCTAATTGATCACGGTATAAAATCTTTTTAATTATTCCTGAATATGGTTTACAAACATTTTCTTGAGGACTTTTGCATGTATGTTTTTCAGCAATATTAGCCTGTATTTTTCTTTCTTTATTGTGTCTTTATCTGGTTTAGGGATTAGGATGACAATGGCTTCATAATTCCTTCTTATTAGATTGTCTCTCATAGTCTGTGAAATATAGGGGTAAGCTCTCCCTTAAATATTTTGTAAAATTCCCCATAAAATTGTCTGGCTCAGGGCATTTGTTTGCCCAGAATTTTTGGATTACTGCTTTGATTTCATCAACAGTTATTGGACATTTCAGAGGTTTTGCTTCTTATTCAGTCATCCATGGAAGATTTTTTTTTAGAAATTTTTTTCATTGTACCAAGGTTTTAAAATTCCCTGCATATCATTGTTCATAGCAATTTCTTACAACACTTGGTATTTCTGTATTATTAGTTGTAATCTCCTCTTTCATTTCTAGTATTCTTTATTTGGGACCTCTCTATTTTTTCTTGATGAGTCTTCTTAAAGGCTTGTAGGTAATGGTTTTCTTTTCAAAGAATCAGCTCCTGGATTTATTGATCCTTCTATTGTTCTTTTAGTCTCCATGTCATTTAATTCTTCTCTGATCTTGGTTATTTCCTTCCTTCTACTCATTCTGGGATTTGATTGTTGGTCCTCCTGTTCTTGTAGATGTATGGTAGAGTTGTTTCCTTGAAATGTTTCTATCTCTTTATGTAGTCCAGTATCGCTATGAACTTCCCAACCAGGACTACCTTCACTGTGTCCTATCAATTTTTAACTGTTGTGAATTCATTTTCTTTTGTTTCCATTAAATTTTTAATTTCTTCCCTGATCTTATTTTAAACCCATTCATTATTTAGTAGCATGACATTCAATCTGCAATAATTTTAATGTTTTTGAGGGTTTTTTTTCATTTAGGCCCTTTGCTAGTTTCTGGCCCTTTTGGCCCAAGAAAATACTTGATATGATTTCAATTTTTTGAACTGTTTGCTATTTGTTTTGTGTCCTGTCATGTGCTTTATCTTTGAAAATATTCCATGTGCATTTGAAAAGAATGTGTATTTTGCTTGTTTGAGATGAAAACATCTCCTTTCTCTCTCTCTCTCTCTCTCTCTCTCTCTCTCTCTCTCTCTCTCTCTCCATATACATATACATATAATCAGTTAAATCCATTTGATCTAGGGCATTGTTCAATGCTGCAATATCCTTGTTAATATTTTATTTGGAAGATCTATTCATTTTTGACAGTGGGGAGTTAAAAAATCCCCTACTATAATTATGTTGCTGTCTATATATTTCTTGAATATCTCCAAGATTTTCATTGTATATTTTGGTGCTCCCATGTTGGGTGCATATACGTTCATAATGTTTATGTCTTCTTCATGGGTTCTTCACTCAAGTACTGTGAAGTGTCCTTCTGTGTCTCCTTTTATGGCCTTTATTTTGATGCGCTTTGTCTGATACCAGTATTGTTACCCCACCATTTTTTCCCTATCCATTTGCTTGCAATATTTTTTCCAACCCTTCACTCTCAGTTTGTGTAGGTCTTTTGTTCTGAAGTGGATGTCTGGTAGGCAGCATGTGTGCAGGTCATGTTTTCCTTATCCATTAAGCTACCCTATGTCTTTTGATTTGAGCATTTAATCCACTTAAATGTAAGGTTATTATTGATGGGTACTCATTCATTGCCATTTTACTTCCTTTGTACCTGTGTTCTTCTCTTTTCACTCATTTTCTTCCTCTTCTTAAAGCAGTTCCCTTAGGATATCCTGCAGAGCTGGTTTGGTGTAGCTATATTCTATTGTCTGGAAAAGTCCTTATTTCACCTCCCATGTTAATTGAGAATCTATTGTATAGAGTAGTCATGGTTGCGGGCCTTATATTAGTTGGAATGTTTCTTGACATTCTCTTCTGTCTTGCTGTGTTTCCATAGAGAAATCGGCTATTAGCCTTGTCTGGGCTCCCTTGTATGTTACTTCCTATTTCTCCCTTGCTGACTTTAAGATTATCTCTTTGTCTTTAAATTTTATATTTTAATTATGATTTGTGTTTGAGTGGGCCGCTTTTGGTTTCTTTAGATGGGGACCCTTTCTGCTTCTGGTTTTGTGTAACTTTTTCTGACATCAAATTAGAGAACTTTTCCATCATTACTTTTGTAAATAGGTTTTCTATCCCCCTTCCTTTTCTTATCCTTTTGGTATCCCTATTATATGGATAATACTACATTTCATGTTGATCTGCATTTTTTTTAACCCTTCTTCATTTTCAGTTTTTTTTTCTTCTTCTTTCTCTCTGGGATTTTTTTTCTACCTTGTCCTCTATGTGCCTGGTTTGATCCTCTACTACATCTAGCCTGGTTTTTATTGTTTCTCCTGTGTTCTTTAATTCAGGAATTGTATTCTTCATTTCACCTTGGCTCTTGTGGATAACTTCTATGTCCCTTTTCATGCTGGTGTAATTTGCAGTAAGTTCTTTGTAGCTTCCCTGTAGTTTTTCATAATTCCTTATAACTATTGTTCTCAACTCAATATCTGAATTTTGACTTGCCTCTATTTCATTTAGCATTCTTTCTGTGGATTTTTCCTGTCCTTACATTTCAGGGTTGTATCTTAGTCTTCCCATTAATTTTGAGAAGTTGCTGTTGCTGTTTGCTTCTGCCTCTTAAATTGAGCTGATTTGACCCATTGAGTTTGTGGTGTGAACTTTTATGGAAGCAGACCTATGATATTAAGTGGTACAGTGTCCTTGATAATCATAATCTTGATAATCTTGGGATGCTCTTTTGGCTGTTTATGTTGGCTTTGTGTATATAATTGGGTTTTGATTATTGTTGGGTTTTTGTTTGGTTGTCTTTCCTTCCAGCTGGTTGATTGACAGTAATTCCACCCACGACATTTTGTATGCTGTTGTGTAGATGCTGCCAGAACAAAACCACAAGGCCTGGGGAACAAACCCACATTTGCAACAATATCTCCCTCCCTTTGGCAATCCCACTATCAACAGCAAATGAAGCAATATTAATAAGAGTGTTAAGAGATTAAGAGTATTATAAGAAAGGAGGGAGATGAACTATAGTGTATAAATTATAGTGACTTAATATGCACAAACTTCTACCCACTTCTACAAGGAGGACATATGGAGGGCCCAGAGACCTATGAAAAGATGTTCAGTATCACAAGGCATCAGAGACATGCAAATTAAAACTATAATGAGATACCTCTTTACACTGGTCAGAATGGCCATGATAAACAAATCAACAACCAGTGTTGGATAGGATGTGGAGAAAGGGAGCTCTAGTACATTGTTGGTGGGAATGCCAAGTGGTGCAACCACTGTGGAAAACAGTATGGTGTTTCTTCAGAAAACTAAAGATGGAACTGCCTTTTGACCCTGCAATTCCACTGCTGGGATTATATCCTAAGAACCCTGAATCACCAATTCAAAAGGACCTGTGTACCCCAATGCTCATAGCAGTGCAATTAACAATAACCAAGTACTAGAAGCAACCTAAGTGCCCATCAGGAAGTGGATGAATAAAAAAACAATGGTATATTTACACAATGGAATATTATGCAGGAGAAAGAAAGAATGACTTCTTACCCTTCACAACAGCATGGGTGGAACTGGATATTATTATGCTAACTGAAAGTGGTGAAAGACAAATACCATATGATCTCACCTATAAATGGAACTTAATCAACAAAACAAACATGCAAGCAAAATAGAGAGAGACAGGGAAATAAAGAACAGACTTTCAGTGATCAGAGGGAAGAGTGGACAGGGACGATGGAGGAAGGAAGGGGAAGAGTCACAGAACACTTATAAAGGACATATGGACAAAGTAAACAGCATGGGGGAGGATTAAATATAGAAGATGGGAGGAGGGTAGGGTAGGGGAGAGTAATGGGGGAAATGTAGACTACTGTAACAGAACAATATAAATAAATAAATAATCATGTCAACAAACATTTTGCTATTTGACAGACCTCACATTTCATATTTTAAATTATCAGACAAATGCAGAGTAATGGATCATGTGACTATAACCTTGCAAATTAAAAGAATGCATACAATTTTGTTTTAAGCTGCCCACCAATGATGCTCCCTCCTAAAATATCTGACACTGCATATTGAATATTAGTTCTAACCAAGTAGGAGAAAGCAGTTATGGCATGCTGGCCATAATGAATTGCTGTTTGGGGATGGTTAGGTCAAGGAAAGTGGAGGAGGAGAGGAAAAGATAAAGCAAGATTATACCTAAGATAACTTCAATTTCATAAAACCTGGACTGAAAAAATCTTAAGGGCTGTTTTCTATTGAACTGTGCCCATTTTCTGGTGTTCAATTATTTACAATTAGTGATTTTTAATAATACATTTCTGATAGGGTGCCCAATTGCACGACACCATGATTAAGAGTTCCTGCCAAACTGGCCCCTTGTATATTTAATAGTCATATTTTAACATTCATTGTAACAACACACTCAATAGTGTATCCATATACTTGAAAGGACGAAGGGAATTTTTCTATGTTAATACCAGGAATTAGTTCAGAGAATAAAACAATTAATTAGAGGGAAGTCTAATAAGACCAAGTAGAGTTTATAACACTTGGCCCTATTAAAAGAGACACGTATAGACTCACCATTCACACATATACCACTTAATGTGCTATTAATGCAATAAATACCTACCTAGAAGATAATTTAAAAAAAGAAAACTGCCATTCTTGAAGGGTTTCAAAGCTTTTCCATATTTTAAAATAAGATGATTATTCTGAGGATAATAATGTTGATGATAATGAATATTGATAAAAAAGAGTGACAAACTTTTCATTTAATTATGTAAACATAAGTGTTTCCTATGTGTCAGGCATTATGCCAAGAACTTTACATACACTAATTATCTTACTTAACCCTTAAGAGACCTAATGAAATAAGTCATTTTATTACTTAATTTTGCAGTTGATAAACGTGAAGCATTCCTACCCAAAAGCTATCTAACATTTTTATTGTTGTTCAAGTACAGTTGTCTCCAGCCTTCCCCCAACTTCCCCTACCCCAGAGATCCCCATCCTTGATCCTAATCCCCTTTGAAAAGCTATCTAGCTTTAAAGCTTATGTACTTAGCCACTTTCTAAGTGAAAACATTGCACTACACTGCTCCCCTCAAAAACTATTTCTCACACACAGCACACCACATGCCACACAAATAGACCTCAAAATTTATTTCACAAGTATATAATGAAAACTGGATGTGAAAAACTTCCAATAAAATGTTCAAAAATCATACAAATAAAAGCAAGTCTATATACTGAGTTCTCCAGGTTCTAGAATGATTCATCTATTTTCCCTCTCCATTTAATTTCCTCAACATTAAAATCTTCACTAAGATTGTTTTAATTATGAGCATGTTCTGAAAAAAATTATTTAGTCCATTGGTTAGTATCTAATATCCAGATAATTTAAAGTTCTGACAAATATTTGAGCCTAAAAATCACAAATTCATAACATTAACAGACCTTCCTATCATGAGTATTTTGTGCCTTACAAAGAACTATACCCTGTGTATCTAGTTTGTTCATTTTAAAATAAGTAGAGTTGGGGGTTTTCATAGCAATAACACAATTAAATGACATATTTTCAGTTACAGGACCGTATGATTTTTGAAAATGGAGATATAGCAACTACTGTCTGAGAAGGAAGTCTGTTTTTATATATTTTCTCTATATATTCTGAAGCCTTACAAATAAAAATAGCCTATTTCCAAGCATTGGATAAGAATTCCAATGCCATGAATACTTCATGTTCAGGATTTTCAAACAACCTTCATGGTCGTAAAATACTCAATAGGAAAGACGTTCTGAAATCAAATGGATTTTAAAAACAACACTGGGGAGCATTATCCTAAGTGAAATAAGCCAGGCAGTGATAGACGAATACCATATGAACTCACCTATAAGCAGAACTTAATCAACAAAACAAACAAGCAAGCCAAATACAACCAGAAACATTTAAATAAAGAAGTGACAGTAACCAGAGTCAGGGAGAAGGACAATTGGAGCAAAATAGGGAAAGGTAAATCAAGGAACATGCATAAAGTACACGTAGACAAAGCTGAAGGAAGTAGGTTAGAGGGTGGGTGGCAGGGATGGGTGGAGTGGGGGCCCATGGGGGGTGAAAATGGATACAACTGTATTTGAACATCAAAAAATGTAAAAAGAAAGCAAGACCGGTGCATGATTTTGCACATCAAAACAGAATTTTAGAAGAGAGAGTGAATTTTTTTGCATTAAATAGAAATACAGCAAACAAAAAGTTGGCATTAAAGTTGTGAAGAAAAAATATGTAAGTAGAAGAAAAATCCAAATACTTCCATGATTTTTCAAATGTGTCTTCTCTCCTTTTTGCTTTCTCCTCTTCACACTCCTACTTCTACCACCACCACCAACAATAAAAGAACTCTCTTTAATTTGGGAGAGAGGCAAAGAGAACATATTTATCACCTTTAATTCTCAGATATCAAACACAAGAATGAGTATATCCAAGGCAGTGCACGGGGATTTTACCACCCAACAAATAATGGCATTCCTACTATTATTTACTGGAAGCTTGAGATACTCATCACTGCCATAGACAGAAAAAGTTAAAAATCAAACTTCATTTCTACTAACCTTCCCCTTGTTAGCTGTGTGATTTGAACATGCTATTAAACTCTAAATGTCAGCTTCTTTGGCTATAAATAAGAGTAATGTTATCTATCTTATAACACCTAGAACAACACTGGTTAACACCCAGCATACTGCCAACAACAAAGTCTTTCCTGTGATGTGAGTCCATCAGGGAGGAATGACTTTAGAATACTACAGAGGATATCATCATGAATTCAAAGAATTTTATAATCAGAAAGAAACTTATAGAGTATTCTACTACAACCCCCTTTATTTTAATGAAGAGGAAACAATCTCACTATCCATCAGAATCTTTTAACATTTATTGGGAGCACATTAAAATGATAACTAATAAATAAGCTGGTTCTCACACACAGTAAAGTCCCACTGGACAGAAGTAAGCAAGGGATTCATAAATTTCTAACGGACAAATGACTTTATAGAAAGACTTTGCTGTATAAATCTTGTAATTTCTAGTGATTCAAGAGAACTCAAGATCAGCCCACTGTTTTTAACTAAGTCATCTGGCCACTTGGCTTTCACTGAACTGGCACTGAAGTAGAAGTTTTTCCTCCAATGTCTTGGTTCCAATCCTCCCAATCAGATCCCTAGTATTATATGTAAAATAAAAACGCTGTTTATTCTCATTGCTGAAATTTAATATGTTAAAATTAGTTCTACCTCTGAGAAATTAAGGAGTAGAGCATAAAGAGAAACAATTTGCCTACAATTTCCTCCAAAAACAAAACAAGCAATTAAATATAGGATAATAGGATCCAGGAAGTAGACCTTATGTCAAACAATTAGTAACTGGACAAATCTCACCCAAAACATGACTGACCTATTACATAATTATAGGTAATTGTATAATGGTTATCTATAATTTATATAATTATATATTCTTTTTATCGAGTTATAATTGACAAAACATATTAGTTTCAGCTATACAACATAATGCTTGAATATTTAGATATATTGCAAAATGATCACAAATAGTTAACATCTACTGTCATAAAATTTTTCTTGTGATGAGAACATTTAAGATCTACCCTCTTAGCAACTTTCAAATAGCAATAGAGTAGTATTAACTATAGTCACCATGTTGTACTTTATAGCCTTGTGACTTATTTTATAACTCCAAGTTTGTAATTTTGAATCATTTTACCCATATCATATTACTCTTAAATAATAACTGATATAAGTGATATAATAAAAACCATAACTAAAAAATGCAGGTACAGTCCTACATGACATCTATTGTTCAAGTTTCTAAAATCTATAATGAAAATGTTTTGAAGAGTTAACTAAGAATGCCTAATCTGCTTTTCATTCTGTGAACACTATAAAAGAGTGTACACACTCAAGCTTAATTAGTACTGAGTAAAATGTAAGAAATGTTTCAGCCCAGGCTATAATACATGTGACTCCAGAGAAAATAAAACATGTCTTCTTTTATTTTCTTTTTAATTTATTTTATTTTATTGTTGTTCAAGTACCATTGTCTGCACTTCCTTCCCATTACTCCCCCCTAACCCAGCCATCCCTACCTCCCTCACCTGATCCCACCTTCCTTGGTTTTGTCCATGTGTCCTTTATAGTTGCTGCTAAAATTGCTTCCTCTTTTTCCCCCATTACCCCCTCCCACTTCCTTTCTCGTTACTGTCAGTTTGTTCTTAATTTTAATGTCCCTGGTTATATTATGCCTGCTTGTTTACTTTCTTGATTAGGTTCCACTTAAAGATGAGATCTTATGGTGTTTGTCCTTCACCACCTGTCTTATAGCATAATGCTCTCCACTTGCATCCATGCTGTTGAAAAGGGTAGGAGCTCTTTCTTTCCTTCTGCTGCATAGTATTTTATTGTGTAAATGTACCAAAAGAACCTATGCATCCCAAAAAACATGTTGTTTTAACAGAAAAAAAGA
The DNA here is from genome assembly GCF_014824575.4 of Sturnira hondurensis. Classification (NCBI taxonomy): domain Eukaryota; kingdom Metazoa; phylum Chordata; class Mammalia; order Chiroptera; family Phyllostomidae; genus Sturnira; species Sturnira hondurensis. The sequence continues at coordinate 318,912 of NW_028096087.1, forward strand.
AAGTAAAATAATATAAATAAATATTAGGTAATTCTAGAATGACCATTTGACATGCACTGTGCTATTAAGTTTTCACAGAGAAGGTATTATTATTATTCCATTTACTAGTTAATAACATTCAGAATTTTAGAAATAAGTGTAATGTCCCCAAGATTGCACAAATTAGAATAGGGATTCAAATTCAAGATTAAATCTGATGTTATCTTATTTATTACATCTTTTTTAGTTGTTTATGTCTTTGTCTCAATGTTAAATTGTAAGAATCCCCAATACTTTTATCTTCATATACCCACCCCATTGCATCTGAATTGTGAGTGCTCAGATATTTGTTTTCAGTGGATTCTCTGTTAAGTCTTAATCATTCCATCAATCTTACTTGTTTAGTCCACCTGATTTGCACAGATGTCTTCTTTAGATTCATGGAGTAATTGGCAAATATTTGGGAACATATACCAATACTTCAATATATGTAACTCAATCACTTTGCTCTGAGACTCTCTTCTCTTTGAGATAATGTTGCTGACTTTGGTGTGTGGTTGTTCACAAAATGGATCTCTCACACTAGATTAGGCCTTCCCACATTTCTCCTCTACATACACCAAATATTTCCAAGTGTCAGCTACCAATATCGTTATTTCTCCCTAAGCACCTACATTTCTAGCAGGGCAATTTACAATAGCAAAGTACTGGAAGCAACCTAAGTGCCCGTCAATAAATGAGTGGATCAACAAACTATGGTACATTCACCAAATAGAATAGTATGCAGCAGAGATAAAGGAGATCCTACCCTTTGTGCCAGTATGGATGGAACTAGAGAGCATTACTAGCATTATTTCATTATACTAAGCGAAATAAGCCAGGCAGTGAGAAACAAGAACCATATGATCTCATGTTTAACTGAAATCTAATAAACAAAAGAAAAAAAGCAAGCAAAATATAAAAAAAGCAAGCAAAATATAACCAGAGACATTGAAATTAAGAACAATCTGACAGTAACCATAGGGGAGGTGAGAAGGCACAGTGTGGGGAAGTTGTTCCTACAACTACAAAGGACACATGGACAAAACCAAAGAGTTAAAGAAAAAACATTCATCCATACTGGTAGAGGGGCAGAGAAAGGCATCTGGGAAGAGAGGACTCACGGTAAAGTGGAAGCTGAAGGACTGGGGTGGGCAAGGTGGCAGCTGGCGGACTCAGTGAGGTAGTGGATTGTGGAGTGGGACATGCAAAGCTGCAGCTGGCTGGCAAGGCAGCAGTAGGCTGACCAGACAAGGTGACAAACTGAGGAATTGGCAGTTCCACATTCGTGTGAAAATAAACAAGGAAAAACAATTGGGGAGTGGGATGACTGTGCAACCTAAGGCTCCAGCACTGGGAAGTAAAGCCTCAAACCACTGATTGAAAACACCTGTGGGGCTTGAGGCAGTGGGAGAAACTCCCAATCTCACAGGAGAGTTTGTTGGAGATACCCACAGGGTCCTAGAATGTACACAAACCCACCCACATGGGAATCAGCACCTGAAGGGCCCAATTTGCTTGTGGGAAGCAGCAGAAGAGACTGAAATCCAGCAGAAAGTGAAGCAAGTGCCATTGTTACCTCTCAAACCCCTTCCCCGTATACAGCATCACCACATAGCTACGCAGTGGGTTACCTCACCCTGATGAATACCTAAGGCTCCACCCCTCACTACATAACAGGTGCATCAAGACAAAAAAAATGGCCCCAATGAAAGAGCAGATCAGAGGTCCAGGAAAAAAATACAACTAAGTGATGACGAGATAGTCAACCTATAAGATGTACAGTTCAAAACACTAGAAAATTAAGATGCTCATAGAATTGGTTGAATTTGGTCACAAGTTAGATGAAAAAATGAAAGCTACACTAAGTGAAATAAAAAAAAATATACAGGGAACCAATAGTGATGGGAAAGAAACTGGGACTCAAATCAACAGTGTGGACCAGAAGGAAGAAAGGAACAACCAACTAGAAAAGATGGAAGAAACAAGAAATCAAAAAAAAAATGAGGAGATAACCCCCAGGACATCGTTAATTGTTGCAACATCCAAATTATAGGGGTACCAGAAGGAGAAGAGGAAGAGCAACAAATTGAAAACTTATTTGGACAAATAATAAAGAAGAACTTCCCCAATCTGGCAAAACAAACAGACTTCTAGAAAATCCAGAAAGCTCAGAGTCCAAAAGAAGTTGTACCCAAGGAGTAACACACAAAGGCACGTCATAATTACATTAGCCAAGATTAAATTTAAGGAGAGAATCCTAGAAGCAGCAAGAGATGAGGGGACAGTCACCTACAAAGGAGTTCCCATGAGACTGTCAGCTGATTTCTGAAAAGAGACCTTGCAGGCAAGAAGGGGCTGGAAAGAAGTATTCCAAGTCATAAAAGGAAAGGACCTACATCCGAGATTTCTCACCCAAGATTTGATGAACTTCGTTCAGTGAAGCTTTCATTTAGAATGGAAGGGCAGATAAAGCTCTTCCTAGGTAAAGTCCAGTTCAAGGAGTTCACCACCACCAAGTCTTTACTTATGAAATGTTAAAGAGATTTATGCAAGAAAAAGAATATAAAAATATGAACAGTAAAATGATAGCAAGCTCACAGTTATTAGCAACCAAACTTAAAACAAAAACAAAAGCTAACAACTAAAACAGGCACAGAACTACAGAAATGGAGATCACATAGGGGGTTATCAACGTGGAGTGGGAAGGGAAGAAAGGGGGAAAATGTACAGAGAATAAGTAGCATAGATGATATGTAGAAAATAGAAAGGGGGGTAAGAATAGTATAAGAAATGTAGAAGCCAAAGAACTTAGATGTACAACCCATGGACATAAACTAAAGTTTTGGGGGAAAGTGGGTGGGAGGAGATGTGCGGGGCAGAGAGAAGTGAATGGGAAGGAAGTGGGACCACTGTAATAACATAACCAATAAAATATATTTAAACTAAATAAATAAAATAGTTTAAAAGCAATTACATTCCAATATAAGAGGATTTTAATGATTTTTTAAAACTATGATGATATCAAGTTTAAAATAATGTACTACTTTAATGGTAATCAGTTTAACAACAACAAAAAGGAAATGATTGCTCCCTTTTCCTTTGTACTGGTATAGATTCACGCATTTCTATTCTGAATACTCTCTATTGCATTTAATAATACATTCTAGTTTCATTGAGGCAGATTGTATTAAATACACCAGAATAACTTTTTCATCACTTTAATACCTTATACTTCAATAGTAGTTTCAATTTAAAAAATATTTTTTCACAAAATGTGAGGGTGCAGCGAATCCCCGTTCAAACACATTCACTCTAGAAGGCACAACAAACAGGATTGCTGAGCAGGGTCTTCTATCTCTATGCCCAGGGCTCTTAAACCCACCATGGCCAACTGGAAACAGACCACAGTTTAGCCTCTGTGATGTCATAGAAACCAATAGAAATATCATTCATAGAGACTGGGATCCATTTTTAGTGTTTGAGAGGCTCCATAATTATTTCCTCATCACTCTTCCACTTTAATTCCATCATTTTCAAGTTCTTCTCTGTTTCAAAGTGCAGATGTCACCATTCCTGATAAGAAAATTAAAGGAAAAATACATATATTTATATACCCAGGGATTTACATTGCTTTCAATATTCTTATTTAATTTAATTTATTATTTTTAAATTTATTGTTGTTCAAGTACAGTGGTCTGCAATTTCCCCACACCACTAACACCTATCCACAAATCCCCACCTCCCTCCCCTCATTTCATCCCCCCTTGGGATTTGTCCATGTGTCCTTTATGGTTGTTCCTGAAAACCCTTCACCCTTTCCCCCCCCACACACTATCCTCCCCCATCTCCACCCTGGTTACTGTCAGATTGTTCTTAATTTAAAAGTCTCTGGTTATATTTTGCTTGCTTGATTGTTTTTTTAAATTAGGTTTCACTTAAAGGTGAGATCTTATGGTATTTGTCTTTCACTGCCTGGCTTATTTTACTTAGCATAATGCTCTCCACTTTCATCCATGCTGTCACAAAGGGTAGGAGCTTCTTCTTTCTTTCTGATGCATAGAAATGTACCACATGTAAATGTACCACAGTCTCTTGATCCATTCATTTACTAATGAGTATGTACATTGTTTCCAGCACTTGGCTATTGTAAACTGTGCTTCTGTGAACATTGGGGTGCATAGGTTCTTTTGGATTGGTGTTTCAGGGTTCTTAGGGTATAATGCCAGCAGTGATATTTCCAGGTCAACAGGAAGTTCTATTTTTAGTTTTCTGAAGAAACCCCATACTGTTTTTCACAGTGGCTGTACCAGTCTGCATTCCCATGAACAGTGCACTAGGTTTCGATCTTCACATCCTCTCCAACACTTGTTTTTTGTTGTTTTGTTTATGATAGCCATTCTGATCAGTGTGATGTGGTATCTCATTGTGGTTTTAATTTGCATCTTTTTGATGGCTAGTGATACTGAGCATCTTTTCATATGTCTCTGAACCCTATGTATGACCTTCTTGGAGAAGTGTCTGTTCAGGGCTTTTACTCATTGTTTTTTTTATTTAATTGTTGTTCAAGTAGTTTTCTGCCTTTTACTGCCCTCCTAGACAACCTCCCAAGTGCTCCCCACCTCCCTCCCACTTCCACCCCCATTAGTTGTTGTCCATGTGTCCTTTATATTAGTTCCTGTAAATCCTTCCCCTTTTCTCCTGAAATTCCCTCCCCTCTCCTCTCTGGTGATTGTCCACCTGTTCTCTATTTCAATGTCTTTGGTTATATTTTATTTGCTTGTCTGTTTTGTTGTTTAGCTTCCTGTTAAAGGTGAGATTATATTGTACTTGTCTTTCACCACCTGCCTTATTCCATTCAGCATGACCCTTTCCAGTTCCATCCAAGCTGTTGCAAAGGGTATGAGTTCCTTGTTTCTTTCTGCTATATATAATTCCATTGTGTACATGTACCATAGCTTTCGGATCCATTCATTTACTGATGGGCATCTAGGTTGTTTCCAACTCTTGGCTATTGTAAACTGTGCTGCTGTGAACACTGGGGTGCATGTGTTCTTTCGGATTGGTGTTTCAGGGTCCTTAGGATATAATCCTACCAGTGGAATTGCTGAGTCAAAGTCAGATTCATTTTTAGTTTTCTGAGAAAATTCCATATTGTTTACCACAGTGGCTGTAGCAGTCTGCATTCCCACCAACAGTGCACTAAGGTTCCCTTTTCTGCACATACTCTCCATCACTTGTCGTTTTTTGCTTTGTTTATGATGGCCATTCTGACCAATGTAAAGTGGTATCTCATTGTGATTTTAATTTGCATCTCTCTAATAGCTAGCAATACTGAGCATCTTTTCATGTGTCTCTGGATCTTCTGCATGTCCTCTTTGGAGAAATGTCTGTTCAACTCCTTTTCCCATTTTTTTCCAATTTTTTATTTAATTATTTTTCAAGTACAGTTTTCTGTCTATTACTCCCATCCCATCCCACACCCCATCCTCCCCCCTCCCTCCCATTTCCACCCTTCTCAGTTGTTGTCCATGTATCCTTTATATAGGTTCCTCTAAATCCCTCCCTTATTTCTCCTGAAATTCCCTCCCCTCTCCCCTCTGGTCACCGTCAGCCTGTTCTCTATTTCTTTGATTATATTTTTCTTGCTTGTTTGTTTTGCTGTTTAGCTTCCTGTTAGAGGTGAGATCATATGGTATTTGTCCTTCAACACCTGGCTTATTTCACTCAGCATAATGCTTTCCAGTTCCATCCATGTTGTTGCAAAAGGTAGGAGCTCCTTCTTTCTTTCTGCAGCATAAAATTCCATTGTGTATATGTACCATAGTTTTTTCATCCATTCATTTACTGACGGGCACCTAGGTTGCTTCCAACTCTTGGCTACTGTAAATGGTGCTGCTATGAACTTTGTGGTGCATAGGTTCTTTGGGATTGGTGTTTCAGGGTTCTTAGGATACAATCCTAGCAGTGGAATTGCTTGGGTCAAAAGGCAGGTCCAATTTTAGTTTTCTGAGAAAATTCCATACTGTTTTCCATAATGGTTGTACCAGTCTGCAATCCCACCAACAGTGGACCAGAGTCCCCTATTCCCCACACCCTCTCCAACATTTGTTGTTTATTGCTTTGTTTATGATAGCCATTCTCACTGGTGTAAAGTGGTATCTCATTGTAGTTTTAATTTGCATCTCTCTGATAGCTAGCGATATTGAGCATCTCTTCATGTGTCTCTGGATCCTCTGTATGTCTTCCTTGCAGAAGTGTCTGTTCAAGTCCTTTCCCCATTTTTTAATTGGGTTAGTTGTCTTCTTAGAGTGAAGTCGTGTGAGTTCTTTGTATATTTTGGAGATTAAACCTTTGTCTGAGGTATCATTGGCAAATATGTTTTCCCATACAGTTGGTTGTCTTTTTATTTTAATGCTGTTTTCTTTAGCTGCGCAGAAGCTTTTTATTTTGATGAGATCCCATTTGTTTATTCTTTCCTTTATAGTCCTTGCTCTAGGAGACATATCAGTAAAAATGTTGCTGCGTGAAATATCTGATATTTTCCTGCCAATGTTCTCCTCTAGGACTTTAATGGTGTCATGGCTTATATTTAATTGAGAGTGGAGTTGAGTAAGTTCTTTGTATATTTTGGAGATTAAACCCTTGTCTGAGGTATCATTAGCAAATATGTTTTCCTGTATGGTTGGTTCTCTTTTTATTTTAATACTGTTTTCTTTAGCTGTGCTAAAGCTTTTCATTTTGGTGAGATCCCATTTGTTTATTCTTTTCTTTATACCTCTTGCTCATAAGGACATATCAGTGAAAATATTGCTGGATAGAATATCTGAGATTTCACTGCCTATGTTTCCTCTAGGACTTTTATGGCATCATGACTTATATTTAATTCTTTTATCTACCTTAAATTTATTTTTCTTTGTGGTGCAAGTTGGTGATTCAGTTCTATTTTTTTACATGTAGCTGGCCATATCTCCCAACACCATTAGTTGAAGAGGCTATTTTTACTCCATTTATATACTTCTGCCCCTTTTGTCAACTGTTAATTGGCCATAGAGTATTGGGCTTATTTCTTGGCTCTCTATTCTGTTCCATTGATTCATGTGTCTGTTCTTATGCCAGTGCCTGGCTGTTTTGATTGCAGTGGCCTTGTAATACAGTTTGATATCCTGTATTGTGATCCCTCCTACTTTGCTCTTCTTTCTCAAAATTGCTTCAGTGTTTCAGCATCATTTATGGCTCCATATAAATTTTTGAAACATTTTTATGTCTGTGAAATATGTTAGTGGTACTTTAATAAGGATTGCATTAAATCAATAAATTTCTTTGGGTAGTGTGGACATTTTGATTATGTGCCTTGTTCCAAACCGTGAACATGGTACATGCTTCCCTTTGTTTGTGTGTTCCTTAATTTGACAGACTATTCCAGAAAATCCAAGAAGGCAGAAGACTTCACAACTCTTTTAGTCAGCATCACCCTAATCACAAAACCTGATGAAGATACAACAAAGAAAGAACACTACAGGTCAATATCGCTAAACAACACAAATGCTAAAATCTTCAAAAAGAACTGGCAAGTAGCATCCAGGAATACATACAAAAAAATTGTACACCCTGATCAACAGGGATTCATCCCATGGATGCAAGGATTGTACAATATTCACAAATAAATAAACATAATACATCACAAAAAAAAACAAAAACAAAAATTATGATCATATCAATACCTGCAGAAAAAGCATTTGATAAGATACAGCAACCATTTACGATACAAATGCTCAGCAAACTGGAAGTAGATGGGACATATCTCAACATAATAAAGGCCACATATGCAAAACCTACAGCCAACATCATACTAAATGGACAAAAACTAAAAACTTTCTCACTAAGTTCAAGAATAAGACAAGAGGTCCACTTTCACCACTTATCGTCAACATAGTATTGGAAGTCCTAGCCACAGCAGTCAAACAAGAAGAAAGAAATAGCATTCAAATTAGAAAGGAGGAAGTAAAACTGTCATTGTTTGCAGAAGATGTGATAGTGTACATATTAAATGCTATAGACTTCCACAAAAACACTACTCAACCTAATAAGTGAATTTGGCAAAACAGCAGACACAAAGTCAATATTCAGAAATTGAGGCATTCCTGTACATCAACAATGAAATATCATAATCAGAAATTAGAACAAAAATGTCATTTGATATAGCAACACGAAAAATAAAGTACCTAGGTATAAACCTAACTGAGGAGGTAAAAGATCTATACTCAGAAAAATACATAATACTGAAGAATGAAATTAAGGAGATACAAATAAATGGAAGCATATACCATATTCATGAATTGAGAGAATTAACATCATTAAAATATCCATACTACCCAAAGCAATTTATAGATTCAATGCAATCCCTATTAAAATATACAGATATTTAAGAAATTCAAAACTTTATATTAAACAATAAACAATCCTGAACAGCCAAAATAATTTTGAGAAAGAAGAACTAAGTAGGTGAGATCACCATACCTGAATCAAACTATATTACAAGGCCATGGTAATAAAAAAATCTGGTACTGGCATAAGAAGAAACACATGGACTAATGGAACAGAATAAAGAGCCCAGAAATAATCCAAATATTTTATGGTCAATTAACATTTGACAAAGGTGGAAGAGCATTCAACGCAGTAAAAATATCCCCTTCAACAAATGGTGTTAGGATATCTAAACAGGTAAATGCAAAACTATGAAACTTGACCAATTTACACCATAGATCAAAATAAACTCAAGATGAATAAAATATTTAAATATAAAACACTATATGAGAAAAGTCATAGAGGATAACTGAGGCAGGAGAATCTCAGAGAATCCATGCAACTTTCACTTTATATCCCCTAAAGCAAGAGTCGTAAAGGAAAGAATAAACAAATGAAATATCAACCAAAATAAAAAGCTTCTGAATGACTAAAGAAAACACTAGCAAAATGGAAAGAGAACCAAACATATGGAAAATCATATTTTCCAATGATATTTCAGACAAGTGTTTGGTCTCCAAAATATATAAAGAACTCACACAACTCCACACCAGGAAAACAAACAACCCAATTTAAAAATGAGCAAAAGACCTGAACAGGCCTTCTCCTAAGTGGACTTACATATGGCCCAGAGACACATGAAGGGATGTTCTGCATCACTAGCAATCAGAAAGATGCAAATTAAAACCACCATGAAATACCAGTTCACATCAGTTTGAATGGCCATCATAAACAAGTCAACAAACAATATTTTTATGGGCAAAGATGTGGAGAATAGGGTACCCTAGTGCATTGTTCTTGGGAATGCAGACCAGTGCAGACCAGGAAGAAAAACAGTATAGAATTTCCTCAGAAAACTAAAAATGGAACCACCTGTTGACCTGGCAATTCCACTGCTGGGATTATATCCTAAAGACCCTAAAACACCAATTTAAAGAACCTACGCACCCTAATGTTTATAGCACCACAATCAACAATAGCTAAGTGCTAGAAGCAGGAAACTCTAAGACAACATAAAATGCAACAATATTTGAATCACAACAACACAAGGAGAAGAAATGGAGCAAGAGATAAAAACTCTTTTTGAAGAAATAATGACAGAAATTTTCCAAACTTTCAGAGGGAAAAGCCATGCAAGTTCATGAATCATAGAGGATGCTAATCAAAAAAAAAAAACAAAAAAAAAACTGAAGGAGCCCTACTTTAAGACACACCATACTTAAAATGCCAAAGGTATGACAAAGACAGAATCTTAAGTGCAGCAAGGGAAAATCCAGAAGTAACACGAAAGGGAGCTCCAATAAGATGAGCAGCTGATTTCTCAACAGACACACTTCAGGCCGGAGAGAATAGAAAAAAAATATTCCAAGTAATGAAAAGCAAAGGCCTGATACCAAGGCTACTGTACTTACTGATACTCTTAATTAAGATGGAAGGCCAGACAAGAAGTCCCAGAAAAAACAAGACTGAAAGAATACACCTCCACAAAACCACCACAGCAAGATATGGTAAAAGGAATGCTATAAGAAGAAAAAGAGTAAGAGAGGAACACAGGTACAAAGAGAAGAAAATGAATAAGTACCTATCAAAAATTACCTTAAATGTAAATGGATTAAATGCCCCAACTAAACAGCGTAGTGTATCTTAATGGATATGAAAACATGACCCAAACATATGTGTCTGAAAGAGATGTACCTCATAGAAGAAGACCTACACAGACTGAAAGTCAAGGGTTGGAGAAAAAAAAAATAGTCCAAGCAACTAGACAAGAAGAAAACCCTGGAGCAGCAATACTTGTATCTGACCACATACACACAAAAAAAAGACTTCAAAACAAAGGCCATAAAAAGAAACATAGACCTGGCTGGTGTAGCTCAGTGGATTGAGCACAGACCTGCGAACCAGAGGATCGCGGTTCGGTTCCCAGTCAGGGCACATGCCTGGGTTACGGGCCGGTTCCCTGCAGGCCAACTCCCAGCAGGAGGCGCACCAAAGGCAACCATACATTGATGTTTCTCTCCCCCTCTCCTTTCCCCTCTAAAGATAAATAAATAAATAAAATCTTAAAAAAAGAAGCATAGAAAAACACTTAATAATATTCAAAGGAAGAACCCATCAAGAAGACATAACCAGTGTAAACATAAATACATGCTACAAAGGAACACTCAACACATAAGAAAAATCTTAGAGGACTTCAAGACATAGACAGCAACAAACTTATAGTTGGAGATTTTAACACGTCACTGTCAAAAATGGGTAGATCTTCCAAACAAAATATTGTCAAGGGTATTGTGGCACTGAACAACGCCTTAGATCAGGGGTGTCAAATTAATTTTCACCGGGGGCCGCATCAGCTTTGTAATTGCCTTCTAAAGGCCTACTATAATTTTAGGACTATATAAGTGTAACTACTCCTTAACTAAGGGCAAGGAGTTTTGCACTCCCGCTAGGTAGGAACAAGGTGCCAAACTAGATAAAACAAAGTGGCAGGGCAGATTCACCCCATGGACCTTGTGTTTGCCACCTGTGCCCTAGATCAAATGGCCTTAACAATACATATAGAACCTTTCATCACAAAGTAGCACAATACATATTCTTTTCAAATACACATGGAACATTTTCAAATATAGACCACATAATAGAACAAAAAATAAGCTTCAACAAATTCAAGAAAATTGAAATCATCTCAAGCATTTTCTCAGACCACAAGAGACTATCAGAAACTGAGCTCAAGGAAAAAAACTTGAACACTCAAATTAATGGCGATTGAATAGCATGCTATTAAACAATAAATAGGTTAATAATGAAATCAATAAAGAAATTAAAAATTTCTGAAAACAACTGAAAATGAACACACAACACTCCAAAATTTATAGGACACAGTAAGGGCAGTGCTGAGATAAACATCATAGCAGTACAGGACTACCTAAAAAAGATAGAAAAATTCCAAATAAACAATCTAACAGTGCACCTAAAATAACTACAGGGACAACAGGAAATAAAGCCCAAAGAAAGTAAAAGGAAGGAAATAATCAAGATCAGAACAGAATTAAATAACATAGAGATTAAAATAACAACTCAAAGGATCAATATATCTAGGAGCTAAATCTTTGAAAAGATAAACAAAATTGGCAAGCCTTTCAGTAAACTCATCAAGAAAAAATGTAAGAGGACCCAAGTAAACAAAATCAGAAATGAAACAGGGGAGATTACAACTGATACCACAGAGATACAAAAGATGGTAGGAAATTGCTATGAACAAGTAAGTATATAGCAAGAAATTTGAAAACAATGGCTAAATGGACAAATATCTGAAAAAATATAACCTCCCAAAACTGAATGAAGAAGCAGAAGTCCTGAAATGACCAATAACAGCTGAAACAAACTGAAGCAGTAATCACAAAACTCCAGGCAAACAAAAGCACTGGACTAGATGGTTTCACATGAGAATTTTACAAAACATTTAACACAGAGCTAACACCTATTTTTCTCAGATTAGTCCAAAAATTCCAAGAAGACAGAAGGCTCTAAAAACTTTTTTATAAAGCCACCATTCTCTTGATTACAGAACCAGATAGAGACAAAACAAAGAAAGAAAACTACAGGCTAATATCACTGATGAACATAGATGTTAAAATTCTCAACAAAGAAGTGGCAAACCACATCCAGCAATACTTCAAAAAATCACAAATCATGATAAGGTGGGATGTATCCCAGGGATGCAATACTGGTACAACATTCATTAATCAATAAACATACAAACAAAAAGAAAGATAGAAATCACATGATCATATCAATAGAATCAGAAAAGCTGCTGATAAGGTACAGCCCCCATTTATGATACAAATGCTCAGCAAATTGGCAGTAGAGGGAGCAGTTCTCAGCATGATAGAGGCCATGCTCAAGATACCTACAGTCAACATCATACTCATCGGGCAAAACTAGCAGCTTTCCCACTAAGATCAGAAAAAGACAAGGATGTCTGCTTTCACCACTTCTATTCGATATAGTATTGGAAGTCCTAGCCACAGAGATCAGACAAGAAAAAGAAATAAAAGGCATCCAAATTGGAAAAGATGAAGTAAAACTATCACTGTTTGAAGATGATGTGATAGTGTGCATAAATAACCCTATAGTCTTCACCAAAAAATACTCAACCTAGTAAGTGAATTCGACAAAACAACAAGGTTCAAAATTAATATTCAGAAATCAAAGGCATTTTTATGCAACAATGACAAGTCAGAATCAGAAATCAGAAAAAAATCCCATTTGATATAGCAACAAGAAAAACAAAGTACCAAGAAATAAATCTTTCCAAGGAGGTGAAAGACCTGTACTCAGAATACTACACAACACCGAAGAAAGAGATTAAGGAAGACACAGATAAATGGAAGCATATACCATGTTCATGGATTGGAAGATTCAACGTCATCAAAATGTCTGTATTACCCAAAGCAATTTATAGATTCAATGCTATCCCTATTTAATACCAATGACATATTACACAGATATAAGATAATTATTTCAAAAATTTATATAGAACCATAAAAGACCCCAAGTAGCTGCAGCAATTTTGAGAAAGAATAACAAAGTAGGAGGGTTTGCAATACCTGATATCAAACAATATTAAAAGGCCACTATAGTCAAAACAGTGTGGTAATGACATAAGAACAGATACATAGACCAATGGAACAGAATAGAGACCCAGAAATATATCCAAGTCTTATGGTCCCTTAACATTCGACAAAAGGGACAGAACAATAAAAGGAGTAAAAATATCCTCTTCAACAAATGGTGTTTGGAGATCTGAACAGCCCCATGCAAAAAAATAAAACTCTACCACCAAATTACACAATACACAAAAATAAATTTGAGGTGGATAAAAGAACTAAATACAAGTCACCACATCATGAAAGTCTTAGAAGAGAACATTGGCAAAAAATGTCAGATATCCATACATCAATATTTTCACTGATATGTCCCCTAGAGCAAGAAACATAAAGGAAAGAATTAAAAATGGGGCCTTGAGAATAAGATAGTGACAGGGTAAGTGGGAGCAGGGTCCAGTTCTGTCTTTGCCCAGATGGAACACCTAGCAGATCTTCTCAGGAACAGAGTGAACAGCCAATGAAATCCCAGCTTATATGAAGTTTTGAGACCAAAAATTGTACAGGTCATTGAAAAACAGATGGTGAGGAGACTGAGTTAGGATGCTAAGGTCCCTGTACAAGGATACAAGGGGACCTAGGTTGCTGTGGCCCCTGGTCCAGCGCCTGCCTCAGGATACTTGGAACAGGGTTAGACAATGAGCTCCCTCCCCTACCAGAGAAGGGAGGAAAGGCTGGCATCAGGAGGAACCTGGATGCTTGAAGTCACTTGGGCTAATAGAGATGAAGTGGGAGACACATAGAGGTGGTATACACCTGCTGGGAATGTGGATGCTGGCCAGGTCATTACCAAAGAGATTGGGAAGCTGGGTGACACCTACAGCAGGGAGAAGATTCGGGCCATGTTGGACCCTGACCCAGATAGTCTTCAGTCTTGTTAGAAAGTTGGGCTGTGTGAAAAGCCAGGAGCTTATCAAAAGAAGCGGGCTCAAAGAAGAGGTTTTTACTAAAAAAAATTAAAATAAAGTGGCTCACAGCTGTTTTGAAAGGAATTCTCACACAGCTGCTGACTCACATTGCTCACTGGGCAGCTGAATCAAGCCACTCACCTGAGGCTGAATGGCATCACTAGCCCTGCAGTTCATTCTAGCCAATCTTCCAGCAGTGGATTCACATCACTTGCCCTGAGGCTGATTTGAGCTGAGTCCACTTTTGACTGTGGCAGCTAGCCAGGCAGGTGATTCATCTGCTTGCCCAGAGTCTGAGTGGAGCGGGTGTCCTATGGCTGATTTGTGTGGCTTGCCTGTCAGCTGACTGGCACTGCTTGTCTGGAGGTGGGCTCCGGCCACAGTGGGTTTGCAAAGAGCAAGGAGGAGATGCAACTCATAGACTTCAGCATAACAGGTGAATTAAAAGAGCAGGCTTGGAGCAGATGGACAATGGAATCCTGGCAGCTCAAGGAGGACCTGGGCTGGAGGAGGGGCAACAGTGAATACTGCAACCCAGACCTAGTCCCCATCTTCTCAAAACCACAAGAAGAGATAAAAGTGAAGCCCAGCACCCCTCTTCCTCTGGCATTCAGGAAGACCAGCAGAACTTGCTCAGCAGGTTTAAAGTGAACACAAGGCTTATTTTTTTCTATCTTCTCATTTTTGTCTTTCCCCCAAGTAAGAAAATAAGACTTAGAAGTGTGAAAGGTCCAGAAACCTATCCAAAGAGGGAGTACAAGGGTAACTCCAGCAACTGAAAAACTGAGACAGAATTCACTTTACTATCCCATAGAACTGGCATTTTATTGTTTATTTGTATTATTATATTTTTTATTATTTTTGAATTAGTTTATTTTATTAGTATTTTATTTCTCTTTTTTTTGATTAATTGTCTTTATTTTATTTCTCTTTTTAATTACATTGTTTGACTGGTTTTCCTAATTCATTCATAAAGAAGGAAAATTTCACTTTTCTTCTTTCACTTCACTCGTATTTCAGTAACACACTACTCTTGATTGTGTTCTTTCTATTCTTGTTATCCAAATTATATATTTCTTGTCATATTGTTGTTGTTCCAGTACTATTGTAAATAATTGTGGTTCCACACAAGTGTAAATTGTAGCATGTACACTGCACCCCTCCCTGATCTTAGTCCATTAACACTTTATTCCTGAGCTTTATTACTGTTATGGTTAACTCTATTCTCTCACACACTATGCCTACTTCCTATTTTTACTCTCACTATATCTTATTATCTTACCTTACATAAGAGCCCTCTTTTCTGGATTCAATACAAATTCTCCTCCCCTCTAAAAGACTCTTAACTCTTTTTCACATCTTACAAAATTTGACTAGTTGGGTGAAACATCATGTTTAATGTTATATTTCCCCAAAGGATCTCCTCTCTCTTCTCTACTTGTTAGTACTTTAAATCCCATAGAATACTCTCCTGCTTTATTAATTTATTTTGCCTACCTCTTGCCATTGATCAAATACAAGTTTAGGTGGGAGCTGTGAATATCAGTATATCTGCTGGAGGAGAAAACCCACCAACAAAGGAACCACAAAGAGGCGAAAACCAAAACACTACGAGAGAGGCCACACAAATAGAAGAAAAGGCAAACCTAGAGCATCCAGACAAAGACACAAAAGAAACCACGCCACTGGATCCCACAGAATCCCCATGATACAAGTTCAACCTACAAAGATAGATAGCAAAGCAAAGCATCATGAAGTGCAGAAAGAAACAAAAACAGTCACCTAAAATGGG
Organism: Sturnira hondurensis; assembly: GCF_014824575.4. NCBI lineage: Eukaryota > Metazoa > Chordata > Mammalia > Chiroptera > Phyllostomidae > Sturnira > Sturnira hondurensis. Next base: position 334,823 of record NW_028096087.1, read on the forward strand.
GAGATGAAAAATTAGCATGCAATCAAAAGGAATGGAATACACCCCACTAAAAGAGCTAAATGAAATGGAGGTAACCAAACTATCAGGTATAGAATTCAAAATAATGGTTATAAAGATGCTCAAGGAACTCGCAGAGTTCTACAAGCAAATCACTGAGAACTACAACAGTATGAAAAAGGAAATAGAAACTATATGCAAAAACCAGGAAGAAATGAACAATAAAATCTAAGAAGTTTAAAACACACTAGAAAGAATTACGAGCAGGCTGGATGAAGCAGAGTACCAAATTAGGGATATGGAATACGAGGTATAATGAAACATCAAGTATAGCAGCTACCTGAATAAAGACTCAAAAAACATGAAGATAGCTTAAGGGAACTCCAAGATAACATGAAACACAACAATAATTGAATCATAGGAATGCCAGAAGGAGAAGAAAGGAGCAAGGGATAGAAACCCTGTTTAAAAAAAATAATGAGCCCTGGCTGGCGTAGCTCAGTGGATTGAGCTCGGGCCTGCGAACCAGACGATTGCGGTTCGATTCCCAGTCAGGGCACATGCCTGGGTTGCAGGCTGGTTCCTTGCAGGCTAACTCCCAGCAGGGGATGCACGAAAGGCAACCATACATTGATGTTTCTCNGTTTCTCTTCCTCCCCTGCACCCCACCTGAACCCCACAGGAACAAGGGGTGGGGGGGGGGGGGGGTGCAGGCAAGCTCCAGAAGCACAGGGAGTCCCAATCAAGATGAACCCATAGAGGCCAACTCCAAGACACACCATTATTAAAATGCCAAGTATTAAAGACAAAGAGAGAATCTTAAAAGCAGCAAGGGAGAAAAAAAGAAGTAACATACAAAAGGGCTCTGATAAGTCCAGCACTGATTTTTCCATGGAAACACTCCAATTCAGGAGAGAATGGGAAGAAATATTTCAAGTAATTCAAAACAAAGGCCTGCAACCAAGATTACTTTACCCAGCAAGGCTCTAGATTAAAATGAAAGGCAAAATAAGGATTTCCCAGGCAAAAGAAGGCTGAAGGAATACATCTCCACCAAACCAGCACTTCAAGGTTTCCTAAAGAGAGTATAAATGTTACAGAAAACAACTCAGCCACTTTCAGGAGTACGGAGTGGAACTTTATTTTATGCACACAGACCCAGAGGAGGCAGTCTCCAAATTCTGGGCCCTGAACAGCGGGGGAGCAGTTATTTTTATAGGGCAAGGGGGGGGGGGGGGGGGGCTTGTCTTTTAGACCATTACTTCTGGTGCGAAAGCAGGAGGCAGCTTACAAAAGCAGGAGAAGTGGAGCATTATCTCTGGCATGCAGGCGATAAGCATTTAGAAGTTAAAAGAGAATGAGTCGGTGTACTGTAAAAACAACTCCCCAATTGCTGTGCTGTATTCTAAAATAGCGAGTCACTCCCTACCCACTGTGCTGTATTTTTAAATAGCTATCAATTTCCCCCAACACTATAAGAAAAGAAAGGAAAAAACTGAAAGAGAGAGGAATATATGTAAAAATGCAAAGAAATGAACAAATATTTATCAATAATAATCCTGTATTTTGGATTACATGCTATAATCAAAAGACACAGAGTAGCTTAAAGAATAAGAAAACATGACCCACACATATGCTTCTTACAAGAGACCCACTCAGAACAAAACACCTACAAGAACTGAACGTGAATGGTTGGGGGAAAAAAGTATTACAAGAAAATGCATAGGAATGAAAACCCAGGGCAGCAATACTCATTATCTGACAACATCGGCTTTAAAACAAGGGCCATAAAAAGAGACTGAAAAAGTTACTTCACAATACTCAAGGGAAAAAATTCATCAAGAAGACATAAACATTGTAAATATATATGCACCCAACATAGGAGCACCCAAATACATAAAAAAGTCTTGTAGGACCTCAAGAAAGATATTTAGAGCAACACAATTATAGTAGAAGATTTTAACACCCACTGTCAAAAATAGATATATCTTCCAAGCAAAATATCAACAAGATATTGTGGCATTGAACAATGTCCTAGATCAAATACACTTAACTAATATGTATAGAACCTTTCATCCTAAAGAAGCAAAATACACATTCTTTTAGAATGCACAAGGAACATTTTAAAATATAGACATGTTAGAACACAAAAAAAGCCTCCACAAAGTCAACAAAATTGAAATTATATCAAGCATTTTCTCCTACCACATGGAACTGAAAGTAGAAACCACCCTCAAGGAAAATACTCAAAAACATTCAAATTTATGGAAATTGATTAGCAAGCTATTAAATAATGAATGGGCAAATAATGAGATTAAGAAAGAAATCAAAAAGTTACTGGAAGCAAATGAAAATTAATTCACAACAATCCAAAACTTATGGGACACAATGAAGGCAGTCCTGAGAGGGAAGTTCACAGTAACCCAGAACTACCTAAAAAAGAGAGAACTTTTCAAATGAATAACCTAACCCTACATCTACAAAACTGGAGGAACAACAACAAAGGCAGCCCAGAGGAAGTAAGAGGAAGAAAATAATCAAGCTCAGAGCAGAATTAAATGACATAGAGATTGAAAGAACAATTCTAAGAATCAATAAATTCAGTAACTGGTTCTTTGAAAAGATAAATCAAACTGACAAACCTTTAAGCAGACTCATCAAGAAAAAAACAGATATGATGCAAATAAACATAATCAGAAATTAAAAAGGAGATATTACAATGGATACCACAAAAGTACAAAGGATTGTAAGAAATTACTATAAAGAACTACATGCCAAAAAATTGGAAAACCTCATGAAATGGACAAATTTCTACAAAAAACAGAATTCTCCAAAACTGAATTAAGAAACAAAAAGCCTGAACAGACTAATAACAGCTGACAAAATTGAAGCAGTAATCAAGAAACTCCTGGCATACAAAAGCCCTGGACAGGATGGTTTCACAGAAGAATTTTACAAAGCATTTAAGAAAGAGCTAAATCCTACCCTTCACAGACTATTCCAAAAACTCCAAGAAGATGAAAGACTCTCAAATTCTTTTTATGAACCAGCATCATCTTAATTCCAAAACCAGATAAAGACACAACAAAGAAAGAAAACTACAGTCCAATATCACTGATGAACATAGATACTAATACTTTCAACACAGTATTGACAAACCACATCAAGCAATTTATTAAAAAGATCATACACAATGATGTAGTGGGATTCATCCTAGGGATTCAAAGATGACACAATATTCAAAAATCAATAAACAGAATACATCACATAAACAAAAGAGAAGAAAAAATTATATGATCATATAAATAGCAGCAGAAAAAGTATTTGATAAAGTATACCACCAATTTATGACAAAAACACTGAGCAAAGTGGGAATACAGAGAGCATTTCTCAACATAATAAAGGCCATATATGAAAGACCTATAGCCAATATCAGACTCAATGAGCAAAAACTAAAATGTTTCCCATAATGATTATAAACAATACAAGGTTGTACACATTCAACACTTCTATTTGACATGGAATTGGAAGTCCTAGTCACAGCAATTACACAAGAAAAGGAAGTTAAAAATATCCTAGCTGGAAAAGTGGAAGCAACACTGTCATTGTTTGCAGATGACATGATAGTGTAAAAAGAAAATCCAATAGATGCCATCAAAAAGCTGTTCAACCTAATATATGAATTTGGAAAAACAGCTGGATACAAAGTCAATATTCAGAAATCACAGGCATTTTTGCATACCAACAATGAAATATCAAAAATAGAAATTAGGAAAAAACCTCATTTTGTGTGGCAACAAGAAAAAAAAATATCTAGAAATAAACCTAACCAAAGAGGTAAAAAACTTTACTCAGAGAACTACACAACACTGAAGAAAGAAATGAAGGAAGATGCAGACAAATGGAGGCATATACTATGTGCATGAACTGGAAGAATTAATGTCATCAAAATGTTCTACCAAAAGCAATTTATATATTCAATGCAATACCTATTTGAGTACCAATAGGATATTTCACAGATACAGAACAAACACTCCAAGAATTTTTATAGAATTATAAACTACCCTGAATACCTGCAGCAATTTTGTCAAAGAAGTACAAAATAAGAGGGATAACAATAGCTGATATCAAACTGCTTTACAAAGCCAGTGTAATCAAAACAGTCTTCTACTGGCATAAGAACAGACACATTGAACAACGGAACAGAATAGAGAGCCCAGAAATAAGCCCAATACTCTATGGTAAATCTGTATTTGACAAAAGCATAAAATAGAGTAAAAATAGCCTCTTCAACAAATGGTGTTGAAAGAAGTGGACAGCTACATGCAAAAGAAGTGAAACTCAATCACCAACATATATCACATAAAAAATAAATTCAAGGTGGATAATATTCTTAAATAGAAGTTGTGACACCAAAAATAGCCCTAGAGGAAACATAGGTAGGAAAATCTCAGATATTCCATTCAGAAACATTTTCACCAATATGTCCCATAGAGCAAAGGATATAAAGGAAAGAATAAACAAATGGGATCTCATCAAAATAAAAATCTTCTGCATGGCTAAAGAAAACAGCATTAAAATGAAAAGAGAGCCAACTGTGCGGGAAAACATATTTGCCAATGATATCGTGGACAAAGGTTTGATCTCCAAAATTATATATAAAGAACTCACACTCCCGAATGTGAATCCACTCCCAAAAGACAAACAACCCAATTAAAAAAATGGACAAAAGCAGGCAGTAGTCTCACCCTTGATAGGAACCTAATCAACAAAAGAAAAAAGCAAACAAAATATAACTAGAGACATTGAACTTAAGAACAATCTGACAGTAACCAGAGGGGAGGTGGGAGGGGGTAATGGGGGGGAGGGTTTTCAGGAACAACTATAAAGGACACGTGGACAAAACTGAGGGGGATGGTGGAAGCAAGGGAGGGAGGGGGGTTTGGCTTGGGTGGGGTTAATGGTGGGGTGTAAATGCAGACAACTGTAATTAAACAACAATAAAATAAATTTTTAAAAGAAAGACCATTGGTGGAAAATAGATAAATGCATACATACATATATACCAAAAAAGAGAGAAATCTACCAAATAAAAATACATACATACATACATACATACATACATACGAAAATAAATAAAAGGCTAAAATGGGCAAAAGTCTTAAACACTTCTTGAAGGAGGATATATAAAGGTCCAAGAGACATATGAAAAGATGCTCAGTACCACTAGTCATCAGATTGAGGGAAATTAAAATCGCAATGAGATACCACTTCATTGATGAGAATGGCCATCATAAATCAACAGACAACAAGTGTCAGAGATTTTGTGGAGAAAAGGGAAACCTAGTGTCTACTTGTGGGAATGCAGACTTTTGTAGCCACAATGAAAAACAGTATTAAATTTCCTTAGAAAACTAAAAATGGAACTTCTGTTTGACCCCGTAGTACCACCATTAGGATTATACCCTAAGGATACTGAAACACCACTTCAAAAGAACCTATCCACTGCAATGTTCATAGCAGCACAATTTACAATAGCCAATTTCTGGAAGCAAACCTAAGTGCTCATAGGTAAATGAGTGGATCAAAAACAGGTACATTTACACATTGGAATACTACACCACTTTCTGTAGTGGTGAGAGAAGGAGCTCCAACCCTTGGCGCTAACATGGATAGAGCAGGAAGGCATGCCAAGTGAAATGAGCCAGGCGTGGAAAGATAAATACCATAAGATTTCACCTATAAGTGGAACCTAATCAACAGAACAAACAAGCAAGCAAAATACTTTCAGATACATTGAAATAAAAACAAACTGGCAGTAACCAGAGTGCAGCAGGGAGAGTGATAATAGGACAAGGGCCATTAAGGAACATGGACACATGTATTAAGGACACATGCACAAAGTCAATGAGGGTAAGTTTGAGGGTGGGAGGTGGAGATTTCTGGGGCAGGGTGAAAATGGAGACAATGGTACTAGAACAATGGCACTAGAACAGTCTTTTTTCTTTTTGTTCAATCCCTCTACCCTGTAACTCCCCCTCCCCCAAGCTGTCAGACTGCCTCTATTTTGTTTGTTAGTTCAGTTTGTTCATTGAATTCTACATATAAGTGCAATCATATGGTATTTTTCTTTCTCTGACTGGCTTATTTCACCTAGCATAATGTTCTCCATGTCCGTCTATGGTGTCGCAAAGGGTAAACTTTTCTTCTTTTTTATGACCAATTAGTATTCTATTGTGTATATGTCCCATATTTGTTTTACCCACTCATCTACTGAGGGACACTTGGACTGCTTCCAAACATTGGCTATTGTAAATAACATTTCAATGTCATAGGAATGCTTGTGTTTTTTTCAAATTGGTGTTTTGGTTTTCTTCAGATAAATTTCCAGGAGTGGAATCCCTGGGTCATAAAGCAGTTCCATTTTTAATTTTTTGAGGTATCTCCATACTGCTTTCCACAGTGGCTGCACCAGTTTGCATTCCCAACAACAATGCAAAAGTGTTCCCCTTTCTCCACATCTTGCCAGCATTTGTTGTTTGTTGATTTATTGATGACAGTTATTCTAAGAGGTTTTAAATAATATATGAGTAACTTCATGTAAAGAGCAGTCACTATGTGGCAAGTATACATAATACTCTTTTATTCATTTCAATACCTCCCTCGGATAAGAACTGTAATCAAGTTACTGAAATGGAAGCTTGCAAGATTACCTCAGTCTTCAAAACTCACATAGCTATGATAGAGCAGATATCTAAAGCAGGTCAGTCCTGACAATGGCCATGAATCTAACCACTAAACAACACTAGATTCAAATCCTAACTTGTATTTTGTCTTCTTTACCTGGGTCAGGGCTACTGTCCATTGCTCCCAAGAATTTTGGAACTCATCTTTGAAATGGCATCCACTGTTGTAGCATAATATTGTTTAAACTATTTAATGGATACAATCAATTCCCAAAGAGATACCCCTGGCACCTCAGCGGCGAAGCAATCTCCAACAACTAAAATAAAAAGTAAACAAATTTATGCAAATTATCCCAGTGGAGAGCCATATGCAGGGAAATTTTTTAAGGTCATAATAGGAGACAGTAATCTTTGTTTGGAGGTCAAAAACACACTTCCCTGGTAAGACTGCAGGATACCCATAAATAATTGAGCCTGGAGAAAAGGTCACCTCTGAGGCTAGAGCCAGGGTTAGCAGAGACAACTTGAAAATCAGTTGCTCTGAAAATCTTTATGGATTCTGGCTAAAAGAGTGGTGAAAGGTGAGTGGTGCATGGTGCTGGAAGAAGATAAGACTTAACTCTTGCAGGAGGAGGCTGAACCTGTTGTACTAAAGTAGATTTTATTATGCACAATACTGCATTCATTCCCTACAGCAGGGAAACCAGAGAGGGTTTACACAAGGGTACTCTGGGACAAACAGGAAGCACAGGCCACAGCGCACCCAGAAAGGTCATAGACCATAAAGCAACAGGCAAGAATCAATAGCACTGAATAGATTCCAGAAAGATCAATGACCACCAGACTTGTGGCAGTTTAGCAAACTTAATTAACAGTGCACATGGAGTCTGCTCAGGGCTGTGAGGCAGTCCCAAACACCAATTTTTGGAGAATCAGAAGAATAATACTGAGGTGGAGTGAAATAGATTTATCAAAGGCATCTTTCCTAAGCAGGGATGCCAGCAAAGGCATAACATGTAATCTGAGAGGCCCAGTAAAGCCTTCTTCCCTCTGAGCCTGAAGTTTTCTGGGTTACACTATTCCTCTCTCTTTCTGTCATACTATCTTTAGCTCTTTTACTGTGGAACATTTCAAACATACACAAAAGCAGAAAGCATAGTATATAGTAACCCCCACATATGCATCACCCCACTTCCACATGTACTGACATGGCCAAACTCATTCATCCCTACCTAGCCAGTCCCCTCCCCCACCTATTCACACTCTGCTGAATTAGTGTGGGGCAAATTCTAGACAACATATTTTATCTTTAAGTACTTCTTTATGAACTCTAAAAAATTATTTTTTAAACACCACACTATTAATAAAAAATAAACTGAACATTAATTCCTCAACATCACCAGTGTTCAAGTTCCCGCTATCATCTCAAATAACTTTAAAAAGTTTTCAGCATAACAAAGAACCATAGATTACAAATGATTGATATGCCTTGAGTCGTTTTTAAATCTATGTTTCCTTCTTCCCTTCTTATTTTTTTTTTTCCTAGCAAGGTATTTATTGAAAAGCCTGGTCTTACAACTTGTAAAATTTCTCAAGTTTTGGATTTTGCTGATTACATCCATGTGGTGCCATTTAATATTTTTCAGTCTTCTGCATTTCCTGTTAATCAAGTCTAGGTATTAAATCAAGTACGGGTTCCATTTTTTAACAAAAATACTTTGTAGGTGGTGGAGTGTATTTCCATCTAAAGATACATCATCACATCAAGTTTTGTTCCATGTTTTAATGTTAACTGCCATCAGTGATCATTGTCTGGGTAAATTACTTCATATGGGGTTGCAAAATCATGTTCCAATTCTGTCATTTCTCTTTTTCTAATAAGTGGAATAATTCTATCAAGAGAAACTTGCCCTTGTCAGGTATCTAGTAACACAAAGACAAAAGACACATATACTTCTGAGGAACCAAATGTTCTTGATTCTCCTCATTGATTTACTAGTTTCCATAATCATTAGTTGCTTACCACATTAAAAGAATCGTTTATTAGTATTACTGTGACCTCATTGATTTACACATGTTTGATATATTACAATCCACTCTTGCTATTATTTTTGTCAATACTCAGGTTCTCCTGTTTTTTTACCTATGATAGCTTCTCCAAGTTGCCTTAAAGTTCTTTCTGATATAAATTTTGGTAAGTTACTGATTTCCTCATCTTGTACATTTCCTGCCCCAGATCTAGAACTAGCCACTTATCTAAGAAATGTTATTTCTTAGATGTCATAAATGATATTAAAGGCCATTTTTTGCCTAATGAAGGCACTAATCATGAATTAACAGTTATTTCTAGATCTAGAAATGAATTGGGATATACTTTTTTCAAAAAGAAAATATTTCATGAGTTTATAACAAGTTGTCAATTAAAACAGTATTCCTGGGTTTTGACTTAATCTCTGTGTGTTTATATTTTTACACCTCTTCTCTCACACTGAAATTGGTTCCTAATGAATGTAAGAAAATTATGTGATTTCTTATTCTAATAATCTCTCTTTAATAGTTTTAGACTAGCAATACTATTATTCCTCACAATGTGACTACTAAAGACAATTCAAGATTTGTCAATAGTTTGTTGTTGTTTTGTCTTTAGGGTGTATGTCTTTAAAGATGTATAGGCAAATTGCTGCTTATTTTGTTTTCTGTTTCTATATTTTTATTGTTGTCCAAGGACAGTTTTCTTCATTTTCACCCCACCATGCCCCCTGCCCTACCGATCCTCCCCTCCCACCTTTGAACTTACCACTTTTGGTTTGTCCATGTGTCCTTTATACAAGTTCCTTGATGGCCCTTCCTTTATTATCCTCCATTATTCCTCTCTTTCCTCCTCTCTGGTTACTGTCAGTTTGTTCTTTATTTCAATGTCTCTGAAAGTATTTTACTTGTTTGCTTGTTTTGTTCATTAGATTCCATTTATAGGTGAGATCATATGCCCTGCCTGGCTCATTTCACTTAGCATAATGCTTTCTAGTTCCATCAATGCTGTCACAAAGGGAAGGAGCTCCTTTTTTCTTTCTGATGCATGCTATTCCATTGTGTAAATTCACCAGTTTTTGATCCATTCATTTACTGGTGAGCACTTTGGTTGCTTCCAGCACTTGGATATTGTAAATTGTGCTCCTATGAACATTAGCATGCATAGGTTGCTTTGAATGGGTGTTTCAGAATTCTCAGGGTATAATACCAGCAATGGCATTGCCAGGTGAAAAGATAGTTGCATTTTTAGTTTTCTGAGGGCATTCCATACTGTTTTCCACAATGGCTATGTCAGTATGCATTCCCATGAACAGTGTACTAGGGTTCCCTTTTCTCTGCATCCTCACCAGCACTTGTTTGTTGATTTGGTTATGGTGTCCATTCTCACCATTGTGAGGTAGTATCTCACAACATTGTGGTTTTTATTTGCATCTCTCTGAGTACTAGTGATGTTGAGCATTTTTCTTTGTTTATGGACCATCTGCATCTCCTCTTTGGAGAAGAGTCTAGTCAAGTCCTCTGCCCATTTTTAATTGTATCACTTCTCTTCCTGGTGTTGAGTCATGTAACTTCTGTATATATTTTAAAGATTAAACCCTTGTCTGATGTATCATTGGCAAACATGCTCTCCCATACAGCTGTTTTTATTTTAATTTTGATGATGATTTCTTTAGCTGTGCAGAAGCTTTTTAATTTAATGTAGCCCCATTTATTCATTTTTCCTTCATTTCCCTTGTCCTAGGAGTAATATTGGTAAAAATCTTACTACATGAGATACCCAGAATTTAACTGCCTGTGTTTTCCTCCAGAATTTTTATTGTATCACAATTTATATTTAAGTCTTTTATCTATTTTGAGTTTATTCTGATATGTGGTATAAAATGGTGGTTTTTTCTGAATGTAACATTCTAGTTCTCCCAACACCCTTTATTAGCAACTGCCATTATTCCATTGTATGCTAATGTACCCTTTGTCAAATATTAATTGACAAAAAAGATATGAATTTATTCCTTGGCTGTCTTTTCTGTTCCACTGATCTATGTGTCTGTTTTTGTGCTAGTACTAAACTCTTTTGATTATAGTTGCCTTGCAATATGGTTTGATATCCAGTATTGTGATCCCTCCAACTTAATTCTTGTTTCTCAGGATTGCTTAAGTTATTTTGGGTCTTTTTGGTTCCATATAAATTTTTGGAGTATCTGTTCTAGATTTGTAAAATATGCTATTGGTATTTAACTAAGAATTATGGAAGGAAGATAGTGGAGGGGTGAATGGGAGTTACACTGACCTCCTCCCAGGACCACTCTGGAATTACAACTCAATTGTGGGGAAAACACCCTGAACAAACAACTGAGCAATAGCCAGAGAAAAGCATATAATTCAGAAATACAGAGCCAGCTTCAGCACAACTGGTCTGTGGGTGGAGTGTGGTGGAGACTCGAGAGTTTGGCTAGGCAACCACAGGCACAAGCACCTTGGGATAATTAAGCAGCTGGTTGGATCCACCAAATAAAATAGGAGTCTAAACCCTAAGCTAGGATTCCCAGCCTAAAACACCAGAGCCAAAAAGTACACAGACAACAACCAGTACAAAAACCAGCAAAGTTGCTCTCTGCCAGAGACAGATGGTTTGAGACACAAGGGCCATTTAAAGAGTGAACACAAATTTTCGTTTGCATCCACATACACAGGTCTCAGGCAAAAACAGGGGCAAAGGGGTTTGGAGACACCTGAGGAGAGACAGGATGGAAGCCTTGGAGAGAGAACTGAGAAAGTAGCCACTAGGATCCCAGTGCTGCATCATCCCACAGATAGTAGCAGCCTTTGTGCTCAAGCAGACCACTCCCCTCTGAGCAGCAGTAGACTGAGGGGAAACAATAGCTCTGACTCCAGGAGGGTCTCTGCCCTGGCCCTTTGGTGCTTAAGCCTTGACTACTGTGCCCTAGTGACCAGATAAACAACTGAAGGAGACAGCCAGAGACAGTAGATCACTGGCAAAGGAGGGGCAGAGTGGACAAGAGAAACTTGAGCAAAGACTAGGGATAGAGGCTTTGGGGAGAGAACTGAGAAAGTAGCCACTGGGATCCAGTGCTGTGACACTCGCCATACACAGCAATCATCCTGCTTAGGAAGACCACTCCCCTCCAAGCAGCAGCCACCTCAGGGAAACAATAGCCCCCACTGCAGGATGGATTTGACCCCACCCTATAGTGCTTAAACCTGACTGCTAAGTACAGACAGACCATATTAACAATTGAAGGAGACAGCCAGTGAGAGCACATCACTGGAAGAATTCAACAGGCTGCCTAAGGTCAGATGGTGTCAACATCTCACACCACCAGAGGCAGATCCAGAAAGACCAAAAAAAAAAACAATGGTAAATATAAGAGACTACCAATGAGAAGGCCACTGTGGTTCTCATGATTTGCGATTTAAATTTTTCCTGCATAGCTTTATAACACTCTTTTCTTGTCCAGTGAATTTGTGTATAAGTTACTAGATTTTATACTATAGTGTATTTCAATCCACATATTTGCCCCTCCTTTCTCTTAGCCCATCTTACCTTCCTCTTTCCCTGTACCGTTCTCATTTCAAATTTGGTTTTCTCTCTAGCTACAACTTGTTTCCATTCCACACTCTCACTATTTCTCCCCTGTACAGGCACTCAAAATGAATTCTCTTGTAAAGGGTCATTTTGCATCCTTTTGCCCAGCTATTAAAATACCCATGTTCTCTTTACACCTGTAACAAATTTTCGTAATTGGTTGTGAGTAGGGTAGTTGTTGCATTGTTTTTTCAAGGTTATCTCTAGAGCTTCACTAATTGTATATTTTAAATAACAAGTTTTACTAGACCCCTCTCCTCTAATTTTTTTACTCAAATTTTAATTATGCTTTCTTAGCCTGATTTTTTTCTTTTTTCTATTTCTTCTATTTCTCTTCCATCCTGCTTTTTTATTTTCATATATATATATATATATATATATATATATATATATATATATATATATAATTGATTATACCATTACATCTGTTCTATTCCTCCCTTCATTCCCCTCCACCTGCACACCCCCTCCCCCACCATTCTCCCCCTCTTAGTTTATAACCACGTGTCTCAAGTTCTTTAGATTCTATATTTCCCATACTATTCTTGCCCTCCCTCCTATCTATTTTCTCCCTACTGTCTATGCTATTTTCTGTACCTTCTCCCCTCTTCTCCTCCTCCCTGTTCCTAATCCTCCATGTGTTCTTCATTTCTATGGTTCTGCTCCTGTTCTAGCTGTCCTCTTGGCTTACTTTTGTTTTAGGTGTGGTTGTTAATAACTGTGAGTTTGCTGTCCTTTCACTGTTCATATTTTTCATCTTCTTTTTCTTATATAAGTCCCTTTAGCATTTCATATAATAAGGGCTTGGTGATGATGAACTCCTTGAACTTGACCTTATCTGAGAAGCACTTTATCTGTCCTTCCATTCTAAATGAAAGCTTTGCTGGATAAAGCAATCTTGCTGTAGGTCTTTGGAATTTATGACTTGGAATATTTCTTTCCAGCCCCTTCTTGCCTGTAAGGTCTCTTTGGAGAAATCTGCTGACAATCTGATGGGTACTCCTTTGTAGGTAACTGTCCCCTTATCCCTTGCTGCTTCTAGGATTCTCTCCTTCATTTTAATCTCGGCTAATATAATTATGATGTGCCTTGGTGTGTTCCTTCTTGAGTCCAACTTCTTTGGGACTCTCTGAGCTTCCTGGATTTCCTGGAAGTCTATTTCCTTTGCCAGACTGGGGAAGTTCTCCTTTATTATTTTTTTCAAATAAGTTTTCCACTCGTGGAAAACTTATTTTTTGAATTCTCATTTCTTCATTCTTTTCTGGTTGGATGTTTCATTCTTCCTTCTGGTCCATTCCTTTGATTTGAGTCCCAGTTTCCTTTCCATCACTATTGGTTTCCTGTGCATCTCCCTTCATTTCAATTAGTTTAGCCTTCATATGTTCCTCTAATTTGTGACTATAATCAACCAGTTCTGTGAGCATCCTGATGACCAGTGTTTTGAACTGTGCATCTGAGAGGCTGGCAATCTCTTGATGGCTTAGAGTTATCGGCTCTGGAGCTTTGAGTTCTTCTTGAGCCACCTTTTGGACTTGAGTCCATCTTTTGGACTGTTTGTGCCTGTTAGGTATCAGGATCTGAGCCCTAGGAGTTCACCAGAGCAGGGCAACTCAGTCGCTGGGTTATGACGCTGTACGTGGGGGCGAAGTCAAAGAGGAACAATGGCGTTCTCATCTGCCGCCTCTCGCCGCCACCGCCACAGGTGCCGCAGCTGCCACCGTCACCGGGACCCACTCGTTTCGTCCCACTGCACTCAAATGTGCCACCGCTGTGAGCCCTCTGTCACTGGGTTCACCCACTGGGGCCTCTGTGGTCCCTCTCACTGTCCGCGAATGTGTGACTGCAGTCAGTCTGCCCTGCACCCCGACTGGTCCGGGCTGCCTGTGTGCCTGGGTCGGGGGGATCTTTCCTGTCCAACCCTGCTCTGCTGCTGGCTCCGCCCCTCTTACCGGTCCTGGTTGAACGGTTCGTGGTTGTCGGACTTCCATATAATTCAATTTTCTGTTCTTTGGCTGTGTCTTTGTTCTCCAAACCTTTGTTGTATTCAAACTTGGTTGTGGGAGAAGGCACAGTGTTTCCACCTATGCCTCCATCTTGGCGGAAGTCCCTTTATTTTTCTTTATTCTCCTTTTTTTCTATTCCTCTGCATCCCAAATTTTAATTTTTTCCACCACATAGTTCAGTTTTTGTTCTTCACTCTTAGTATTCCCTATCCCTCTATCATTACAAAATCATTTTCCAATCCTGTAAACATCTCTTAGACTTTCTTTTGTTTCTTTTCTCTTATTTTCACACCACCTGTATTAATTTCAGCTTGTTTGTTATTGATAGTTCCCCAGTGGATCTTTCTCTGTAATTTATCTTCTATGTTTTATTAATAATTTAATATTTTCTTCCTTTTTATTTCTCTCGCTTTATTTTATTTTACACTATTTTAATTTCTAAACTAATATTTATTGGGTTTAAACCTAATATGATATGCTTCCCTTCTCATACTCCATTCCACACACTTGATTATTTTCTTTATTCATGAGGCAGACTTTACCTTCTCTCCTTCCATGCTCCAACTCCCAACTATTATCAGTGCTTCTCCCTCAACCCTCTCAAAATCATTTCTCTTTCACTAGGTCATCTCATATCTACTCTCTTTTCTTATAATAGTCTTAATCTCATTGCACTCTTATTAATACTGGTTCATTAGTTATTGCTAGTGAGGTTGTGGGGGGGGGGGTATATTCTCAGGTGTGGGTTTGTTTCTTCAGCTCTGTGGTTTTGTTCAGGCAGAACCTACATAACAAAGAACAAGATTTGGTGAGTGAAGTGACCCTCAGTCAACAGTGGCATGAAAGGACTCTCAAAAGAACAACCCAGTGACCATCAAAACCCATTTACATCCAGGAAACCAACATAAGTGGTATAAAAGACATCCCAAGAACATCAGCTTCAGGTGAACAAGGAGACTAAACCACTGTAACTCACAGGCCTCCCACCATACAAGTTCATACCACAAAGTAAAGAAGTCAAAAAGCAACCAATTTAAGAAACAGAAGCAAACTTGAAGTGTCCCACAAACAAGGGAAAACAAAGAAACAACTCAAAATGTGAAGGAAAGGAGGAACCCTCAGAAAGAAATGCTAAGTGAAATAGAGGCAAGTCAACTATTGGATATTGAATTCAAAACAATGGTTATAAGAAAGCTTAATGAACTCAATGTGAATTATCAAAAACTACAGAGAAATTATGAGGAACTTACTGAAAACTATATCAGCATAAAAAAGATGCCCTGGCTGGTATAGCTCAGTAGATTGAGCACGGGCCTGCGAACCACACAATCGTGGTTTGATTCCCAGTCAAGGGCACATGCCTGGGTTGCAGGCCAGTTCCCGGTTCCCGGCAGGGGATGCATGAGAGGCAACCATACATTGATATTTCTCTCCCTCTCTCCTTCCCTTCCCCTCAAAAGATAAATAAATAAAATCTTTGAAAAAAGGGCATAGAAACAATGAACAAGGACAAAGAAGAAATGAAGAATACAATTTCTAAATTAAAGAACACAGTAGAAGAAATCAAAAGCAGGCTCAATGAAGCAGAGAATCGAATGAGTGAGCTGGATGACAGGTAGAAAAAAATCTCCCAGAAGAATGAGAAAAAAATCACTGAAAAAGAATGGAGATGGGTTAAGGGAGATGCGGGGTAACATGAAAATGAGTAATATTGGTATAATTGGGATACCAGCAGAAGAAGAAGAAAAGCAATGGGCAGAAACCCTGTTTGTGAAAGGACTGATGAAAAACTTCCCTAGTTTGATGAGAGAAGATGCCACACAACTCCAGGAACCAGAGAGGGTCCCAATCAAGAGGAATCCAAAAAGGACTACTGCAAGACATATCCAACTAACATGGTAAAATTTAAAGACAAAAAATCTTAAAGGCAGCAAGGGAGAAACAGGAAGTAGCATACAAGGAAGCCCCTATAATGCTTGCAGATCAATTCTTAACAAAAACATTAAAGGGAGAAAAGAATGACAAGAAATATTCTGAGTAATGAAAAACAAAGGCCTGCAACCAAGACTCCTTCATCCAGCAAGGCTCTCAATTAAAATAGAAGGCCAAATAAGAAGCTTCTTGGACAAAAGTAGGCTAAAAGAATAAACCTCCATCAAACCAGCACTGCAAGATATGCTAAAAGGACTGGTTTAAGAAGAAGAAAAATAGACAGAAAGGAATGAAAATATGAAGGAAGTAAAATGACAATAAATAAATACCTATCAATAATCTTTAATGTAAATGGCTTAAATGTTCTCACTGGGCAGAGAGAAAATGGTGGCTAGGTAAGAGGTAGCAGATTCCACTTCCCCCTACACATGGGGGAGAAACATAGCCAATCTACAGAGGAACAGAGCAGACAGCCAATGGTACCACAACATATATGAAAATACGAGATCAAAAATTATAGCGGACATTGAAAAAAACAGATGGTAAAGAGACTTCTGCAGAACAATAAGGGTCCAGGAATCAGCGCAGGGAACCAGGAAGGCTGCAGTCCCAGGTCAGGGTCCTGGCCACAGGGCTGTTGGGAAGGAGCTGGGTCGGCCTTCCTCCCAAGCCAAGTGGGGTTCCAGCAGCACGACGACGAGAGACCTGCTTGGTTGAAGTAGCAGAAAGGAGAGTAAGGACTGAGTGGCAAACACATGGGGGCTGTGAGCACCCATGCAAAGCCCTGGGAAGAGTGTGCACTGGAGCCCGTATGACTGGAGGCAGCCTGGCCCAGTGCGTGCCTGCAACCTAGGGACAGAGAGCTTTGTGGAACACCCAGGGACCACACCTGAAGACTGGAAAGAGCACGTGCCTCTGGAGACCTGGAGACCACACCAGTAAACTCAAAGTGATCTCGGATGACTCCAGTGATCCGCCTAAATCAGTAAACCAGACCCTCAGCATGCTGCAGCCAGCAAGAACAAAAAAACCGTTTTGGCCAGTTTGAAAACAGCAAGAGTTTGTTTGTTTGTTTGTTTGTTTGTGTTTTGGTTTTTGTTTGTTTGATTTTTAAAGGTAATTTTAAATTTTTATTATTTTTCATCTCTCAATTTCTTTTTATTCTTTTTCCTCTCTTATTTTATTCCTTCTTCCTTTCTTTCCAATTTTATCTCTTCTACCTTCCCTAGTCTGCTTTTTTTAAAATACCCACAAATGAGACAAAAAAAAAAAAACCCTGACACTGAAAAGAACAAAGTTGGACCCAAAGTGGGGGCATTCCAGCAGCTGAGACACAGAGGAAAATTTCACTTTGCTATTACAGAGAATACGTAAGATGTTGCACATTTGTATTATGATTTTTTCAGTATTCTTACATCTTTTATTTGAATAATATTTTTGTATTCCTCTTCTTTCTGTTTAGTCTTCTTTCCTTGGCTGGTTATATTGTATTGTATGGCAGGTTTCCCCTGTCCTCTCATTCATAGTGTATTGCTAATTTACTGTCCTTCACTTCATCTATGTTCCATTAGCACAATATTGAAGGTCCAATACTCCTTATTCTTGGTATCTAGATCTCATAGATTGGGTCATATGATTGTTGCTCTAATATTATTGTAAATAATAGCTGGTCCATACTATTGTAAATACTGCACAACCCCCCTCCCAGATCTCAGCCCACTTCATGGTTTGCTGAACTGTATTACTTTTGTGGTTAACTCTATTCTCTCTCACACTACACCTATTTACTATCCTTTATTCTCACCTTACCTCAGAATCTAAACTCCAACAACCTCACTGCTTTCTAGATCCAACTCACAATTCTTCCCTCCCCAACATGAGTCTTACTTTCTTTCCATTCTTTCTTAAAAAGTGGCTAGGTGTGTGGAATATAATTGTTAAAACTATACATAGGCAAAGGATCTCCTATCTCTTTTTTACTGGCTGCTATTGTAAAGAGTATAGAATGCTCTCTTGCTGCTTTAAACCATTATGCCTTACCCCTTCAACTGATCACAAAAAAAAGTAGGTGGAAGCAGTGAACACCAGAACCCTAAAGGAGACTGCACCACTGAATCTCACAGGTATTCTACCACAGAAGTTCACACCATAAACACAGGGAGTCAGAACAGATCAATTTAAGAAGCTGAGGCTAATGAGGAGAGTCTCAGAAACAATTTGAAGACAAAGAACCAATCCCCAAACAGAAAAAAAGAAGGAAACCTCAGGAAGAATGCTAAATGAAATAAACACAATTCAACTATCAGATATTGAGATAAAGCAATGATTATCAGGAAACTCCATGAACTCACAGCAAAATACCAGAAACTACAAGGAAACTACAATAAACTTGCTACAAACCATATTAACATGAAAAACAAAATAGAAACTGTCAACAAGGGCCAAGAGGAAATGAAAAATACAATATCTGAACTGAAGAACACAGTAGAAGGAATCAAAAGAAGGATAGATGAAGCAGGAAATTAGATCATGAAGCTGGAGGGCAAGGTAGAAAAAAACAAAAAAGGAAGAAAAGAGAAAGAGGCTCAGAAAAAATGAAAAAAGATTAAGAGAAATACAAGACAATATTAAACATAGTAATATCTAAATAATACAGACACCAGAAGGAGAAAAAGAAGATAAAGGGATAGAAAACCTATTTGAAAGAGTAATGATGGAAAACTTTCATAATTTGATGAGAGAAAAAGTCACATAAATCCAGAAAACATAGAGAGAACCAATCAAGAGGAACCCAAAGAGGCCCACTTAAAGACACATCATCATTAAAATGGCAAAATTCTAAGACAAAGAGAAAACCTTAAGGCAGCAAATGTTAAAAAGGAAATAACATACAAGGGAGCCCCAATAAGGTTAGCAACCTCCATGAAAACGCTCCAAGCCAGACAAGAATGGCAAGAAATATTTTAAGTAACAAGAACCAGAGGCCTACAACTAAGACTACTTTACCAAGCAAGGCTCTCAATCAACATAGAAGGCCAAATGAAGAGCTTTCCAAACAGAAGAAGTCTAAAAGAATACACCTCCATCAAACCACCTCTGCAAGAAATGCTAAAGGGATTGCTTTAAGGTAAAAAAGAAAAAAGAGAGAGAGAAGAACACAGGTATGAAAATGACATTGAATAGCTACCTATCAATAATAACCTTAAATGCAATAACCTTAAATGGAATAAATGTTCTAATTAAAAGACATGGAATAGCTGAATGCATAAGAAAGCATGACTCGCAAATATGCTGCCTACAAGAGACCCACATCAGGAAAAAAGACATACATGGATAGAAATTAAAGGGTTGGAAACAAATTTTCCAAGCAAATGCACAGGAAAATAAAGCCAGGGTAGCAATACTCATATCAGACATAATAGATTTTTTTTAAAAGCCATTAAAAGAGACTCAGAAAGTCACTTCATAATACTCAAGAGAAGAAAACATAAATATTGTAAATATATATGCACCCAACATAAGAGCAACCAAATACATAAAAAAATTCTTAGAGGACTTCAAGAGAGATATTGACTGCAACACAAATATAGTAGGCGATTTTAACACTCCACTGTCAAAAATAGACAGATATACTAACAAAATATCAACAAACATATTGTGGCATTGAACAAAGCCCTAGACAAAATGGACTTAATTGATATATCGAGAGCCCTTTATTCCAAAGAAGCTAAATACACATTCTTTTCAAATGAAAAAGGAACATTTTCAAACATACACCACATGATAGGACACATAACAAGCCTCAACAAATTCAAGAAAATTGAAATTATATCAAGTATTTTCTCTGACTGTAGTCTCTTGTAAGAGAGTGAAACTAAAAATCAACCCCAAGGAAAACAACCCCAAACACTCAAAATCATGGAGATTGAGGAACATGCTACTAAACAAAAAATGGGTCAAAAATTAAGTTAGAGAAGAAATCAAAAAGTTTCTGGAAACAAATGAAAATGAACTAACAACAATTCAAAATTTATGGGACACACAGAAGGCAGTATGGAGAGGGAAGTTCATAGTGATACAAGCCTACCCCAAGAAAGATAGAAACATTTTAAATAAACAACCTAACCCTACATCTACAGGAACTCAAGGCACAACAAAAAAGACACCCCACAGCAACTAGAAGGCCAGAGATGGCCAAGATCAGAGTAGAAATAAATGACACAGAGATGAAAAGCACAATTCTAAGGGTTAATGAATCCAGGAGCTGGTTCTTTGAAATGATAAACAAAATTGACAAGCATTTAAGCAGAATCATCAAGAAAAAAAGACAGAGGACCCCAATAAACACAATCAGAAATGAAAGACAAGGGATTACACCTGACACAACAGAAATACAAAGGATTATAAGAGGTTACTATGAAGAACTGTATGCCAAGAAATGTGAAAACCTAGGTGAAATGGACAAGTTTCTAGAAAAATATAATCTTCCAAAATTCAATAAAGAAGAAGCAAATAGCCTGAACACACCAATAACAGCAGAAGAAATTGAAGCAGTAATCAAAAAACTCCCAACACACAAAAGCCCTGGACAGAAAGGTTTCACAGGACAATTCTACAAAACATTTAAGAAAGAGCTAACACCTATTCTTCACAGACTACCCCAAAAAATTCAAAATGATGGAAAACTCCCAAATTGTTTTTTATGAAGCCAACATCCTAACCCCAAAACTAGATAAAGACACAACAAAGAAAGAAAACTTCAGGCCAATATCACTGATGAACAAATGCTAAAATCCTCAACAAAATATTGGCAAATCACATCAAACAATACATTAAAAAGATCATACCCCATGGCCAAGTGGGATACATCCCAGGTATGCAAAGATGGTTCAACATTCCCAAATCAGGTCATGTAATACACCACATAAACAAAAGCAAAGTACAAAATACACATGATCATATCAATAGATGTGGAAAAAGCATTTGATAAGGTACAGCACCCATTTATGATAAATACTCTCAGCAAAGTGGAAATAGATGGAGCATTTCTTCACACAATAAACGTCATCTGTGAAAGCCTTACAGCCAACATCACACTCTATGGGCAAAAATTAAATCTTTTCCATTAAGATCAGGAACAAGACAAGGTTTCCACTTTCACCACTTCTGTTCAATATACTATTGGAAATTCTCACCACAGCAATCAGACAAAAAAAGAAAATTAAGTCATCCAAATCAGAAAGGAAAAAACAAAATCATCATTATTTGCAGATGACATGACAGTGTACATATAAAATTCTATAGAGTCCACCCAAAAACTACTTAACCTAACATGAATATAACAAAACAATGGAATAAAAAGTTAATATGCAGAAGTCAATGGTATCCGTGTATACCAACAAAGAAACAGAACAAGCAAAATTCAAAACAAAAATCCCATTTGATATTAGAAAAATAAAAATAAAATATCTGGGAACAAACATAACCAAGGAAGTAAAAGACATGTATGCTGAAAACTACACAACACTAAGGAAAGAAAACAAGAAAGACACAAACAAATGGAAATGCATACCTTGTTCATGGACTGAAAGAATCAACATCATCAAAATGTCCATACAACTCAAAGCAATTTACAGATTCAATGCAATACCTATTAGAGTACCAATGGAATATTTCTCAAGCATAGAACAAACACGTCAAATTTTTAATATGGAACCATAAATGACCCTGAATAGCTGCTGCAATTTTGAGAAAGAAGAACAAAGTAGAAGGGATCACAAAACCTGATACCAAACTGTATTACAAGGCCACTGTAATCAAAACAGCCTAGTACTGGCATACAAAGAGGCACATGGACCAATGGAACAGAAAAAAGAGCCCAGAAATAAACCCAAGTCTCTATGGTGAATTAATATTCAACAAAACGGCAGCAACATTAAATAGACTAAAAATAACCTCTTCAACAAATGGTGTTGGGAGAACTGGAAAGCTACTTGCAAATCAATGAAACTCGAGCACCAACTTACACCATACACCAAAATAAATTCAATGTGGATAAAATATTAAAATATAAGCAGTGACACCATTAAAGTCTTAGGGGAGAACATAGGCAGGATAATCTCAAATATTTTGTGCAGCAACATTTTACTGATATGTCCCTTAGAGTAAGGGACATAAAGAAAAAAATAAACAAATGGGATCTCATCAAAATTAAAAGCTTCAGCACAGCTGAAGAAAACAGTATTAAAATAAAAAGAAAACCAACCATATGGGAAAATATATTTGCCAATGATACCTCAGACAAAGGTTTAATCTCCAAAATATGTAAAGAACTTACATGACTCCACTCTAAGAAGATAAGCAACCCAATTAAAAACTTGGCAAAGGACTTCAACAACCACTTCTCCAAGGAGGACATACAGAGGATCCAGAGACACATGAAGAGATGCTCGATATCACTAGCTATCAGAGAGATGCAAATTAAAACCACAGTGAGAAACCACTTTACACCAGTCAGAATGGCCATCATAAACAAAGCAACAAACAACAAGTTTTGGAGAGATTATGGAGAAAAGGGAACCCCAGTGCACCATTGGTGGGATTGCAGACTTGTACAACCAATATGGAAAGTGGTATGAAGTTTTCTCAGAAAACGAAAAATGGATCAGTCTTTTGACCCAACAATTCCACTGCTAGGGTTATAGCCTAACAGCCCTGAAACACCAATCCAAAACAACTTATACACCCCAATGTTCATAGCAGCACAATTTACAATAGCCAAGTGCTGGAAGCAACCTAGGTGCCCATTAGCAAATTCATGGATCCAAAAACTATGCTGCATTTACACAATAGAATTCTATGTAGCAGAAAGGAACTCCTACCTTTTGCAACAGCATGGATGGAACTGGAAAGTATTCTGTTAAGAGAAATAAGCCAGGTGATGAAAGACAAGTACCACATGATCTCGCCTTTAACAAGAACCTAAACAACAAAACAATCAAACAAGTAAAATAACCAAATACAGTGAAATAGATAGAGAACAGGCTGACAGTGTCCAGAGGGGAGAGGGAAGGGAATTTCAGGGGAAAGTGTGAAGGGCTTACAGGAAGAAGTATAAAATACACAAGGACAAAAACTAGGGGTGGGGTGGATATGGGAGGGAAGGGGGAGGTCTGGGTGGGTGTGCTGGGATGGGAGTAAAAGACAGAAAACTGCACTGGAACAACAATTTGTAAAATTTAATTAATTAATTAATTAATTAAAAATTTTTACAAAAAGTTTCAATGGAAAATATGGGCATGAATAGATAAGAAAACATGGCCCACACATATGCTGCCTACAACAGACCCACCTAGAAACAAAAGACCTAAGTATACTGAAAATGAAGGAGTAAAAAAAGATGTTTCATACAAACAGACAAGAAAAGAAAAGCCAGGTAGAGGGTCTGCTGGAAGATGGCGGCGGAGTAGGACAAAGGATTTAGCTTTTCTCCACTCACCAGAGAAAAACCAGGCTGATCTGCGGAGGAGCACAGCAGATACCCAACAGGGACCCAGCATATAGGAAGGCAGGACTCCAGAAAGTGTAGCGGACACTGAATGACCAGAGGATGAGGAGAGGAGACCACCGCAGATCAACAAGGTACAAGGGAACAGCGCAGAGGCTGCAGGCCCTCCACCAGGGCGCGCCAGAGCCCTGGCCAGGTCGCCCCTGTCTCTAAGAGCTGAGGGCGAGCGACAACAACCCTGGGAGAGAAAGAATCACCAGCACCCTCCCTATCTGGCAGGGTGCAGATTGGAAAACACCAGGAGAGATTGGTTTGCCTGTAGTGGCAGAGAGGAGTGGGCATTGGAAAGAAAACCAGAAAGCTATGATAACCCATGGAGTGAGGCTGTGGTTTCCAGCTTGGGGAACTGAGAGTCGCCCGTGCGTTCCCAGTAGCATGGGGCCTAAGCTGGTTCTTCCACAGTCTCAGGGAGTCCAGGCTGCTGAAAGGGCCCCTGGAAGAGAGCCAGTCGCCAGCTCCCTCCCTACCCAGATGGGCACATACTGAAAAACCTGGAGTCAGGCTGTCATTGCCAGCTTGGAAGAATTGTGAGTTGCCCTGTGTCTTCAACCACAGCACTGGGAAAGGTCCTCACCCAAGCCTGTGAGACCAGGAAAACCTGGCTGCAAACCCGCGCACTCATGCCAGGCCAGGGCTGGAAAGCCTGAGGAAAAATCTGTTCTCAGTGGGGAACCGGAGAGCAGCGTCAGTCGTCATCTTGGGAGGGCACTGGCGAGACCAGTTGAGTCTACGGAGATGAGAGAAAGGTCACACTGATAGCCCCTCAGGCTGCTGCAGCTAGTGACACCAGAAGAAAAGGTTTGACCAGCTAGAAACCAACAAAAGGAGTAGGTGGAAGTGCAGAACACCAAGATACCTGCAGGAGATTGCACCACTGAATTTCACAGGCATGCTCCCACAGAAGTTCACGTGATAAACCCAGGGAAACAGAACAGATCAATTTAAGAAGCTGAGGCCAACAAGAAAAGCAACACAAACAATGGAAAGACAAAAATATAATCCCCAAGTGAAAGAAAAGGAGGAAGTCCCACAAAGAATTTTAGATGAAATAGAGGCAAGTCAAATATCAGATATTGAATTCAAAGCACTGGTTATCAGGAAATTCAAAGAGTTTACAACGAGCTACCAGAAACTAGAGGGGAGCCAAAATGAACTCTCCGCAAAATATACCAACATGAAAAAGGAAATAGAAACCATCAGCAAAGGCCAAGAGGAAATGAAGAATACAATTTCTGAACTGAAGAACACAGCACAAGGTATGAAGAGTAGGATCTATGAGGTGGGAGACCACAAAGGCGAGATCGAAGACAGGGTAGAATCTCCCAGACTGACCAAATAATGGAAAAGAGCATCAGAAAAAATGAGGAGAATTTAAGAGAAATGCAAGACAATATGAAACGTAATAATATACAAATAATAGGAATACCAGAAAGAGAAGAAGAAGAACAAGGGATAGAAAACCTACTTGAAGGAGTAATAATGAAAAATGTTCCTCAGTTGAGGAGAGATAAAGTCACACGAATCCAGGAATCGCAGAGTCCCAATCAGGAGGAACATAAACAAGCCCACTGCAAGACATATTATCATTAAACTGGCAAAACTCCAAGACAAAGAGAGAATCCTAAAGGAAACAAGGGAGAAAAGGAGAGTAACATACAAGGGGGTTCCAATAAGGTTGGCTACTGACTAATCAATGGAAAGGCTCCAAGCAAGAAGAGAATGGCAAGAAATATTCCAAGTAATGAGAACCAGAGGCCTACAACCAAGGCTACTTTACCCAGAAAGGCTCTCAATCAAGATAGAAGGCCAAATAAAGAGCTTCCAAGACAAAAGAAGTCTAAAAGAATATGCCTCCACCAAACCGGCTCTACAAGCATTACTAAAAGGGCTGCTTTAAGGAAAGGAAGGAAAAGAGAGAGACAGAGAGGAACACAGGTATATAAATGTCAATGAATAAGTACCATTCGATAATAACCTTAAACGTAAATGGATTAAATTCACCAATTAAAAGACATAGAATAGCTGAATGAATAAGAAAGCATGACTCATGCATATGCTGCCTACAAGAGACCCACCTCAGGTCAAAAAACCATCACAGATGAAAAGTGAAAGGATGGAAACAAATTTTCCAAGGAAATGGACAAGAAAAAAAAGTCGGGGTAGCAATTCTCATATCAGACAAAATAGACTTCAAAAACAGGGCCATAAAGAGAGATCCAGAAGGTCACTTCATAATATTCAAAAGAAGAATCCACCAAGAAGACATTAACATAGTGAATATATATGCACCCAACATAGGAACAACCATATATATTAAGAAAATCCTAGAGGACCTCAAGAGAGATATTGACAGCAACACAATTATACTAGGGGATTTTAACACCCCACTGACTAAAAGGGACAAATGTTTCAAACAAAATATCAACAAAGATATTGCAGTATTAAATGAAACCCTAGATGAAATGGACCTAATTGATATATATAGAGCCCTCTATGCCAAAGAAGCTATATACACATTTTTTTCAAATGCACATGGAATATTTTCAAAGACAGACCAGATGATAGGACACAAAAGGAGATGCAACAAATTCAGGAAAATAGAAACCATACCAAGCATTTTCTCTGATCACAAGGAACTGAAATTGGAAACCAACCCCACAGGAAAAAACCCAAAACACACAAAAGCATGGAGACCAAATGGTATGCTGTTAAACAACGAATGGGTCAAGATTGAAATTAGGGAACAAATCAAAAAGTTTCTGGAAACAAAGGAAAATGAACTCACAACAACTCAAAACTTATGAGACACGGCCAAGGCTGTCCTGAGAGGGAAGTTCATAGCAATACAGGCTTACCTAAAGAAAATAGAAACATTTCAAACAATCTAACCTGATGTCTGCAAGAACTCGAGGAACAACAAAGACAGACCAGAGCAAGTACAAGGAAGGAAATAAGCAAGATCAGAGCACAATTAAATGACATAGAGACTAAAAGCACAATTCTAAGGATGAATGAATCCAAGAGTTGGTTTTTTGAAAAGATAAACAAAATAGACAAACCTTTAAGAAGGCTCATCAAGAAAAGAAGAGAGAGAAAAATGGCAGCGGATTAGGACGGAGTGACCTCAGTTCTCGTACCCCTGGGAGAAAATCCTGGCAGACCTACTGAGGAATAGCTCAATCAATTCCGCAACCAACAATTCCCCAGCATTTATGAAAATAAGAGACTAGGGATAGTGAGGGACCAGACAGCTACAGGTCAGTGGAGTCTCTGGGACTTGCGAAAGGACGGAGGTGGCGGGGCCGGCGGCAGTCCTTGGCTGGCCTGTAAAGACCTCGGAACCGCAGCTGCGGAAGCGGTCGGGGCCCAGAGGCTACCATATGTGTCTAGGGACAGTGGCGACTGCCACAGAGGACTCATCGGGAGCCAGGCATCCAAGAGTAAAGTCAAAAGCAGCAGCGGCGAGACCACTGGGACCAGCAGCAGTTGGCCAGCACCTAACAGCCTTGGAGCTGCTGCTGCCACAGTTTTCAGGGCCCAGAGGCTTCCATCTATAGCCAGCGCTGGGGCATCTGCCACAGAGGACTCATTGGGAGCCTGGCACCTGTGAGTAAAGACAAAAGCAGCAGTGGCAGCGCCAGCTGCCCTTGGCTAGCCCATAATGCCTGGGAGCCACTGCTGCCGCTGCCTTAGGGGTGTGGAAGCTTCCATTTGCGGCCAGTACCACGAGCCTGGCACCCAGTGGAGCCTTGGGCCAGATGCGGGGCCCTTGGAAGAGAGCTGGCGCCATCCCTCCCCCTCTAGGCAGGGCTGGGTGGCAGAGACCTGTCTGCCTAGGTTTGCAGGAGGGTGGCAAGAACAGGGGGCCATGTTCAGTTGCGATCTCTGTGGTCGCCAGCCCACCAGTTCCCCAGCCCGGGAAATTTGAGAGGAGCATTGTCCTAACTGGTCGGGTTGGGGATTGGGCTGGGCTGAGAGGCAGGCTTTCTGGGGAAGTTTTTATTGGAAAGGGGACTGAGGTGTTCTACTGTGAAGGCAGCTTGACTTGCTTCTCACCCAGCCACAGGACTGGGAAGGACCAGTACCAGATCCCATGGAACACAGGCGGCCTGTGGGATGGGCGGGTGCCCGCACCCCAGTCTGGTAGCCTGGCTGGTGCTCGAGAGCACACCTGGGCCTACAAACCAGCCCAAAGAGAAGTCCTGCCGAAACCAGAAAAACCAGACTGGACAGTTTGAAACCAACAAGGTATTTTTTTGTTGTTGCTGTTGTTGTTTGTTTTTTTAACCTTTTGTTTTTTTTACTTTTTTTGTACTTTTTTTTAACTTTCATTCAGTAATTCTATATTTTTTAAATTTTGTTGTTCCTGTATCTTTCAGTACTTTGTTCCTCTCCTTTCTTTTTTCCTGTCATAGACCTTCTTCCTTTCATCCCAAACTTATCGCTTTTCCTCACTTCTCCTGCCCTTTTTTTGTGTTTGTTTGTTGCTTTATATACCACTGTAAATACTTCACAACACATCTATCGGGTCTTAGCCCACTTTACAGGTTTCTGAATTCTATTACTGTAGTGATTAACTGTACTTGCTCACACACTACGACTTTTTACTATTCTTTACTCTCACCTTACCTCAAAATCTGACCACCCGCAAACTCACTGCTTTCCAGATCCAACTCAAAAACCTTCCCTCCCCAACAAGAGACTTATCTTTGGCCTATCCTTTCTTAAAAGTGGCAAATTGAGTTGAAGATCACAGTTAAAACGATATATAGCCTAAAGATCTTCTATCTCTTCTCTACCGGCTGTGGCTGTAAATATCATAAAGTACTCTCTTGCTGTCATGAACCATTTTGCCTCTCCCGCCAACTGATCACACACACGAAAAGAAATGACTAGGTGGAAGCAGAGAACATCAAGATACCTGCAGGAGACTGCACCACTGATTTCACAGGTATTCTACCACAGAACTTCACATTATAAACCCAGGGAGTCAGAACAGATCAATTTAAGAAGCTGAAGCTAACAAGAAGAGTCTCATAAACAATTGGAAGACAAAGAAATAATGCCCGAATGAAAGAAAAGGTGGAAGTCTCAGAAAGAATGTTAGATGAAGAGAGGCAAGTCAACTCTCACATATTGAATTCAAAGCACTAGTTATCAGGAAATTCAAAGGGCTCACAATGAGCTATCAGAAACTAGAGTTGAGCTACAATGAGCTCTCTGAAAACTATATCAATATGAAAAAGGAAATAAAAACTATCAGCAAAGGCCAAGAGGAAATGAAGAATACAATTTCGGAACTGAAGAACACAGTAGAAGGAATGAAAAGAAGGATCAATGAGACAGAAGATCGGATCAGCGAGTTGGAGGACACAGTAGAACGAATCTCCCAGAAAGAGCAAGGAAGGGAAAAGAGGCTCAAAAAGAATGAAGAGGGATTAAGAGAAATGCAAGACAATATAAAATGTAATAATATGTGAATAATAGGAATAGGAAAAACTGAAGAAGAAGCACAAGGGATAGAAAACCTATTTGAAAGAGTAGTGATGGAAAATTATCCTAATTTCATGAGAGAAAAAGTTACACGAATCTAGGAATCACAGAGAGTCCCATTCAAGAGGAACCTAAAGAGGCCCACTTCAAGACACAGCATCATTAAAATAGCAAAATTCCAAGACAAAGAGAGAATCCTCAAGGCAGCAAGGGAGAAAAAGGAAGTAGCACACAAGGAGCCCCAATAAGGTTAGCTACTGACTTTTCAATGGAAACGCTCCAAGCAAGAAGGGAATGGCAAGAAATATTCCAAGTGATGAGAACCAGAGGCCTACAACCAAGGCTACGTTAGCCAGCTCTCAAAAGGATAGAAGTCCAAATAAAGGGCTTCCAAGACAAAAGAAGTCTAAAAGAATATGCCTCCACCAAACCGGCTCTACAAGAATTACTAAAACGGCTGATTTAAGGAACGGAAGGAAAAGAGAGAGACAGAGAGGGACTGTGGTACAAAAATTGCAATGAATGAGTATCTATCAATAATGACCTTAAACGTAAATGAATTAAATTCACCAATTAAAAGACATAGAATAGCTGAATGGATAAGAAAGCATGACCCACACATATGTTGCCTACAGGAGACCCACTTCAGGAAAAAAGACAATCACAGACTAAAAGTGAAAGGCTGGAAACAAATTTTCCAAGCAAATGAACAAGAAAAAAAGAAGCCGGGGTAGCAATTCTAATACCAGACAAAATAGACTTCAAAAAAAGGGCCATAAAGACAGACCCAGAAGGTCACTTCATAATACTCAAGGGAAGAATCCACCAAGAAGACATTAACATCCTAAATATATATACACCCAACATAGGAGCACCCAATAAATAAGAAAAATCATAGAAGACTTCAAGAGAGATAGTGACAGCAACACAATTATAGGAGGGGATTTTTTCACTCCACTGTCAAAAATGGAGAGATCTTCCAAACAAAATATCAACAAAGATATAGCTGCACTAAACAAAGCCATAGTTGAAATGGACTTGACTGATATATAGAGAGCCCTCCATTCAAAAGAAGGTAAATACACATTCTGCTCAAATGCACATGGAACATTTTCAAAGATATACCATTTGAGAGAACACAAAACGAGCCTCAACAAATTCAGGAAAATTGAAATTATACCCAGCATTTTCTCTGACCACAAGGGACTGAAGTTAGAAACCAAGCCCACAGGAAAAAACCCAAAACACCCAAAATCATGGAGACTGAATGGTAGGCTATTAGACAACGAATGGGTCAAGATTGAAATTAGGGAACAAATCAAAAAGTTTCTGGAAACAAATGAAAATGAACTCACAACAACCCAAAACTTATGGGACACAGCGAGGGCAGTCTTGAGAGGGAAGTTCTTAGCAATACAGGTTTACCTAAATAAAATAGAAACATTTCAAACAAACAACCTAACCCAACGCCTGCAAGAACTCGAAGAACAACAAAAAAGACAGCCCAGAGCAAGTACAAGGAAGGAAATAAGCAAGATCAGAGCAGAATTAAACGACATGGAGACTTAAAGCACAATTCTAAAATGAATGAATCCAAGAGTTAGTTTTTTGAAAAGATAAACAAAATAGACAAGCCTTTAAGTAGGCTCATTAAGAAAAGAAGAGAGAGGACACAAATAAACACAATAAGAAATGAAAGAGGAGAAATTACAACTGATACCACAGAAATAGAAGGGATTGTAATAAATTATTATGAAGAATTGTATGCCAAGAAATTTGAAAACCTAGGTGAAATGGACAAATTTCTAGAAAAATATAATCTTCCAAAACTCATTGAAGAAGAATTAGAAAGACTGAACAGACCAATAACAGCAGATCAAATTGAGGCAGTAATAAAAAAAACTTCCATCACACAAAAGCCCTGGACCAGACGGTTTCACAGGAGAATTCTACAAAGCTTTTAAGGAAGAGCTAACACCTGTTCTTCACAGACTATTCCAGAAGAACCAAAAGGAGGGAAATCTCCCCAACTCTTTTTCTGAAGCCAGCAACATCCTAATTCCAAAACCAGATAGAGACACAACAAAGAAAGAAAACTTCAGGCCAATATCGCTGATGAATATAGATATTCAAATCTTCAATAAAATATTGGCAAATCGCATCCAAAAATACACCAAAAAGATCATACACCTCGAATAAGTGGGATTCATCCCAGGGATGCAAGGATGGTTCAATATTCCCAATTCAGTAAATGTAATACATCACATAAACAAAAGCAAACACAAAAACCACATGATCATATCAATAGATGCGGAAAAACCTTTTGATAAGGTACAAAACCCTTTTATAATAAAGGTGCTCAGAAAAATGGGAACAGAGGGAGCATTCCTCAATATAATAAAGGCCATATATGAAAGACCTACAGCCAACATCATACTCAATGGGCAAAAACTAAAAGCTTTCCCAGTAAGATCAGGAACAAGACAAGGTTGCCCATTTTTACTACTTCTACTCAATGTAGTATTGGAAGTTCTAGCCACAATCATCAGACAAGGAAAGGAAATAAAAGGCATCCAAATCGGAAAGGAGGAAACAAAACTGGCATTGTTTGCAGATGACATTATAGTGTACATGGAAAATCCGATAGCCTCTACCAAGAAACTACTGGAACTAATAAATGAATTTGGCAAGACAGCAGGATACAAAGTCAATATCCAGAAATCAAAGGCATTTTTGTATATCAACAATGAAACAGCAGAAGCAGAAATCAAGAAAAAACTTCCATTCGATATAGCAAAAACAAAAACAAAATATCTGGAAATAAACCTAACCAAGGAGGTAAAAGACCTGTATGCAAAAAACTACACAACACTGAAGAAAGAAATCAAGGAAGACACAAACAAATGAAAACATATACCGTGTTCATGGATTGGAAGAATTAACATCATCAAAATGTCCATATTACCCAAAGCAATTTACAGATTCAATGCAATACCTATTAAAGTAGCAATGGCATACTTCTCAGACATAGAAGAAACACTTCAAAAATGTATATGATACATAAATGATCCCGAATAGCAACTGCAATTTTGAGAAAGAAAAACAAAGTAGGAGGGATTACAATATCTGATATCAAACTGTATTACAGGGCCACTGTAATCAAAACAGCCTGGTCCTGGCATAAAAACAGGCACATAGACCAATGGAATAGAACAGGATCCAGAAGTAAACCCAATCCTCTACAATCAACTAATATGTGACAAAGAGGGCAGTAACATAAAATGAAGTAAAGACAGCATCTTCAACAAATGGTGTTGGGACAGCTGGACAGCTACATGCAAAAAAGTGAAACTCGAGCACCAACTTACACCATACACCAAAATAAATTCAAGGTGGATAAAAGACTTATATATAAGCCTTGAAACCATTAAAGCCCTAGGAGAAAACATTGGCAGGAATATCTCGGATATTCCTCGCAGCAATATTTTTACTGATATGTCCCCTAGAGCAAGGGACATAAAGGAAAGAATAAACAAATGGGATCTCATCAAAATTAAAAGCTTCTGCCTGGCTAAGGAAAACAGTATCAAGATACAAAGAGAAGCAACAGTTTGGGGAAATATATTTGCCAGTGATACCTCAGACAATGGTTTAATCTCCAAAATATACAAAGAACTCACATGACTCCACTCAAAGTAGATGAGCAACCCAATTAAAAATTGGGCAAAGGGCTTGAACACACACTTGACCAAGGAGGACATACAGAGGATCCAGAGACACATGAAAAGATGCTCGATATCACTAGCTATCTGAGAGATGCAAATTAAAACCACAATGAGATACCACTTTACACCTGTCAGAATGGCTATCATAAATAAAGAAACAAACAGCAAGTGCTGGGGAGGTTGTGAGGAAAAGGGGATCCTAGTTCGCTGTTGGTGGGATTGCAGTCTGGTACAACCACTATGGAAAACAGTATGGAATTTTCTAAGAAATCTAAAAATGAACATGCCTTTTAACCCAGCAATTCCACTCTTAGGAGTATATCCTATGAAGCCTGAAACACCAATCGAAAAGAACCAATGCACCCCAATGTTCATAGCAGCACAATTTACGATAGCCAAGATTTGGAAGCAACCTAGATGCCCATCGGTCAATGACTGGATCAAAAAGCTATGGTACATTACACATTGGAATTCTATGCTGCAGGAAGGAAGAAGGAACTCCCACCCTTTGCAACATCATGGATGGAACTGGAATGCATTATGCTGAGCGAAATAAGCCAGGTGGTGGAAGACAAATACCATATGATCTCACCTTTAACAAGAATCTAAACAACAAAACAAACAAGCAAGCAAAATATGACCAATGACACTCAAATATGGAACAGGGGGACAGAGTCCAGAAGGGAGAGGGGAGAGAATCCTAGGGGAAAAGGGGAAGGACTCACATGAACAGGTATAAGGACACATGGACAGTAACTAAGGGTGGGGGGGGCAGAAATGGGAGGGAGGTGGGGAGCACTTGGGGGGGAAGGTCTGGGAATATAAGACAGAAAACTCTACTTGAACAAGAACTAAATAAAAATAAAAATAAAAATAAAATAAAACAAGCAAAGCCTGGAAGATATATTACACTTACAATATGGACTTCAAAACAAAGGCCATAAGAAAAGACACAGAAAGACACTTCAAAATACTCAAGGGAAGAATCTATGAAGAAGACATACACATAATAAACATATGCACTGAATATAGGAGCACCAAAATACATAAGGAATATGTTGGAAGACTTGAAGAAAGATATAGACAGTAAGAAAGTTACACTAGGAGATTTCAACACCCCACTGTCAATAGTGGATAGATCTTCCAAATAAAATATCAACAAAGATATTGTAACATTGAGAAATGCTCTATAGCAAATGGACTTAACTGATTATATATATATATATATATAACTTTTCTAACTTTTCATCTCAAAGAAGCAAAATACATGTTCTATTCAAATGCACGTGGAACATTTTTAAAGAAAAACCACATGACAGGTCACAAAACAAGCCTCCAGAAATTTGAAATCATAAAGAGCATCTTCTCAGACCAAAAGAGTCTGAAAATAGAAACCAACACCAAGGAGAAAACTCAAAAACATTCAAATTCATGGACCTTGAATATCAGGCTATTAAACAAAGAATGGGTTAAAAATGAGATCAAGAAAGAAATCAGAAATTTTCTGAAGACATATGAAATTGTACCCACAACAGTTCAAAACTTATGGGACACAGCAAAGGCAGTCCTCAGAGGGAAATTTATAGTGATACAGGGATACCTAGAAAGTACAAAAACATTTCAAATAAACAACTTAATCCTACATCTACCAGCACTCAAGGAACAAAAAGGCAGCCCAGAGCAAGTAGGAGGAAGGAAATAACCCAAGATCAGAGCAGAATTAAATAATATAGAGACTAAAGAAACAATTCTAAGGATCATTATAACCAGGAGGTGGTTCTTTGAAAAGATAAACAAAATTGATAAGCCTTTAAGCAGACTCATCAAGAAAAAAAAAGAGAGAGAGGATCCAAATAAACACACACAGAAATGAAAAAGGAAAAATGACACCTGACACCACAAAAATACAAAGAATTGTAAGAAATTACTATGACGAAATATATGCTAAGAAGTCAGAAAACCTAGGTGACATGGACAAATTTCTAGAAAAATATAATCTTCCAAAACTCAATGAAGAAGAAGCAGAAAGCCTGAACAGACCAATCAAAGCTGATGAAATAGGAACAGTAGTTAAAAAGCTTCTGACACACAAAGGCCCTGTACCAGATAGTTTCACAGGAGAGTTTTACAAATCACTTAAGGGAAAGCTAACCCCCATCCTTCACAGACTATCCCCAAAAATTCAAGAAGATAGAAGACTCCCAAACTCTTTTTATGAGGCCAGGATCATCCTAGTGCCAAAACCAGATAAAGACATAGCAGAGAAAGAAAACTTCAGACCATTATCGCTGATGAACATAGATGCAAAAATCCTCAACAAAACATTGGCAAACCATATCCGGCAATACTTTAAAGAGATCAAATACCGTGATCGAGTGAGATTCATCCTGGGGATTCAAGGATAGTACAATATTTGCAAATCAATAAATGTAATACATCACAGAAACAAATGCAAAGACAAGAATCACATGACCATATCAATACATGGGCAAAAAGTGTTTGATGAGGTACAGCACCCATTTATGATAAAAACACTAAGTAGAAATAGAGGACTCATTCCTCAGTATAATAAAGGCCATATATGAGAGATCTACAGCCGAACTACTCAATGGGAAAAAACTAAAAGTTTTCCCACTAAGATCAGGAACAAGTCAAGGATGTCTGCTTTCACCACTTTTGTTCAGTATAGTATTGGAAGTCCTAGTCATAGCAGTTAGACAAGAAGAAAATATAAAAGGCATACAAATTGGAAAGGAGGTAGTAAAACTGTCATTGTCTTCAGATGACAGGAAAGTGTACATAGAAAACCCTACAGACTACAGCAAAAACTACCCAATCTAATAAGTGAATTTGGCAAAACAGCAGGATAGAGTCAATATTCAGAAACCGAAGATATTTTTGTATACAAACAATGAAATAGCTGAAATAAAAATCAGGAAAAAAGACCCACCTGCTATAGCAAAGAAAAATAAAATATCTCAGAATAAACTTAACCAAGGAGGTAAAAAATGTACACTCAGAAAACTACACAACACTGAAGAAGAAATTAAGGAAGACACAAATAAATGGAAGCAATTACCTTGTTAGTGGATTGAAAGAATTAACATCATCAAAATGTCTATAATACCTAAAGCAGTTTATAGATTCACTGCATTCCCTATTAAAGTACCAATTACATGTTTCACTTATATAGAACAAACATTTCAAAAATGTATATGGAACCATAAATGACCCTGATTAGCTGTGGCAATTTTGAGAAAGAAGAACAAGGTAGGTGGGATTACCATACTCAGGTAATGAGTGTATCAATAAACTATGCTACATTTACATAATGGAATACTACGCAGCAGAAAGAAAGGAGCTTCTACCCTTCACAACAACACGGATGGAACTGGAAAGTATTATGTTAAGTCAAGTAAGCCAGACAAGAAAGACAAATACTGTATGATCTCACCTATAAGTGGAACCTAATTAACAAAGTAAACCAGCAAGCAAAATATAGACAGAGATATTGAAATCAACAACAAACTGACAATAACCAGAGGGGAGCGGCAAGGGAAATAATGTAGGAAAGAAGGGAAAGAGACATAAATGAACATTAATGAGGGATCCATGGATGGAGCCAAGGGGGGTTGGGATTGAGGGTGGGAGGTGGATGTGGGTAGGGTGGGGGAAAGTAGTGGTGGGAAAATGGAGACAACTTTATCCTAGTATCAATAAAAATATTTTAAAAATTAAAAGAATTATGTTAAATCTATAGATTGCTTTGAGTAGTATGGGCATTTTAATTATGTTAATTTTCCCAATCAGTTAACATAATATATGCTTCCACTTACTTGCGTCTTCCTCAATTTATTTCTTCCATGTCCTATAGTTTTTCAAGTACTGGTTTTTTACCTTCTTGGTAAAAAAACTCTTTTTAACTCCTTTATATTTATTCCTAAATACCTTACTATTTTTAGTTGCTATAATAAATGAAATTGTATTCCTAGTTTCTCTTTCTCATAATTCATTATTGATATATAAAAATGCCATTGATTTCTGAATATTGATGTTGTATCTTGCTACTTTGCCAAATTCATTTTTTTGGTCTAGTAGTGTTTTGGTAGAGCCTATAGGGTTTCCTTTCAATAGTATTATGTCATCTGTGAATAATGACACTTCTACTTCCTCTTTTTCAATTTTGGTGCCTTTTATTTATTTTCTTGTCTCATCATTGTGGTTATGACTTCCAGTACTGTGTTGAATAAGAGTGGTGATAGCAGACATACACCCTTGTCTTGTTTCTGATCTTAAGGGAAATGATTTTAGTTTTTGTCCATTTAGTATGATGTTGGCAGTAGGTGTTTTGTATGTGGTCTTTATTATATTCAGATATGCTCTTTCTTTTTCCATTTTTCTCAGTACTTTTATTATAAATGGGTGCTGCATTTTATCAAAAGCTTTTTTAATCTATTTATATAATCATGTTTTTTTAGCTTTCTTTTTTGTTTATGCGATGTATCACACTTGTTGACTTGTGAATATTGTATAACCCTTTCATCCCTCAAATAAAACCCCATGATCATGTTGTATAATCTTTAGAATGCTTTACTGCATCTGGCTTGCTAATATGTTGTTAAAGATTTTAGCATCTATGCTCATCAGAGATATTAGCCTGTAATTTTTTTCTTTGTTGTGTCCTTACCTTTTTTTCCCTCTGTTACCAGAGGCAGAGGGTGCAAGGATAGCAGAAAATAGGTGACCTGTTTTGCAATATTTTTAACTTCAAATAAATTGAATGGATGGTAGGTAGGTAGGTAGATAGATAGATAGATAGATAGATGATAAATGTTAAAAAATATCTTTGGAAATGAGATAACTTATTTTTTAAACATATTTTTAAAAAATTACTTTATTGTTGTTCAATTATAGTTGTCTACATTTTCCCCCAAGCCCAGCCAAACCCACCTCTCTCCCTTGCTACCACCCTCCCCTTTTTATTTGTCCATGTGTCCTTTATAGTAGTACTAAAATTATGGAACTACTATACTGCCTCCCCCCACGCACACACTGTGCCTTAGCCCCACTGCTCTGGCTATTATTAGATTTTTCTTAATTTTGATGCCTTTAGTTATATTTTGTTTGCATTTTCTTTTGTTAATTATGTTCCAGTTAAAAGCAAGATCATATGTGATTTGTCCCTCACTGCCTCTCTTACTTTACTTAGCATAATGCTCTCTAGTTCCATCCATGCTGTCACAAAGGGTAGGAGCTCCTCCTTTCTCTCTGCTGCATAGAATTGCTGTGTAAATGTACCATAGTTTTTGGATCCATTCATTTACTGAAGGGCACTTAGGTTACTTCCAACACTTGGCTATTGTAAATTGTGCTGCTGTGAACATTAAGGTGCATAGGTTCTTTTGGATTAGTGTTTCAGGGTTATTAGGATACAATACCAGCAGTGGAATTGCCTGGTCAAAGGGCAGTACCATGTTTAGTTTTCTGAGGAAATTCCATATTGTCTTCCACAGTGGCTGCACCAATCTGCAATTCCACCAACAGTGCACTAGGGTTCCCTTTTGTCCACCTCCTCTCAAGCACTTGTGGTTTGTTGCTTTGCTTATGATGGCCATTCTCAATGGTGTGAGGTGGTATCCCCTTGTGGTTTAATTTGCATCTTTCTGATGGCTAGTGATGCTGAGCATCTTCTTGTATGTTTCTTGGCCCCCTGCACGTCCTCCTTGAACAAGTGTCCATTCAAGTCCTTGGCCCTTTTTTTAATTAGGTTGTTTGTCTTCCTGGAGTGGAGTAATGTGCGTTCCATATATATTTTGGAGACCAAACCCTTGTCTGAGGTATCTTTGTTTTCCTACACAGTTGGTTCTCTTTTCATTTTAATGCTATTTTCTTTAGCCATGCACAAGTTTGCTAAAGGTTTAATGAGGTCCCTTTTTAAATTTTTTTTTCTTTTATTTCCCTTGCTCTAGGGGACATATCAGTGAAGATGTTGTTGCATGGAATGTCTGAGATTTTTCTGCCAATGTTTTCCTCTCGGGCTTTTATGATTTCATGACTTATATTTAAGTATTTTATCCCCTTGAGTTTATTTTTGTGCATGGTATAATTCCGTAATAAAGTTTCATTATTTTGCATGTAGCTGTCCAGCTCTCCCTACACCATTTCTTGAAGAGGCTATTCTTACTTCATTTTATCTAAATTTCCCCTTTGTCAAATATTAATCAACCGTAGAGATGTGGGCTTATTTCTAGGATCTCTATTCTATTCCATTGGTCTATGTGTATGGTCTTATGCCATTATCAGATGGTTTTGATTACACTGACCTTGTAATACAGTTTGATATCAGGTATTGTGATCCCTCTTACTTGGTTCTCCTTTCTCGATATTGCTGCAGCTTCTTGGGGTTGTTTATGGTTCCATGTAAAGTTTTGAAATGTTTGTTTTATATCTGTGAAATATGTCATTGGTATTTTAAAAGGGATTGCATTGAATCTATAAATTGCTTTAGGGAGTATGGAAATTTTGATGATGTTTATTCTTCCAATCCGTGAGCATGATACATGCTTCCATTTGTTTGTGTCTTCCTTAATTTCTTCCTTTAGTGTTATGATGCACTTTTCTAAGTACAAGTTTTTTACCTCATTTGTTAGGTTTATTCCTAGGTATTTTATTTTTCTTGTTGCCATATCAAATAGGATTTTTTCTCTATTTTTGTTTCTGACATTTCATTCATGGCGTACAAAAATGTCTTTGATTTCTGAATATTGACTTTGTATCCTGCTGTTTTGCCAATTCACTTAATTAGGCTGAGTAGTTTTTCATGCAATCTATAGGATTTTCTCTCTACACTATCCTGTCATCTATAAATAATGACAGCTTCTCTTCCTCTTTCCCAATTAGGATGCCTTTTATTTCTTTTTCTTGTATGATTGCTGTGGCTATGACTTCAAATACTATGTTGAATAGGAGTGGTGAAAGTGGCCATCCTTGTCTTGTTCTTGATTTTAATAATAAAGCTCTTAGTTTTGCCCATTGAATATAATGTTGGCTGTAGGTTTCTAGTATATGGCCCTTATTAGTTTGAGGAATGCTCTCTCTATCCCCACTTTGCTGAGTGTTTTACTCATAAATGTGTGCTGCACTTTATCAAATGCTTTTTCTACATCTATTGACATGGTATTGTTATTTTTGTCTTTTCTTTTGTTTATGTGATGTATTACAGTTACTGATTAGTGAATATTGTATCATTTTTGCATCCCAGGAATGAATCCCACTTAATCATGGTATGTGATGTTTTTAATGTATTGCTGGATGTGGTTTGCCAATATTTTGTTGAGGATTTTACCATCTATGTTCATCAATGAAATTGGC
Organism: Sturnira hondurensis; assembly: GCF_014824575.4. Lineage (NCBI taxonomy): Eukaryota > Metazoa > Chordata > Mammalia > Chiroptera > Phyllostomidae > Sturnira > Sturnira hondurensis. Next base: position 375,232 of record NW_028096087.1, read on the forward strand.
CTGAAGTTTTCTTTCTTTTGGGGGTCTTATCTGGTTTAGAGATTAGGATTATGCTGGCTTCCTAAAAGAAGTTTGGGAGCCTTCCAACTTCTTGAATTTTTTGGAATAGTCTGTGAAAGATAGGGGTTAGCCCTTCCTTCAATGCTCTGTAGAATTCTCCTGTGAAATCATCTGGTCCAGGGCTTTTGTGTGATGGGAGTTTTTTATTACTGCTTCAATTTCATCAGCTGTTATTGGTCTTTTCAGGCTTTCTGCTTCTTTTTCGCTGAGTTTTGAAAGATTATATTTTTCTAGAAATTTGTCCATTTCACCTTGGTTTTCAAATTGCTTGTCACATAGATCTTTGTATTAATTACTTACTATCCTTTTTGTGCGTGTGGTGTCAGTTGTAAACTCTTGTTTTTCATTTCTAAGTGTGTTTATTTGAGTCCTGTCTCTCTTTTTCTTGAGGAGTCTGCTTTAAGGTTTGTTGATTTTGTTTATCTTTACAAAGAACCAGCTCCTCGATTTATTGATCCTTAGAATTGTGCTTTTTGACTCGATCTCATTTAATTCTTCTCTGATTTCTGCTATTTCCTTCCTTCTACTTTCTCTGAGCTGACTTTGTTGTTTTTATTCAGTTCTTATAGATGTAGGGTTAGGTTGTTTATTTGAAATGATTTTATCTTTTCAGTTAGGCCTATAACACTATGAAGTTCCCTCTCAGGACTGCCTCCACTAAGTCCCATAAGTTTTGAATTGTTGTGAGTTCATTTTTGTTTGTTTCCAGAAAGTTCTTGATGTCTTTCTTGATCTCATTCTTTACCCACTCATTGTTTAATAGTGTGCTATTCAATCTCCATGAGTTTGATTGTTTTTGAGTTTTTTCCTTGAAGTTGGTTTCTAGTTTCTGTGCCTTGTGGTCAAAAAAAATGAGTGATATGATTTCAATTTTCTTTAATTTGTTGAAGCTTGTTTTGTGACCTACCATATGGTCTATCTTTGAAAATGTTCCATGTGCATTTGAAAAGAATGTGTACTTCGCTTGTTTTGGATGAAAGGAGATATATATATATATATATATCCTTTATATATATATATATATATATATATATAATATTTATAATATATAAAAATATTATATATATAATCAGTTAAGTTCATTTAATTTAGGACAGTGTTCAATGTTACAATATCTTTGTTAATATTTTGTTTGGAAGATCTATTCATTTTTGACAGTGGGGTGTTGAAATCACTTACTATAATTGTGTTGCTGTCAATATCTTTCTTGAAGTCTTCCAAGGTTTTCCTTACATATTTTCATGCTCCTATGTTGGGTGCATATATGTTTATAATATTTATATCTTCTTTTTCAAAAATTATTTTATTGTCGTTCAATTACAGTTGTCTGCATTTTCCTGTCACCACTCCCCTCCACCCCAGTCAAACCCACCTCCCACCCTCACACTTGGTTTTGTCCAAGTGTCTTTTATAGTTCTTCCTGAAAATGCTTCCCCCCATTCTCCCCTCATCCTTCCCCCTGGTTACTGTCAGATTGCTCTTAATTTCAATGTCTCTAGTTATATTTTATAATGTTTACGTCTTCTTGATGGAGTCTTCCCTAGAGTGTTATGAAGTGATACTCTGGGTCTTTTTTGTGGCTTTTTTAAGTCTATTTTTTCTGATATGAATATTACTACCTCATCTTTTCCCCATCTACTTGCTTAGAATATTTGCTTCCGGTCCTTTGCTTTCAGTCTACATAGGTCATTTCTTCCGAGGTGGATCTCTTGTAGGCAGCATATGTGTACTTTATGATTTCTCATCCATTTGACTATTCTATGTCTTTTGATTGGAGCATTTAATCCATTTACATTTAAGGTTATTATTGATAGGTACTTATTAATTGCCATTTTTTGTACCTGTGTTCCTCTCTCTATAACTCTTTTCTTTTCTTTTTTTTAAAGCAGACCCTTTAGCATCTCTTGCAGAGCTGGTATGAGTGAAGTGTATACAATGAAACTTCGTCTGGGAAACTCCTTATTTGGCTTTCCATTTTAATTGAGATCCTTGCTGAATAGCGTAGTCTCAGTTGCAGGCCTCTGGTTTTCATTACTTAAAATATTCCTTGCCAGTCCCTTCTGACTTGGAGTGTTTCCATTGAGAAGTCACTGGGGCTCACTTGTATGTTACTTCTTGTTTCTCCCTTGCTGCCTTTAAGATTCTCTCTTTGTCTTGGAATTTTGCCACTTTAATTATGATGTGTTTTGAAGTGGGCTTCTTCAGGTTCCTCTTGATTGGGTTTCTCTGTGTTTCCTCGATTTGTGTGCCTTTTTTTCTCATCAAATTAGGGAAGTTTTCCATCATTATTTTTTCACAAAGATTTTCTATCCCTTACTCTTCCTCTTCTCCTTCTGGTATCCCTAACATACGTATATTATAATGTTTCATGTTGTCTTGCAGTTCCCTTAACCCCTCTTCATTCTTTCTGAGTATTTTTTCCTTGTCATACTCTTTCTGGTTATTCTTTTTCTACCTGTTCTCCAGCTCACTATTTGATCCTCTGTTTCATCTAGACTGCTTTTTGATTCCTTCTACTGTATTCTTCAATTCAGAAATTGTATTCTTCATTTCCTCTTGGCCCTTGTTGATTTCTATTTCCTTTTTCATGTTGATATAGTTTGTAGTGTCTTCCTTGTAGTTTCCCTGAAGTTTTTTGTACTTCTCTGTGAGCTCATTGAGCTCACTTATAACCATTGCTTTGAAATCAGTTTCTGATAGTTGACTTTCTTTTATTTCATTTAACATTTTTTGAGGTTTCCTCCTTTCCTTTCCTTTGGGATTTCTTTGTTTGTCTTCCTATTGTTTATGGGACTTTTTATTAGACTCTGCTTCTTAAATTGATCTGTTCTGACTCCCTGGGTTTATGGTGTGAACTTCTATGGCACAAGATCTTTGAGATTCAGTGGTTCAGTCTCCTTGATCTCTTCAATTTGCTGCTCTTGGATTGTCATTTATGTTAGTTTTCTGCGTGAATTTGGGTTTTGATTGTTCTTGGGTCTTTCTTTGGTGGGTCCTTCCCTCCAACTGGTTAACTGAGGGCCACTCCACCCACCACATCTTTTATGCTGTTGTGCAGGTACAGACAGATTGTGTCAAAGTTGGTTTTTCTGTATATCCAAGGTTTTGAGGCTTGTCTCTTGCTGTTGTTCATTTGTTTCTTCTGGGTAATTTCTCCACCATTTAGTTGTAATTCCAGATTGGTCCTGGGTTGGGGTTAGTGTGGCTTTCTCTAACTTCTTCACCATCTTCCTTTATTATCTGTTGGTGGTCCCTTTGTTGGTGTGTTCTCTCTTCCAGCAGTTATATTTGTGTTCACAGCTCCCACTTACTGTTTGAAGTGATCAATCAAAGGGAGAAGGCAAAACAGATGAATATAGTGGGAGTGTATTCTAGTGGATTTAAAGTATCAACCTGTTGAGAAGAGAGAGTAGATCTTTTGGATAAGTATAGTGTTAGCTGTTGGGAACTGCTATGGTTTCAGGAATTGCAACTGTTTAAGGCTGACTGTGCAACCTCCAGAATGCAAGCCACTGAGGAGACAAAACTTGTCTCTGGCAGCAGATGCTGCCCCTGCTTCATCCCCCTGACCTCGAAGCATGAGTGGATGTCAATGACAGGTAAGACCCCTTGGGAGAGCAACCTAAGCCAGACTCAATCACTTGGGAGGCCATCATGGCAGGACTGGAGGGGGGGAGATGCAACAAGGAGGGAATGATAGACTCTCAACCCCTCCCCTGGCTACTCTAACATAGCCCAGTCCCCATGTCCTCTGGGAGAGCACTTCCTGGCTCTAATCCACTTAAGCCTGAATACCTGTGATGGGAAAGACAGTGAGTTCAACCTCTCACCAGCTAGCACAGGCAGGGCTCGGGTAATCTGTCAAGATAAAGAATTCTTAGCAAACCTGTGAGATCTGCTCTGCTAAGAATGCTTTTAGTTAAATGTTTTTATTTTCCCATAGTTTTATAACCTTTTAGTTGATAGACCTTAATTTAAAGAGAAGCCCTAATGGTTCTTTGTATACCAGCTACTGTTTACTGTCTATCCATGATTAATAAGCTTGTACCTGAATGCCTGCACAAAAAAAAAAAAAGCCTAGGCAAAAGGTACATGCCACTCTCTCCTAGAGATAGTGTCCTGCCCTTTTTCTCCACAGGATTTGATAGTCTGTATGAATTTGTCTTGATCATCTATAACTACGTGAGCACTGCTGGTCAGTTCACACACCAGTTAACAATAATACTGCACACAAGTAACCACTTTTTAGAAAGGGTGGAAAAATATAAGACTCTTGTTAGAGGGAGGAAATATTGTGAGTTGAATCCAGAAGCAGTGAGCTTGTGAGAAGTCAGATTATGAGATATAGTGAGAGTAAAGGATAGAAAATAGGCATAGTGTATGAAAGAATAAAGTTAACCACAATAGTAATAGAGTTGTAGAAGACAGAAAAATGAGCTAAAATCTGGAAGGGGTGCAGTATTTGTAATTGTATGGAACAATTATTTACAATAAAACTGGAAACCACATTATGACAGAATCTATGTGATTTGGATAACAAGAATAGGAATTACATGGCCTAGAGTAGTGTGCTATTGAAACACAATGAAGTGAAAGAAAAAAATTAAAAATACACTATGAAAGAGAAAAGATGGAAAACCAAATAGTGCAAATAAACACACAAAACAAAATTAACAGAAAGAAGACAAATAAAAATACTAATAAGATAAAAGTAAAAATAATGAAAAATAATAATAATACAAATAAACAATAACTTTCAAGTTCTCTAGTGTAGCAAAGTGAATTTTGTCTCAGTTTCTCAGTTGTTGGGATGATCCCTCTTTGGTTCTGACTCTGGTTCTTTCTCAGTACTAGGTCTTATTGTTTCACTTGTGGGGTAAATAAAGAGAAAAAAGCCTCCTGCTGGCCAAGCAATTTCTTCTGGTCTTCTTGGGTCTGGTAGGCTGAAGGAGATGGGTTTTGTTTTTCTCCCTTCCTATGGTTTTGTGAGGATGGGGGCCAGGTCTGGGCCATACTCTTCACAGTTACCCAGCCTCCAGCCCATTTCCTCAGTCTGCTGTCAAACCCTTATTGCCCTCTGTGGCGGGCCAGCATTTTCAATTCACTAGTTGTGCCATCCTTGGGGTGCGCTAATTAGGAGCAACTTACACACCACCTTCTTGCTCTTTGCTGTCCTAGGTGCTAGGCACTCTGAAAGTATCTTCAGGGTAGTTCAGCGTCCCCCCCTCCACTATTTTAAGTCTTTCTGGGGAATGCTAACTCCTTGAGCCCTGATGCTCTCCTCTGAGGGGGTATCTCCCCCTTCCTCTTAGTGAGCCAGTCTGTCCATGCATGGTAGGAGTGCCACCCTTTTGCCACAGCAGATGCAAGCATGTGCCTCTGATACAATGACAGCACGTGCAGGAGACATCCACTGTGGAGGCAGGGTCAGGCACACACTGCTGGGGCATTGGTGGTCAAGGTGGGCATGCCACACAGGGTCTCAGGCATGGGTAGTCACCCTCTGCCACTGTGGCTGGGGAGAGGGTAGGGGTGTGACTACAGTCATGGCAGCAGGGCTGGGCCATGGTAGAGGCTGTGGTGGCTGCAGAGGTGCAGCCAGGGAGTCAGGAGCTGCCACTGTGAAAGAATTACCTAAACAGCCATGGAGAGCCTTTTTTTAAAAAAAAACAAATTCCTCCTGTTCAAGTCCGCTGCTCCTAACAGGCACTCAGCCTCTCACACAGCCCAACTTTCCAACCAAACTACAGACTATCCAGGTCAGGATTCATCACAACCCAACTCTTCTGCCTTCTCCAGGCATCTGGTAGAAGACATCCACAGTCTCAGCAAATAAACACCACTTTTATTTGTTTATCACTTCTTCTTTATTCCCCCAGAGAGTTCAAACATCCAGGTCCACCCTGGTGCTGCCCAAACCTCCCTATTTGGCAGAAGAGGGAGCCATTGACCTGGCTCTCTTCCAAGAATCCTGAGGTAGGCTCTGCAGGGGCCAGGCCTGGGGCTGCACCTGCCTTGGTTCAAACACTGATCCCAAGGACCTTACAATCCAGGAATGTCAAACTCATTTTCACTGGGGGCCACATCAGCTTTGCAGTTGCCTTCAAAGGGCCAAATGTAATTTTAGGACTGTATAAATGTAACTACTCCATAATAGTTAAGCGAGAGCTTGGTGCTGCCACTGTGTAGAAATAAGTTGCTGGGCTGGATAAAACAAGGTGGAGGGCTGGATTTAGCCAGCAGGCCTTGTGTTTTCCACCTGTGTTATAGTCCCAAAGCAATCTTCTTACCATCTAATTTTTCAATGTTGTCTACAATTTTAGCCTCCAACCTTTATATGTGCTGGAATGCGATTGGCTGTTCACTCTATTCCTCAGAAGATTGGCTAGGTGTTCCACCTGTCAACAGGGAGAAGTAGACTCCACTCCTACCTATCTCACCTCCATCATCTCTCTCTCTCTCTCTCAATCTGTTGCATAATCATTAAATATTTGTTGGTAAGTCAGCAAATTCATCTTCTAAGAACGAAGCTATGATTTTTCAAGTAATTTACCCATTCATTTACAAATAAAGGAACTACCACATATTATGGGAAGTTTTCTCACTCTCTTTATTCAGGTTCTATTCTCACTTATTGCTGTAATGACAAGAACTGCAACAGCAGCATTCACAGAGCTCTTTCACCAGGCTCTAGCCCCTCCATCCTTCTAGACCCACTTCTTGCATGAAGAATGTTTAATTAATGAACTTGTCAGGTATAAAATGCAGCCAACTTGAAAATTTTTAATATCCTTGTGGGCTTTCTTTGGAGGAGTGGAGTAATTATTACAAGTTCTCCTTTGATACTTCCAGAAATCCTATGCATGTAGTATTCCAACATGACAGAAAATGGAGCAGGGACTCAATAGTGTTTAGATGCTCAGGTCTTAGGAGCAGTAAGTAAGCAGACCTGAATTCAAATGTGGGCCTGCTGATTTCACATCAATCATTTGTTCCTCAGATCTTCTAACACTAGTTTCTAAGAGTCATTGTCATATCCTCAAAGGAGTCCTAGACCAGGACTGAGGAACTATCCTCATTCAAAGCTTGGTTTGCCATTTGCTAGCCATCTGACCTGCAGCAACTTTTCCATCTGTAAAATTGATGTCTTAGTTCAGGCTGCCACAATAAAATACTACAAACTAGGTGGTTTATAAATAATCCAAATTTATTTCTTCCAGTTCTAGAGGCAGGAAGTCTGAGATTAGGGTGTCAGAGGGTTATGTTCTGATGAGGGTTTCTCCTGCTTACAGATAGCTGACTTATCATTATATCCTCACATGGCAGAGAGCAGAGAGAGAAAGCAAGCTCTCTTGTGACTGTTATAAGGCCTTTAATTTAATTCATGAGCTCCATCCTTATGACCTCATCTACTCCTAATTACATCTCCAATGATCCCACTTCTTAATGTTATCATATTGCATGATAAGGTTCAACATATAAATTTGGGGAACACAAATAGTAGATCTATAACAATTGAGATAGCAAAAAACACACCTTCCCTGTCAACTTCCTATGGAGGTTATGATGAGCACATAGGATGATGTATGTCAAAACACAACACTCCAAGCAAAGAAAGGATTCCAGTGGCTTTTGTCCTGACTGCCGGCCACACTACCCTCTTTGCTTCAAGGCTATTTAAAAATCTGCTAAAACAAGGGAGTAGTCACAATTAAGAAACTCAAAGAAGCCATTGGTTTGTCAAGCTAGTATATACAGAAATGCAAGTATATAACTGGAGAAATCTCTTCTGAAAGAATAGCACTATTAAATAATGCAAATAGCAGCTAACACTCAGGCATTGCTTCCCATGGATGTGAGGATCAGGTTGCATTATCTTGGCAAGCCCTAGAGACACATTTTACAGTGTGGACAAGAGTTAAAGATGGGGAGCACCAGTCAGCACATTTCAGTAGGTTTAATACAATAAACCCAAAGGAAACAAACCAGCTTACAGGGGAAGGAGCTCCCAGATTTCCATGCTCATGACTGACAGTTAATACTCACTGTGGCAAATGGTTGGAAGATATTCAGCAATGGTGCTGTCTCTGGCTTAGGATTTCAGTGTGACATGTCAAACAAAACAAAATCATCCTTTGCTGCTCCCTGATCAAAGTTTCAAGAGAAACTTGTGAAAAAAACAAAAACAAATTTTCAGAATAATATATTTCACAGAATCTTTTGCAAGACTATCAATAGGCTAAAGCAAAAAGCCTAATTTCAAACAAAGCTAAAAGATTTTAACGTTGGAGTTGAATCAAAAGGATTTATTTTATGGCCCAAATAAGAGATTTTTTTTGTTTTGTTCTTCCCTTTTGAAAGAATATTTTATTAATTATGCTATTACAGTTGCCCCAATTCTCCCCTTTTATTGCCCCTCCACCATGCACCACCTTCCCTCCAGCATTTACCCCTCTTAGTTCATGCCCATGGGTTGTACATATAAGTTCTTTGGCTTTTCTATCTCTTATACTATTCCTCACCTCCCTCTGTCAATTTTAAGCCTATCAGTTATGCTTCTTATTCCCTGTATTTTCAGTTTTATTCTTCCCCTACCCCTTCACTGATAACCCTCCATGAGATCTCCAACTCTGTAATTCTGCTCCTGATCTAGTTGTTCAGTTACTTTTTATTTCTTTCATTCTTTTTAAATTTTTTATTCAATTCTTGTTCAAGTACAGTTTTTTGTCTTGTATTCCGAGCTGTGTCCGCCCAGTACCCCTCACCTCCCTCCCATTTCTGCCCACCCCTTAGTTATTGTCCATGTGCCCTTTATACTTTTTCATTTGAGTACTTCCCCTTTCCCCCTGTGATTCTCTGCCCTCTCCCCTCTAGACCCTGTCAGCATGTTCTATATTGCAGTGCCTTTGATTACATTTTGCTTGCTTGTTTGTTTTGTTGTTTAGATTCCTGTTAATGGTGATATCATATGATATTTGTCTTTCACCACCTGGCTTATTTCGCTCAGCATAATGCATTCCAGTTCCATCCATGATGATGCAAAGTGTAGGAGCTCCTTCTTGCTTTCTGCAACATAGAACTCCATTGTGTAAATGTACCATAGCTTTTTGATCCAGTCATTTACCAATGGGGATCTAGGTTGCTTGCAACTCTTGGCAATCGCAAATTGTGCTGCTATGAACATCAGGGTGCATGGGTCCTTTTGGATTGGTGTTTCAGGGTTCGTAGGATATACTCCTAAGAGTGGAATTGCTGGGTCAAAAGGCATGTCCATTTTCAGTTTCCTTAGAAAATTCCATACTGGTTTCCATAGTGGTTGTACCAGTCTGAAATACCACCAAAAGTGAAGTAGAGTCCCCCTTTCCCCACAACCTCTACAACACTGGTTTGTTTCTTTCATTATGGTAGCCATTATGACTGGTGTTAAGTGGTATCTCATTGTGCATTTGATTTGCATCTCTCTGATAGCTAGTGATATCGAGCATCTTTTCATGTGTCTCTGGATCCTCTGTATGTTCTCCTTGGAGAAGTGTGTGTTCAAGCACTTTGCCCAATTTTTAATTGTGTTGCTCATCTACTTTGAGTGGAGTCATGTGAGTTCTTTGTATATTTTGGAGATTAAACCATTGTCTGAGGTATCACTGGCAAATATATTTCCCCAAACTGTTGCTTCTCTTTGTATCTTGATACTGTTTTCCTTAGCCAGGCAGAAGCTTTTAATTTTGATGAGATCCCATTTGTTTATTCTTTCCTTTATGTCCCTTGCTCTAGGGGACATATCAGTAAAAATATTGCTGCGAGGAATATCCGAGATATTCCTGCCAATGTTTTCTCCTAGGGCTTTAATGGTTTCAAGGCTTATATATAAGTCTTTTATCCACCTTGAATTTATTTTGGTGTATGGTGTAAGTTGGTGCTCGAGTTTCACTTTTTTGCATGTAGCTGTCCAGCTGTCCCAACACCATTTGTTGAAGATGCTGTCTTTACTTCATTTTATGTTACTGCCCTCTTTGTCACATATTAGTTGATTGTAGAGGATTGGGTTTACTTCTGGATCCTGTTCTATTCCATTGGTCTATGTGCCTGTTTTTATGCCAGGACCAGGCTGTTTTGATTACAGTGGCCCTGTAATACAGTTTGATATCAGATATTGTAATCCCTCCTACTTTGTTTTTCTTTCTCAAAATTGCAGTTGCTATTCGGGATCATTTATGTATCATATACATTTTTGAAGTGTTTCTTCTATGTCTGAGAAGTATGCCATTGCTACTTTAATAGGTATTGCATTGAATCTGTAAATTGCTTTGGGTAATATGGACATTTTGATGATGTTAATTCTTCCAATCCATGAACACGGTATATGTTTTCATTTGTTTGTGTCTTCCTTGATTTCTTTCTTCAGTGTTGTGTAGTTTTTTGCATACAGGTCTTTTACCTCCTTGGTTAGGTTTATTTCCAGATATTTTGTTTTTGTTTTTGCTATATCGAATGGAAGTTTTTTCTTGATTTCTGCTTCTGCTGTTTCATTGTTGATATACAAAAATGCCTTTGATTTCTGGATATTGACTTTGTATCCTGCTGTCTTGCCAAATTCATTTATTAGTTCCAGTAGTTTCTTGGTAGAGGCTATCGGATTTTCCATGTACACTATAATGTCATCTGCAAACAATGCCAGTTTTGTTTCCTCCTTTCCGATTTGGATGCCTTTTATTTCCTTTCCTTGTCTGATGATTGTGGCTAGAACTTCCAATACTACATTGAGTAGAAGTAGTAAAAATGGGCAACCTTGTCTTGTTCCTGATCTTACTGGGAAAGCTTTTAGTTTTTGCCCATTGAGTATGATGTTGGCTGTAGGTCTTTCATATATGGCCTTTATTATATTGAGGAATGCTCCTTCTGGTCCCATTTTTATGAGTACCTTTATCATAAATGGGTGTTGTGCCTTATCAAAAGCTTTTTCCACATCTATTGATATGATCATGTGGTTTTTGTGTTTGCTTTTGTTTATGTGATGTATTACATTTACTGATTTGCAAATATTGAACAATCCTTGCATCCCTGGGATGAATCCCACTTGGTCGTGGTGTATGATCCTTTGGATGTATTGTTGGATGCGATTTGCCAATATTTTATTGAGGATTTTAGCATCTATGTTCATCAGCAATATTGGCCTGTAGTTTTCTTTCTTTGTTGTGTCTCTATCTGGCTTTGGAATTAGGATGATGCTGGCTTCATAAAAAGAGATGGGGAGTTTTCCCTCCATTTGGATTTTTTGGAATAGTCTGTGAAGAATAGGGGTTAGCTCTTCCTTAAAAGCTTTGTAGAATTCTGCTGGGAAACCATCTGGTCCGGGGCTTTTGTGTGATGGGAGTTTTTTTATTACATCTTCAATTTCATCTGCTGTTATTGACCTGTTCAGGTTTTCTGCTTCTTTGTCCTTGAGCTTTGGAAGATTATATTTTTCTAGAAATTTTTCCATTTCACCTAGGTTTTCAAATTTCTTGGCATACAGCTCTGCATAGTAACTCCTTACCATCTCTTCTATTTCTGTGGTATCAGTTGTAATCTCTCCTCTTTCATTTCTGATTGTGTTTATTTGGGCCTTCTCTCTTTTTTTCTTGATGAGCCTACTTAAAGGTTTGTCTATTTTATTTATCTTTTCAAAAAACCAACTCTTGGATTCATTGATCCTTAAAATTGTGCTTTTAGTCTCCATGTCGTTTAATTCTGCTCTGATCTTAGTTATTTCTTTCCTTCTACTTGCTCTGGGCTGTCTTTGTTGTTGTTCCTCGAGTTCTTGGAGGTGTCGGGTTAGGTTGTTTGTTTGAAATGTTTCTATCTTCTTTAGGTCAGCCTGTATTGCTATGAACTTCCCTCTCAGAACTGCCTTCACTGTGTCCCATAAGTTTTGGGTTGTTGTGAGTTCATTTTCATTTGTTTTCAGGAACTTTTTATTTCTTCCCTGATTTCTATCTTTACCCATTCTTTGTTTAATAGCATACCATTCAGTCTCCATGATTATGGGTGTTTTGGATTTTTTCCTGTGGGGTTAGTTTCCAATTTCAGTCCCTTGTGATCAGAGAAAATGCTTGGTATGATTTCTATTTTCCTAAATTTGTTGAATCTCGTTTTGTATCCTATCATGTGGTCTATCTGTGAAAATGTTCCATGTGCTTTTGAAAAGAATGTGTATTTATCTTCTTTGGGATGAAGGGCTCTCTATATATCAATTAGGTCCATTTCATCCAGAGTGTTGTTTAATGCTACAATATCTTTGGTGATATTTTGTTTGGAAGATCTGTCCATTTTTGACAGCGGGGTTCAAATCCCCTACTATAATTGTGTTGCTGTCAATATCTTTTTTGAGGTCCTCTAGGATTTTCTTTATATATTTGCGTGCTCCTGTGTTGGGTGCATATATATTTATGATGTTAATGTCTTCTTGGTGGATTCTTCCCTTGAGTATTATGAAGTGACCTTCTGGATCTCTCTTTATGGCCCTGTTTTTGAAGTCTATTTTGTCTTATATGAGAATTGCTACCCCAGCGTTTTTTTTTTTTTCTTGTCCATTTACTTGGAAAATTTGTTTCCATCCTTTCACTTTTAGTCTGTGATGGTCTTTTGACCTGAGGTGGGTCTCTTGTAGGCAGCATATGTGTGGGTCATGCTTTCTTATCCATTCAGCTATTCTATGTCTCTTAATTGGTGCATTTAATCCACCTACGTTTAAGGTTATTATTGAAAGGTACTTATTCATTACCATTTATGTACCTGTGTTCCTCTCTGTCTCTCTCTTTTCCTTCCTTTCCTTAAAGCAGCCCTTTTAGTAATGCTTGTAGACCTTTTTTGGTAGAGGCATATTCTTTCAGAGTTCTTTTGTCTTGTAAGCCCTTTATTTGGCCTTCTATCTTGATTGAGAGCCTTGCTGTACAGTAGCTTTGATTGTAGGCCTCTGGTTCTCATTACTTGGAATATTTCTTGCCATTCTCTTCTTGCTTGGAGCATTTCCATTGATTGGTCAGTAGCCAACCTTATTGGGACCCCCTTGTATGTTACTTTCTTTTTCTCCCTTGCTGCCCTTAGGATTCTCTCTTTGTCTTGGAGGTTTGCCATTTTAATGATGATGTGTCTTGCAATAGGCCTTTTTGGGTTCCACCTGATTGGGACTGTCTGCGATTCCTGGATTCATGTGACTTTATCTCTCCTCAACTTAGGAAAATATTCCTTTATTACTCTTTCAAGTATATTTTCTATCCCTTGTTCTTCCTCTCCTTCTGGTATTCCTAAATTTGGATATTATTACGTTTCATATTGTCTTGCATTTCTCTTAAATTCTCCTCATTTTTTTCTGATTCTCTTTTCCAGTTTTTGTTTTTTAAGTTCAGTCACTGACATTTGTGACTGAACTTTGTTTGTTGTCATTCCACTGTTCATGTTTTTTAAAATATTTTATTCATTTATTTCTAGACAAAGGGGAAAGGAGGGAGTAAGAGAGGAAGAAAAATATTAATGTAAGTTTGCCTCTTATGCACCCCCTACTGGGGTCCTGGCCCGCAACCTGGGCATTCCCTAACTGGGAATAGAACCAGTGAAACTTTGATATGCAGTCTGGCAATCAATCCACTGAGCCACCTCAACCAGGGCTAGGTTTTTCATAGGTTTTTTCATAGGTTTTTTTTATTTGTTTTTTCTTAGATAAGTCCCTTGAACATTTCGTATAATAAAGACTTGATGATGAAGAACTCCTTTAACTTGATCTTATCTGGGAAGTACTTTATCTGCCGTTCCATTCTTTTTATTTTCTGTTTTTAAATTTAATCCTTGTTCAAGTAGTTTTCTGTCTTATATTCCCAGCCCTGCCCACCTTCCCACAGTGCTCCCCACCTCCCTCCCATTTCCACCTCCCACTTTAATTATTGTCCATGTGCCCTTTATACTTGTTCATGTGAATCATTTCCATTTTTCCCCTGTCATTCTCTTCACTCTCCCCTCTGGTCCCTGTCAGCCTGTTCTGCATTTCAGTGTCTTTGGTCATATTTTGCCTGCTTGCTTGTTTTGTTCTTTACATTTCTGTTAAAGGTGAGATCATATGGTATTTGTCTTTCACCGCCTGGCTTATTTCACTCAGCATAATGCTTTCCACTTCCATCCATGTTGTTGCAAAAGGTAGGAGTTCCTTCTCTCTTTCTGCTGCATTGAATTCTATTGTGTAAATGTAGCATAGTTTTTGGATCCATTAATTTGATGATGGGCACCTAGGTTGCTTCCAGCGCTTGGCTATTGTAAATTGTGCTGCTATGAACATTGGGGTGTATAGGTTCTTTTGGATTGGTGTTTCAGGGCTGTTAGGCTATACTCCTAGCAGTGGAATTGTTGGGTCAAAAGGCAGATCTATTTTCTAGTTTTCTGAGAAAATTTCATACCACTTTCTATAGCGGTTGCCAGTCTGCAATCCCATCAACAGTGAACTAGGGTCCCCTTTTCCCCACAACCTCTCCAACACTTGTTGTTTGTTTCTTTGTTTATGATGGTCATTATGACTGGTGTAAAGTGGCATCTCATTGTGGTTTTAATCTGCATCTCTTTGATAGCTAGCAATATTGAGCATCTTTTCATGTGTCTCTGGATCCTCTGTATGTCCTCCTTGGAGAAGTGTCTGTTCAAGTCCTTTGCCCATTTTTTAATTGGGTTGCTTGTCTTCTTTGAGTGGAGTCATGTAAGTTCTTTGTATATCTTGGAGATTAAACCTTTGTCTGAGGTATCATTGGCAAATATGTTTTCCCAAACTGTTGCTTCTCTTTTTGTCTCGATACTGTTTTCCTTAGCCAGGCAGAAGCTTTTAATTTTGATGAGATCCTATTTGTTTATTCTTTCCTTCATGTTCCTTGCTCTAGGGGACGCATCAGTAAAAATATTGCTGCGTGGAATATCTGAGATTTCCTACCAATGTTCTCTTCTAGGGCTTTAACGATTTCCCAGCTTATATTTAAATCTTTTATCCACCTTGAATTTATTTTGGTGTATGGTGTAAATTGGTGCTCGAGTTTCATTTTTTTTGCACGCAGCTGTCCCGTTGTTCCAACACCATTCATTGAAGAGGCTATCTTTACTCCATTTTATGTTACTGCCCCCTTTGTCAAATATTAATTGACTGTAGATAGATTTCTGGGTTTATTTCTCGGCTCTCTGTTCTGTTCCATTGGTCTATGTGCCTGTTTTTTGTCAGTACCAGGCTTTTTTGATTACAGTGGCCTTGTAATACAGTTCGATATCAGGTATTGTGATCCTTCCTACTTTGTTCTTCTTTCTCAAAATTGTGGCGACTATTCGGGGTCTTTTATGGTTCCATATAAATTTTTGAAGTGCTTGTTCTATGTCTGTGAAATATGCCATAGTTACTTTAATAGTATTGCGTTGAATCTGTAAATTGCTTTGGGTAGTATGGACATTTTGGTGGTATTGGTACTTCCAATCCATGAACATTTATATGTTTCCAGTTGCTTGTGTCCTCCTTGATTTCTTTCTTCAGTGTTGTGGAGTTTTACTGCCCTTCCATTCTAAATGATTTCTTTGCTTGATTGAGTAATATTGAAGGTAGGTCCTCACTTTTCCTGAATTCAAATACTTCTTTCCAACCCCTTCTTCCATGTAAGGTTTCTTTTGAGAAATCAGCTGATAGTCTTCTGGGAACTTATTTATAGGTAACTCACTCCTTTTCTCTTGCTGCTTTTAAGATTCTCTCTTATCTTTATTCTTGGGTAATATAATTATGATGTGCCTTGGTTTATGCTTCCTTACGTCCAACTTCTTTGGGACTCTCTGAGCTTGCTGGTCTTCCTGGAAGCCTATTTTCTTCAACAGATTGGGGAAGTTCTCCTTTGTTATTTGTTCAAATAAGTTTTCAATTTCTTGCTGTTGTTCTTCTCCGTCTCCTTATGCTTCAGATGTTGCATTGCTTAAAGTTGTCCCAGAGGTTCCTAAGCTCCTCCTTAATTTTTGAATTTTTGTTTCTTCATTCTCTTCCAGTTGAACGTTTATTTCTTTCTCTTTTCTTCAAACTGTTCATTTGACTCCCTTCTTTCTACCCTTCACTGTTTCTTCCTTTCCCTCTCCTTCCTCTCCCTGTATATTTTTCTTTATTTCACTTGGTAGAGCCTTTGTTTCTTCCTTCATCTTGCGACTAAGCTCAATCTGTTCTATGAGCATCCTGATTACCAGTGTTTTGAACTCTGCATCAGATAAATTGTCTATCTCCTTGTCCCTTAGCTCTTTTTCTGGAGTTTTGGTCTGTTCTTTCATTTGGGCCATATTTCTTTTTCCTGGCACACCTGTTATGTTATAAGCACCTTAGATATTTGCCAAGGCATGGCCATCCTCTTTGCTACAGCATTGCCTGTGGGATGGTGAAAATGTTATATTTCTTTATATAACATTTTGGGATAACAAACTGGCGATGGCATTAATTGAAAAACTAATGTGAGGTGTCTTACCTTTTTCCTCTTCAGAAAAATTATAGTCAAAATCCCTCCAAGAAGACTTCAGTGTGAGCTTCAACCTGCTGAGCAGGGCTGAGCATTTGAGTTTGTGTCATTAGATCCAATAGAAGTTTAAATCACTGATTAGAACCACCAATTGAAGAGTAAGATGAAGCAGTTACACACAAACTGGCTGAGACAGGCTGAAGTGGCAATTTAATAACTCATCTGAAAATCTAAAGAAAAAGCAGGACTTCACCTAGTTCCTTCTTCCTCTCCCTCTTCTTTCTTTTCCACCTACTCAAACCTGATCAAACTTGAGAAAGAATAGAGAACAAAATATAGGGCTTTCTGCTTTAGATTGCTCTTGGAAGAATCTGTCCTCCGCTTTGTGTTACTTGGGAGGATAGGTCCCAACTGTCTGAAAGACTGCATTATCTGGATGCAAACCATAGATTAAAAAGTCCCATCTTATGGAAGCAACCCAAGTGCCCATAAATGTGCAATTGGATAGAGAACATATGATGCATATATAAAATGAAATATTACTTAGCCATCAATCTTACCATTTGCAACAACATGGATGGACCTAAAGGGTATTACACTGACTAAAATAAGTCAGACAAATATCATATTAAAGACAAATATCATATTATTTAACTTATGGGTGGAAACTAAAGAACAAAATAAATGAACAAAGAAAACATAAATAAACGTAGATACAGAGGCCAGACTGATTGTTTCTAGAGAAGAGGGAGAGTGGGAGGCTAGGTCAAAAAGGTGAAGGGGTTAAGAAGTAAAAACTGGTAGTTACAAAATAGACAAGGGGATGTAAAGTACAGCATAGAAAATACAGTCAATAAAAGTCTGATAACTATGTATGGTACCAAGTGGACACTAGACATATTGAGATGAACACTTTGTAAATAATACAAATGTCTAACCACTATGCTGTACAACAGAAACTAAATAAAATAATATATAATGTCAACTGTAATTGAAAAAATGAAAAGCAAGTCCCATCTTGTCTTTCCTAAAAAACTACTAGTCACAGAATGACAATACCCATGTATAAGAGATAAATAAGTGCTATCAGATGTGTCATCCCATTTTCATCATACAACATCCCTGTAAGGTCAGTATGGGACTTTTGCACTTTCAGAGATGAGGAATGGTGAGCTTGCCCAAGATTCCCTTATCAGAGAAAGTAGAGAACTCAATACCAAAAGCAGACGGGCTCTCCTTCTTGGAGCTCTTACAAAACACAAAGAGTTCATTCACCTGGCACTAGTAGAGCCAAACACTAAGCTCGGAGAACTTTAGTGGAGAATGATTGACTATTTTATAAGACTGTTGCCATCTAGCTCAAAAGCCTGAACTCTCTAATTGTATGTAGGTGACAGATTATACAGGGGAAAAATCACAAAACACCATAGATTATGTCTGAGGTTCATGCTGGGAGATGATTGATCAGAAGTGAGGTAAAGGTACTAAATCATTTCTTCAGATATTGAAGACTGCTCTGTATTTTCTGGTATTCCTCTTTTTGGTTCAGGGGAAAGTAGCAAGAGGATTGTTCTACCTTAAGATGCAGGAGCTGAAACATAACCGGAGTGAGAAGATTATCTTTAGCTTAATAGAAATCCATACCTTGTGACCTTAGTCAAGGTATGACCATTGTTTCTGGCTGTGTTGTGGGGTTAATGGCTTCTAAAGGAAAGGGCTGAAGCTTACAAAACATGCTGTGAAGAAACTAAATAAAGGGCTGGGATTATATATTAAATCAAAATCATACATTAAATCATGATGCACAGTTTCAGAGTCAGTGTTCTTTCTTACTTCTCTGCCCCTTTTAAATGAGTAGGTATCATAAGGAAAGGGAAAAAGTAAAGAAATACTAGACTTGATCTCTATCATCAAAGGTCTGCAGGAGGCCACATATCTGAAAATCACCAGCTATAATATCTCAGCATTGCACTGTGATGCTATGTCAGAGGCAGTGAGTTTATGTTTTCATTTCAGGAATGCTCAGCTCCTATATGATCTTTAGTATGCCCAGGCCAGACAGATCTAAAAGCCCTGTCCTAGAAAGGGGCCACACACTGATTTTTCTGCTATCATTACCATCAAAAACTGACATTTTCAAAACAGTATGACAATTCCTCAAAAAATTAAAACTAGAGTCACCCTACATTTCAGCAACCCAATTTCTGGGTATATAATCAAAAGATTTGAAAGTAGGATCTTTAAGAGATATCTTGACACCCATGTTTATTGTAGTAGAGGTACAGGCAGCTCAAGTATCCAGTCAAAGGATAAATAGCAAAATGTGGCATATACATGCAACTGAATATTGTTTAAGCTTAAAAGTAAGAAATTTCTAATCCTGGCTACAACATGAATCAACCTGGAAAATATTCTAAGTAAAAGAGACAAGTCACAAAAGAATAAATATTACATGATTACACTTATACTTAGTCAAATTCATAGAGAAAGTAGAATTATTGTGGCTAGAAGCTAGGGGGATTTAGTGTTTAATGGATACAGAGTTTCAGTTTTGCAGAATGAAAAGAGTTCCAGAATAATAGATGGTAATGAAATTTGCACAGCTATATGAATGTACTTAATGCCACTGAATTATATCCTTAAAATACTTAAGATGCTCAATTTTATATTATGTGTATTTTATCATAATCTACATAGTAATAAGCAATTTTCCATATTTTCTAAACTAACATTTAACCCTAGCTGGTGTGGCTCAGTGGATTGAGCACTGGCCTGTGAATGAAAGGGTCACTGGTTTGATTCCAAGTCAGGGCACATGCCTGGGTTGCAGGCAAGATCCCCAGTACAGGGCACACATGAGGCAACTGCACATTGATGTTCCTCTCCCTCCCTTTCTTCCTCCCTTTCCTTCTCTCTAAAAATAAAGAAATAACATATTTTTTAAAAAACTAACATTTAGTCAATGAGCATACTGAATGTCAAAAATGAGTTTCCATTGGTAAAGCTAGTGACTTTTAAGTAGCTTAAAAATATTAGAAATTATATTTTATTGGTGAAATTCAAGGTATTCAAACTATGTGGATTCACTAAAAATTGGTTTGAAACACCCCATTCTTACCTGGAGTGGGAGAAGACTAACAGGTGTCCTGTGCAAGTGCACCAAAGGGACACATGTGAAGTCCAGCCCTGCTCAGTGTAGGGCTTGCTTTGACAGATCCTTTGTGGTTGGAACCTCTAAAAGTCCCAGAAATGATGCTTCACTGAGTTGAAGAATAGGCTTATAAATAGCTGTGCACCTGCTTGGGATAAATATTAGATTAATATATGTCTATACACAAACAGTTCAAGTCTAACCTGATATCAAGTGTGTGAGGAATAGCCATCCCCCACCACCCTCAACATCTAGGTGGCTCTTTACCGAAAGTCAGCTGAAACCAATGCAGAGGGCCAGATTTGCAGTAATGCTAAATTGTCAAGTTCATGGCCCCTCACTTGTATGGGTCTCATATCAGGCAGGCTCTGTAGCTAATTTACTAGTCATAGTTTTATACTTTTTATCTTAAAAGAATATCAAAATTGAATACATTTCAAGCCTAACAATACCTGGCTAGTCCTCTATCTGGAGAATAAGTTTGGCTTGGGTCAGTTCCAGTGCAGGTTAACTGAAAGTAGAAATCTGGTGTTCTCTCTTCATCTCTCTTCCTTCTTTGGACTCCAAGAGCCATTCCTCCTTTCTCAACCCACAATAAGACGAGGGGGAAAATGTGACTTATGCTCCAGGCAAGATCCTCCACATCAGGTTTGTGGAACTAGGTGTGCCCTCTAGGGCTAGATACAATGTGCATGGTGAAGAGGAGGAAGAACCTGAAAGAGAAGCATGGGAAAGTCCATGTAAGAACAACAAAAGCCTCTGATTCAGGGAAAGGGATCATGGTAAAGGGACTAAGAGGAAAAACTTCGTACCTTCCTCAAAGGTAGGAAGTGTGGAGGCCCTTTGAGACAATGGAGGTCTAGTGGCATCCTGACTATGGTGAGAACAAATCGAACCAGTGGAGACCTGCCCTGTGAGCTAGACATGATGGTGTCATTTTCACATGTAGGTTAAATGATAAGAACACTACAGAGTAGCATCCCTGGGCAAGGTAAAGATATCAGAACACTAGCAGAAAGCAGGCTTTAGAATCAGATGTGTTCAAATCCCTGTCCCATTGCTTAGTCACAGTGGTTAGACAAATACAGCAGTTAATATTTTAGAGTTTCAATTCCCTCTGCTGTAAGTGGAAAAAATAGTAATTACTTTTCAGAGTTGTTTTTGTCTTATGGAAATGAAACATGTGCGCTCCCTGAATGAAGGAGCTACTGGGTATAGCCAGGTGATTCTTACTCGATAGTCTGAAAGGCTCTGCCTCCTGGAAACTGCACCATGGACATTGGTTGGGGTGGGATCATGATGGCAGAAAAGTTCGCTTTAATCTCCAGTGGATTTACTGAACCTTTCCGGTATGCATTATTTCACTGTGTCACAGACCCAGAACTTTTTTATGGTCCTGGAGAAACAGCATGAAGTATTTTTAGATGAAAACTAGACCTCTATGTTTCTATTATTACATTACTGCATTTGGAGTTTGAAATAAATTGTGTGCATTTTTTTTTTATTATCCAGGATCTCTGTTTCAGCTTTTATAGGCCAGGACTTGCCAGAGGCTCCCAACTATCACCACTGCAACCCTAGTTCTAGGTAGGTGTTGATCTGAGTCTGGAACTGCCTCTTCCACTATCCCTTTCCTGTTTAGGTATGCTTGGCCACCTGAAAGCCCATAAATAACTACCTGGAGCCAGATTATTATCACCCAAGATCAGGAACAAACAAGCCAGAAAGAATTTCTAATGTCCTCAGGAGTCTTGTAAGAGTCTCCCACCCACAAGGCCAACCTATTTCCTTTATATCTACTCCCAGATATATAAAAAAAGGAGCACAGGTTGTGGAGTTACACTGACCTGGTTTCATCTCCCAGCTGCAATATTTAAAGCTCTGTGCTTCTGGTCAAACCACATAAGCTCTCTGAGACCCATTTACCTTATTTGTAAAATTAAGAAAGTGGGTTCCAGTGGGGATTAAATAAGTTGTAAGATGCCTAATAAGTAGTAGTTACCTAGAGAGCACAATATCCATGCCCAACTGTATCAAAAATGTTTTGTCCTCTTCCATAATGGTGCCTGACTTCTCAGTTCCTTTCAGTAGTGATCTCACAACCACCATCACTGGTAGGTGTATGACACTGCAGAGACAGCAGGATATGGATTAAAAGCAACCACTGAATGTGCACTGTGAGTAGGCATGAGGGAAGAGAGAACTGGTGTGGTGAAAAGAGTGGGAGCACAGCAGGAGAGTGAGAGAAGATGGTGCCTGCTTCATCCTTCATCTGTTGATTAAGTCACTCTGAAGCCACACTTTCATTACCTGCTGGCACAGCATGGGCAAATATATCAAGTACTTCCACTGTAGCTGCACACCCAGCAAAACTAACTTCCTGACACAGATTATGCAGAAAGAAACTAACTGTTTTCCTATTTTTCTCCTTTGTAAAGATGTATCATGATGCTTACCATCTCCAGGCAGTGCATAGCACCCTGATCTCCCACAGACACTGTAAGCTGCCTGCCCTGGAGCAGCACGGGGGGGGGGGGGTCTTTTTCTCCCTTGGGTACCCAAAGCCCAAGCTCAAGCAAAAAGTCCCACAGCTTGTAATAATAGATTAGAGGAAGCAACAAAATGGGGATCTGCTGGCTCACTTTTCATATGCTTTTAATTCCAAGTCTATACTCTTTCCTCTCTGGCTACTTCTCTGAAATAATTTGAAAACTTTTTCATTTACCTTGCCTTTTCCAGGGTCAGATCTCTCCCAGCATCTGTGGAGAGTATTCGTATTGAGGAGAAAGGAGATGTGCCTCATTTTCTTCTCTTGCCTTTTGATTTCTTTCTGTTTAGGCCACAAAGGACATTGCAGGAGAATAGAGATGTTCCTTCTTTTCACCCATTGAATATTCGTCAAATGATAGATTCTACCTCAACAGTCAGCCAAGGGAATAAAAATAGTTTTCAGCCAGCTCTCTGCTACAGCTAGAGTTCCCAACCATTGTAAGGTAGAGTTTTTTCTACCGGGTAAGGTTATGACAAGCAGCTGTGATTTCCCCAGACATAGCCCTGTGCTCAGAGCAGATGCCTGTCAAAACAGCCCCCAGTAAGAGGCAAGAGTAATCTCACTTCCTTTCCCTAAAGGTAACTGTCCTCATTACTGTAATTACTGAGCTGAATGAACCTTGGGTGAATAATAGAATTTTCTTTAAAATATTCATCATCTGACAGCTGATATTTCAGCCATATTATCTTGAAAACTACACTGGAAGAGGAAGGCTGAGCAGCACTACTCAACTAACCAGTACTTTGCTCACCTTCTGAAACTGTTTTTCAAGTCCAAGTCATTAAAAATTTATGGGACTGTGTAACATGCTAATCTCCTGTGGGCTCTTTGATCAGGATGCAGGCAACTGCTGGCACAAGCAGCCCCCACATATGCATCAGCAGTTGGAAGTCCTGGTGTTTCTTCTGCAGGAACAAATCGAAGTGCTCCCCATTGTCCCATGCACTCCCAAAAGTACATTTGTGCAAAAGTAATCCACATCCTTTTCTAAGCACTTCATGGATCTTAGAGCTTTTCCATGGTTTCCAAAAAAGAGGAAATTACAGGTACACAAGAACACACTTCAAGCATGGAAAATGGGAAAAGTTGGAAACAGACACACTTGGAGCCACATGTCAATGTTGCCACTTACTTCTCTGAGCCTCTACAGGTAAAGTATACACAGAGTTACAGTGCAAAGATTAGAAACAGCATATAGAACATGCACTGAATAGCTTGTGGCACATCACTGATGCTAAACAAAAGGCCTCCCCTATTATGGGAACAGTTAATACTCAGTGGCATCTAGACCACACACATTACACTGGGTCCCCATTGGCTGCCAACTTGTCTGCCTCCCTTTTAAAGTGCAAGGGACTGTGTGTTATTCACTTCTATTGACAGCACTCAACACTGGTACATAAAAGGGGCTCAGTGAAATTCTTATATGACAATTAGAACTAATTATGATTATTGTATTATAATTATTCATTAACTCATAGAAATTTATAATGATGCATTATAATTATTCATTATTAACCATTAATTATTAAAACTCGAATATATAAGAACTATTATAAAGTAAATATAACTTAGTCATTACCAACATAATTAATAATTTTTCAGCAATATTTTAAAAGGAAACTGACAAAACTAAGTTATTATTCTCATTTCTATTGCTGCTAGGTCCTGGGCAAACAGAAACTGACCTTTTGGACATGGTCCACAAACAAGCTTGATAATTGCAATCTAGTTGCTAAGGGACATTTATCCATGGTTCCTAAACCATCCATAATTTGAAAATTTTCATTTTGCCATTTCAGTTTGCTGAAATTTGGTTGTCCCTCTGCACCCAAACATACGGAATCTTGTTTAACCTGATCCAAGCAACTCTGGTCTAGAAACAGGCCTTGAAATCCAGCCAGCCTGTGTTTTTATACAATATTTCCAGTACTTCTACTTTCAAGACAAGTTAGTGGAGAAAAAAATAACACACTAGACAAGCCCAACTTTGGCATTCCAGAACTTTCCCAATTCGGCCTGGAAGTTTTGGTTTTCCCCAAAGAATTGTGAGAGACAATGAAGAAAAATAAAAGTAATACTATTTTCATTTGTCTAATATTTGATGGTTTATATGTAGCTCGTGTTTACTCAGTTTCATTGCACTTCACACATGGTATCTATTGAAGCCTCCAAACAACTCTGTGAAACAGGGGTTTTCTTTTCCCAGAGGATCCTCTGTGCAAGGAAATAAGTGCCAAGCACCCAGGCTCTTGGTTTTCTTGGTGTGTGTGTGTGTGTGTGTGTGTGTGTGTGTGTGTGTAGGACAACTTTTATTGCTACCAGAGTCTTTTATCATTAGTATATGATTGGTTCTGACTGCAACACCTTCTTTAGACTGCACAGGGTATTCAGGATCCAGACTTCATTATGAGAAATATAGGTGGGTTCCAGAGGCAAAAGGAATAACTTCTATGGAGAAAATCCTAATAGCATAACATAGAACTAGGGGACTGAATTCACTTGTTACATGTTTCAGACCCAAATCATAGATTTGCCCCAATATCAAGACATTTTCTCATGCTGATAATAAAGTGAAAAGGTGCTGATAAGTTACCAAAAACAATCTAATTTTAGTTTTTACATAATATATTATCTTATTCAGTCATCTAGGAAGGGTGAGAGGGCACAGGTAATGTGAGCCTTGACATGTACAGCAAGGTCAGGAAGGCAAATTTCTTAGGCTCCATTCTAGCTCATGGCTCTGATTCCTGTCTCCATGCTTCTTCCACATATCATGTGTACACTATATAGACTATCAAAGCTATTCTACTGTGGTTGCAATTATACTTCCATTAAAAATAATTATAGATTTTAGATGTACAAATATTACTAGAAGAACTAGCTTAGGTCTGAGTCGCCTTACACTGTATTTGTGTACTCACAATATTTTACTATATCTACCCTGGCAATGGAACAAGCTCAGCAATGGTGAAACTAGGTCTACACCTTGAAACTGGATAATGAATAACAATATATATTGACAAATTAATGAGGCTTGAAAGAGCTGGTATATCTCAGGCCTCAGTAGGTCTAACCTCCTATTTGAGAGGCACAATAAGGTAGTGGTTAGTCACAGCTTTTGAATCCAGACCATTTGTATATAATTCTTTCATCTACTCACTGGGTCAAATCAATGGGTTATTTAAACTCTTCTTGTCTCTGTTTTCTCATCTTTGAAATAAGGACATAAACATTATCCACTTTGAGTAAGTGTTGTGTTATTGAATATGCAAAGTCCTAGTGTAGTCCTTAGCACAGAATAAGCACACTATAAGAATTTACCATGATTTTTGATAACATGGATCCTCTAAGAGTAATTGTCGCCTTCCCATTTTAGTCAGAGACATGACAAAATCTCTGTCACACATGTGTGCATATTCTGTGTCCCCAGTGAGAATGTACTTTCCCTGATGCCAAAGGTGGTTTCTTATTAATCTGGTCCCCCAAATGCCTAGCAAAGTGGCAGACATACAGTAGATAACTAATAAATACTCACTGAAGTGGTAAGCCAATTTTAAAATGTCCACTGATTTCTGTTGCCTCTTTGGCCAGGTAGACAAGTCTGTTATGAGGCCTAAAATTTCCCCTACTTCTTATCCTACTTATGCCCTAACTGCTTCCCTACCTCTACCTAAGGGGGGACCATTTCCACTTTCTGCCTTTGCTTATTTTACTTCCTAAACCTGAGTACACTTCCTCTTGTGCTCTTGTTTTCTTCTGTAGTGTCTTTGTCTGGCTTTAATATCAAGGTAATACAAATCTTATTAAATGAATTGGAAAGTGTTCCTTCTTCTTCATATTTTACATAAGTTTGAAAAGAATTAATATTAATTATTTTCAAATGTTTGGTAGAACTCACCAATAAAGCCATTAGGTCTGAAGTTTTCTTTCATAGAGACTTTTTTTTAATTACTGATTTATTCTCCTTACTAGTTACAGATCTATTCAGATGTTCTAAGTCTTTGTGATTTAGTCTTGGAAAATGTTATCTTTGTAGGAGCTTACCCATTTTATCTAGGTTATCCAATTTGTTTGCATAGGTACAATTGTTCATAATACTTTCTTATAATCATTTCTGATTATTGAATCAGTAGTAATGTCCCACTTACATTTCTGATTTAGTAGTTTGAGTCCACTTAACTAAGGATTATTTTGTTGGTCTTTTCAAAGAAGATTTTTTTTGTGTTATTAACTTTCTCATGTTTTCTGTATTTTACTTATCTCTACTTTAATTTTTATTATTTCTTTATTTCTGCTATCTTTGTTTTAGTTTGTTCTTTTTCTAGTTCCTTACTATAGTTAAATTGCTGATTTGAGATCTTAATTTTTTATATTTTATTTATTTCTTTTTAGAAAGAGGGGAAGGGAAAGAAAAAGGAGGGAGAGAAATATAAATGTTTGGTTGCCTCTCTCATGCCTCCTACCAGGGACCTGGTCTTCAACCCAGGCATCTGCCCTGACTGGAAACCGAACTAGAGACCCTTTGGTTCGCAAGCCCACACTCAATCCACTGAGCTACACCATCCAAGCTCTTTCTTGGTTTTCATTGTAAGTTTTTATAGCTATAAATTTCCCCACTAATACTGTTTTTACTATGTCCCATAATTTCTCATATATTTCATTATCATTCTTCTCTAAGTATTTTCTAATTTTCCTTATAACTTCTTATAGGTTTTTTACAAGTGTGTTGCTTAATTTTTACAGTTTTGTGAAATTTTTAGTTTTTCTTTTATTGTTAATTTCTAACTTTATCTCATTGTGGTAAAAAATACTTTGTACAATGTTTGCCTTTTAAAGTCTATTGGCACCTAATCTATTCCTAACATATGATCTGTCTTGGGTAATTTACCATTTGCAATTGAGAAAATGTGTATTCTATTATAGAATGAAGTGTGCTGTATGTCTCTGATATAGTTAATTTATTGTTTTTAGGTCCTGTATTTTCTTACATATCATCTGTCTGATTGTTCTATATGTAATTGTGAGTAGAATATTGAAATCTCAAACTATTATTGTAGTAGTCTATTTCTCCCCTCAATTCCTTCAGTCTTTGCTTTATGTATTTTATGGTGTCATTAGCTGTATGTGTTTATAATTGTTATATCTTCTTTTCATGTCAAACCTTTTATTAACATATAATGTCCTGCTTACTGTTTTGTAATCTTTAAATTTAAGCCTATTATGCCTGATCCTGGGAGGTGTGGCTCAGTGGATTAGGCACTGGCTGCAAACCAAAGGATCACCAGTTCAATTACCAGTCAGGGCACATGCTTGGGTTACGGTCCAGGTCCCCAGTTGGGGACATGGAAGAGGCAACTACATATTGATGTTTCTCTTTCTCTCTTTCTCTCTCTCTTACCCTCTCTAGAAATAAATAAAGTAATGTAAATAAAAATAAATAAAACTAATTATGTCTGATATTTGTTCTGTCTACCCTGATCTCTTTTGCTTACTATTTGCATGGAATATCTTTTTTCATTCATTCACTTTCAACCTCTTTATGTCTTTGGATCTCAGGTGAGACCGTTGTAGATGGCATGTAGTGGGATCATCTGTTTTATCTATTTTGTCAGTCTTTGCCTTTGATTAGGAAGCTTAGTACATTTATATTTAATTAAGAAAGGTAAGAAAGGAGTTACTTATATTATTGTGCTATTTGTTTTCTATATCATAGCTTTTTAATTTTTTAAATTTAATTATTGTTCAACTACAGTTGTCTCCACTTTACCTCCCCACTCTCACCCACCCCAGCCATCCCTGCTTCCTATCCTTGATCCTACAACCTTTAGTTTTGTCCATGTGTCCTTCTAACATGTTCCTGAAAACTCTTCTCCATTTAACATCCTTTACCCCCTCCCACCACTCCTCTGGGTACTGTCAGTTTGTTCTTAATATCAGTGTCTCTGGTTATA
This sequence comes from Sturnira hondurensis, assembly GCF_014824575.4. NCBI lineage: Eukaryota > Metazoa > Chordata > Mammalia > Chiroptera > Phyllostomidae > Sturnira > Sturnira hondurensis. The sequence goes on from NW_028096087.1 coordinate 403,429, forward strand.
TTTTATTTGCTTGTTTGTTTTGTTCATTAGGTTCCACTTAGAAGTGAAATCATATGGTATTTATCTTTCATCACCTGCTTTATTTCACTAAGCATAGTGTTTTCCAGTTCCATATGTGATGTCACAAAGGCTAAGAGCTCTTTCTTTCTTTCTGCTGCATAGAATTGCACTGTGTAAATGCACCATAGTTTTTTGATCCATTCATTTACTGATGGGCACCTAGGTTGCTTCCAGCACTTGGCTGTTGGAAATTGTGCTGCTATAAACATTGGGGTGCATAGAACCTTTTGAATTGAAGTTTCAGTCTTCTTAAGATATAATCCCAAGAATGGAATTGCCAGGTCAGAAGGCAGTTCCATTTTTAGTTTTCTGAGGAAATTCCATACTGTTTTCCACAGTGGCTGCACCAGTCTAAATTCTCACCAACACTGTACCTGGGTTCCCTTTTCTCCACATCTTCTCCAACACTTGGTGTTTGTTGATTTGTTTATTATGGCCATTCTCAATGGTATGAAGCGATATCTTATTGTGGTTTTTAATTTGCATCTCTCTAATGGCTAGTGATACTGAGTATTTTTTCATATATCCCTGGACACTCTCTGTATGTCCTCTTTGGAGAATTGTCTGTTCAAGTCTTTTGCCTATTTTTAATTAGGTTTTTTGTTTTCCTAGAGTGAAGTCATGTGAGTTCTTCATACATTTTGGAGATCAAACACTTGTCCGAGGTATCACTGGCAAATATGTTTACCCATACTGTTGGTTCTCTCTTCATTTTAATCCTGTATTCTTTAGCCATGCAAAAGCTTTTTATTTTGATGAAATCACACTTGTTTATTCTTTTCTTTATGTCCCTTGCCCTAGGGGACATATTGGTGAAAATATTGCTGCATTCAATATCTGAGACTTCCCTGCCTATGTTCTCCTGAAAGACTTTTATGGTGTCACAACTTATATTTACGTTTTTTATTCACCTTAAATTTCTTCTTGTGTATGGTGTAAGTTGTTGAATGAGTTTCATTTTTTTCATATAGCTTTCCAGATCTCCCAACACTGTTTGTTGTAGACACTATTTTTACTTCATTTTATAGTTCTTTCCCCGTTGTCAAATATTAGTTGTCCATAGAGACCTGAGTTCATTTTTTGACTTTCTGTTCTGTTACATTGGTGTATGTGTCTGTTCTTATGCCAGTACCACGCTGTTTTGATTATAGTGGCCTCATAATGCAGTTTGATATCAGGTATTGTGATCCCTCCTACTTTGTTCTTCTTTCTCAAAATTGCGACGGCTATTTGGGATTGTTTATGGTTCCATATAAATTTTTGAAGTGTTTGTTCTATGTCTGTTAAATATGCCATTGGTACTTTAATAAGGGATGCATTGAATCCATAAATTGCTTTGAGTAGTATGGACATTTTGATGATGTTAATTTTTCCAAACCTGAGCATGGTGCATGTTTCTATTTGTTTGTGTCTTCCTTGATTTCTTTCTTCAGTGTTGTGTAGTTTTCTGAGTACAGGTCTTTTACTTCATTGGTTAGGTTTATTCCTAGGCATCTTATTTTTCTTGTTGCTATATCAAATGGGACCTTTTTCCTGATTACTGTTTCTGATATTTCATTGTTGGTGTACAAAAATGCCTTTGATTTCTGAATTACAGCTTTTCTTCCCTTCACTTTCTACCTTACTCTCTTTCATGTTTAGTTGTTTTTTTTAGTAAAATGTTGGAATTTTTTATTTCCTTATGTGTATATCCTATAGCTATTTTCTCTGTGGTTACCCTAAGGATTATAAGGGAGGGATTTAGAGGAACCTATATAAAGGATACATGGACAACAACTGAGAAGGGTGGAAATGGGAGGGAGGGTGGACCATGGGGGTTGGGATAGGATGGGAGTAATAGACAGAAAACTGTACTTGAAAAATAATTAAATAAAAATATTGGAAAAAAAATAAATAAAATAAAAAATCTTTTTTAAAGATTTTATTTATTTATCTTTAGAGAGGAAGGGAAGGAGAGAAGGAGAGAAATATCAATGTATGGTTGCCTCTCATGAGTCCCCTGCTGGGAACTGGCCTGCAACCTAGGCATGTGCCCTGACTGGGAATTGAACGATGATCGTGTGGTTCACAGGCCTGTGCTCAATCCACTGAGCTATACCAGCCAGGGCTATATTTAAAATCTTAAGATTATAACACTAATTTAATTTTTTAACTGTTTAACTTCAATAACACAAAAAAATCTCTGCTCCTTTACTTCTCTGTCCTCATTGTTGATGTCCCAAAATCATACCATTATTTATTGTGTGCCTAAAATCATAAACTAACAATTTTTTTAATGCATTAGTCTCTTAAATTGTATAGACGACAAGATTGGAAGGTACAACCCAATGTTACAATAATATTATGGCTGATAATATTATTGAGGATCTCTTGTATGTGAGAATTTGCTTCTCTCTGTTTTCAATGTTCTGTCTTTTGCTTTTGTAACTTTGATTGTAATGTGTCTCACTCTGGGTCTCTTTCATTTCATCTTACTTGGAATTCACTGAGATTCTTCAATGTTTATATTCTTGTCTTTAATAAAATTTGAAAATATTCAGCCATTATTTCTTCAAATATAATCTCTCTTCCCTCTCTCTCCCGTCTTCAAGGACTTTCATAATGTGTATGCTGGCTTGCTTGATGGTGTTCTATGGGTCCCTTGGGCTTTGTTCGTGTTCTTTTATTCTTTTCTTCCTGTTCCTCATACTCAATAATTTTTGTTTTCTTATCCTCAAATTTACTAATTCCTTCTTCTGCCTGCTCAACTCTGCTTCTGAATCCCTTTAGTGAAATTTTCATTTTAAATTACTGCATTGCCTAGCTTCAGAATTTCTTTTTGGCTCCTTTTTAAGGTTTTCTATCTGTTTATTGATATTCTCATTTTGTTCACACACCATTTTCTTGACTTTCACCATATCATCCTTTAACTGAACACCTATAAGACAGTTGTTTAAAGGCTATGCCTAGTAGATATGCCATTAAGTCTTTCAGTGACAGTTTATGTTTATATTTTTCTCCCTTTCAGTGGGCCATTCCTTTCTGGTTCATTTTATATCTTGTAATTTTTGTTGTTGTTGTTGAACACTAGACATTTGAATCTAATAATGTGGTAAGTCTGAAAATCTGCTCCTTTCCCTTTCCTGGGGTTTGCTATTTTCCTGTTGTTGTTTGGATTCTTCATTGTCATAGTCTATTTCTTTGCTGAGGTTTAAACTTAGGGTTTCTCATGTCACTTCTAAAGCTTTCTCTGAGTATGTATGGTCACTTTCTAATTTTCCTTCTATACACAGTTAAAGAAAGAACCCTAGTCTTTAATTCCTGGCTTCCAGGAGGAAAAAAGGCAAAAATGAAACAAGAGAGAAAGTTTGCAAGCCTTCCTGGAACTCACTCCAGCAGCATGAGGAGAAGGAGCTTGCAACAACGGGAGGAGGTGCATCAATGACTGCCAGCCTCTTTATCTACACCTTGGAGATCAGAAACAGCTATCAGCAATCAGAGCACAGATTTTCAGTATTTATAGGATAAGTTCTTTTTTGCCCATTCTGGCTCCCACAAGCTGTGTGCAGGATATTCCTAGAATATGTTCATAGCAGACTGCTCTATGGCTAGTGGTAAGGGATAGGCAACTGCTAATGTGCTAAAAGCTGAAATTGACTGAAATAAACCTCAATTTACCTACCAAGTCTTTCCCCTGGAAGTTGCAATGATTCAACAGACTCTGGAGCTCCAAAACTGTTACATCAGACAGACTGTCAGTGCATTTGTTGTTTAGGTGAGGAAACAGATTTCTTATTCTTCCTACTCTACCATCTTCCCAGAATTCTCTCCCATGTTTATTCTTTAATTGACTATCTCCTTGATAAATTGTAAGCTCTGCTCAGGGGGGTGGTGAAAATGATAGACATTATCCATATTGATCACCATTTTGACCACTAGGATAGCATCTAGCACACGGTAGATGCTTAATTTATTAAGCATCTTTTGCTGGGTATAAAAAAATCCCCCTAAAACTTTCTGAAAACAAAAATAATCGTTAATTGCTTCTCATAGTTTTTGTAGGCCAGGAATTCAGAAGCAGCTCATCTGATGATTTTGGCTCAGGTTGTCCTCAGAAGTTACATCAGGTACCAACCGGGATCACAGGAATCTAAAAATTCTACTGCGGCAGGAGGATCCACATTTAATGGGGCTCACTCACCTGGCTGGCAAGTTAGTGCTGGCTCTTGTCAGGGAGCCTGAGTACTTTTCACATGGATCTTCCCAGAGGGTTGATAAATGTTCTTAGCAGAAGACTAGCTTTCCCCAGAGTGAACAGTCCAGAAGGTCATGGAAGGAACAACAATGGTCTTTATGACCCACAAAAGTCACACAGTGTTCAGGAGGCTGGCTGTGACACACAGTAGAAAATTGTTTTGGGTTGAATGTCTTCTCTCTAACTAGTTTATATAATCTTTGTTTTTTGTTTTTTTCCCCAATTTTTTTATTTAATTATTTTTCAAGTACAGTTTTCTGTCTATTACTCCCATCTTATCCCACCCCCCGTGCTCCCCCCTCCCTCCTATTTCCACCCTTCTCAGTTGTTGTCCATGTATCCTTTATATATGTTCCTTTAAATCCCTCCCCTCTCCCCTCTGGTCACTGTCAGCCTGTCTTTGGTTATATTTTGCTTGCTTGTTTGTTTTGTTGTTTAGCTTCCTGTTAAAGGTGAGATCATATGGTATTTGTCCTTCAACACCTGGCTTATTTCACTCAGCATAATGTTTTCCAGTATCACAAGGCCACTGTAATCAAAACAGCCTGGTACTGGCATAAAAACAGGCACATAGACCAATGGAACAGAATAGAGAACCCAGAAATAAACCCAACTCTCTACAGTCAATTAATATTCGACAAAGGGGGCAGTAACATAAAATGGGGTAAAGATAGCCTCTTCAACGAATGGTGTTGGGAGAACTGGACAGCTACATGCAAAAAAAAATGAAACTTGAGCACCAACTTACACCATACACCAAAATAAATTCAAGGTGGATAAAAAACTTAAATATAAGCCATGACACCATTAAAGTCCTAGAGGAGAACATTGGCAGGAAAATCTCAGATATTTTACCCAGCAACATTTTTATTATATGTCCCCTAGAGCAAAGAATATAAAAGAAAGAACAAAGAAATGGGATCTCATCAAAATGGTTTATATAATCTTTGAAAGAAGAAACTGTCACTTCTTCCTTGTAGGATATGGCACAGTGTTTTGCATTTACTAAGCTCTCAGATTTTAAATATATTCACAATAAATAAAAATATATTTGCCAGTAAATATCAATATTTTCACAATCAGCCAATCATGAGTTAATTTTTAGGTTCTCATTATACAATTATTGCATTCATATGAATATTTGAGGAAATAGAATTCCAACCTTCAAAATTCTTTAAATAAAATGAAATTTGATAGACATCCCCAGGAGAAAATCATACATAATCTCATTTAGCTACTGAGAATAACATAGTAATTTTCTTATTTTAGTGTTATGCCTATATGTCTGAGGTTTTTATCTGCTTTTGTTGGCATTAACTCAGTGTTTCTAAACCACCAGTGTTCCTAAAGACCAAAATTAATTGCTAATTTTAGTTTTGGGTATCTAAATGATAGGGATGCTAGGTTGTTTCAAAATGAAAACATTAAATTTAATGAAATTCAAAAGAATAAATGTTTATTTATGAACTAAAGTATAAAACTATCTTTTGTTTGTCGGTACTGAAATAGTGACAACCTGTTTTAGCAGGCAGAGGGAAGACAACCAGAGAAGCAAGGGAGGTGGTCCGGTGGTCCTAAGAGTGAATCAGAAATCCAGACATACAAATAAAAGGGTCCTGGGTATTTTGATACCAGCTGAGAACACAGATGATATACAAGTTGTGTTGAAACTGTTCAAAGCTGGACAGGTTCACAAGATGCAGGCAGACAGAAGAATATTCGTGGAGCCATTGGGATGCCTGGCATACCTGTATGCAAGGGTGGGCAATCCATGCACGCTGCAAGCTGCGTGTCCCCTCGCATGTCCCACTGTGTGGCACCCAGTGAGGAGTCCCTACACTCTTAAATACTGGAAAGAAACAAAGCTGACAGAGCCAAAAGACGTTGTATAACATAGCAAGATTCTGCACATGTGAGCCAACTCAAGGTTATGGGAATACTTATTGAGCCCAGTCTCAAGACTATGAGAACACTACTTGTCTTAGTTCCCCAGGCACCTGGGTGTGGAAGCAAATTGCCTCCATTTACCCTATACAGTGAAGTCTAAAGAAACAAGGGGGAGTCTCTGGTAAGAGAGTGGATATTTTGTTCTGTGAGCTCATAACACATTTGCACAGTGGTGTGTCAACATGTGTTCAGGCAAAGAGAATGTTTTGTCCCTTTGGGGCACAGATTTGCTGGTTGTTGAAGTTCAATGATATCATTAAACCATCTCACAGTTGTTAGAATTGATAACACAAAGAATGTAAACTGTAAGGCAGCCAAAAAGATTTTTCACATTTTTTATGCCCACGACACTTCTGTGCACATATTGCTTGGGATCCCATCATTAGGCATTATGTTTAATGGATCACAAAATACTAGCACCACTGCTGTATTGAGCAGAACTACATTGTTCTTTTTAATTTTATGTTTTAATTACATTTTATATCCAATATTATTTTTGTATTAGTTTCAGGTATATGACATTGTGGTTAGACAATCATAAATTTTACAAAGTGTTCCCATAATCTTTCTGCAAACTGCATGACACCATATATAGTTATTATAATATTACTGACTACATATTACCTATGCTGTACTTTACATCCTCATTACTATTTTATAACTACCAATGTTTACTCTTCTTTTCCCTTTTCATTATTTATAAGGACTGAGGAGCATCTTTTTTTGTTCAAGTACAGTTGTCTTCATTTTCACAACTCCATTTCCATCCACCCCATCCATACTTGCCCCTCACTCTCGATCATACCATGTTAAGCTTTGTCCGTGTGTCCCTTATACTTATTTATTGATGTCCCTTCTACTATTTATCCCCATCATCCCACTCCCCTTTCCTTTTGGGTTACTGTCAGTGTGTTATGAATTTCAATGTTTCTGGTTATATTTTGCTTGCTTGTTTTATTGATTAGGTTTCACTTACAGGTGAAATCGTATGGTATTTGTCTTTAGCAGTCTTGCTTATTTAACTTAGCATAATGCTCTCCAGATCCATCCTTGCTGATACAGAGGATAGGAGCTTCTTCTCTCTTTCTACTGTGTAGTATTCCCTTGTATAAATGTACTACCACCTTTCCTCAATCCACTCATTTACTGATGGACACTCAGGTTGCTTCCAGCACTTGGCTATTGTCAACTGTGCTGTTATTAATTACTGGGGGCTAAGTTCTTTTGAATTAGTGTTTCAGGATTGTTAGGGTACAACTCCAGTAGTGGAATTTCTGAGACAAAGGCAGTTCTATTTTTAGTCTTTTTGAGAAAATTCCATACTATTTTCCACAATGGCTGCAGTAGTCTGCATTCCCACCAATAATATATTACTGTTCCCTTTTCTCCATAACCTCGCAAGCACTCATCATTTGTTGATTTGGCTATGATGTCCATTCTGACCAGTGTGAAGTGGTATCTCACTGTAGTTTTAATTTTTATATCTCTGATGGATAGTGATGCTAAGCATCCTTTCAAAGTCTCTGTATGTCCTACTTGGAGAGCTGTTTCTTGAGGTCATTTGCCCATTTTTTAAATTAGGTTGTTTGTCTTCCTGGAGTGTAATCTTGCGAATTCTTTATATATTTTGCCGATCAAACCTTCATCCAATGTATCATTGGCAAATATAGTTTTCAATACATTAGGATCCCTTTAAATTTTGCTGATGCTTTCTTTAGCTATGTAGAAGTTTTTTTTTTTAGAAAACATGCTGGAGATTTTAAAACAAATGCTGAGAAACAGATAATGGCAGCAAGATAGGTGGGAATGGAGTCCACTTCCCCCTGCGCAAGGGTAGAATAACTAGCCAATCTTCTGAGGAACAGAGTGAACAGCAAATGGTATCCCAGCATATATGAAGGTTGGAGTCCAAAATTGTAGATCACATTGAGAAATCAGATAGTAAGGAGAGTACTTTGGGACAATAAGGTCCGTGGGACCAGCAGGGGGATCAGGGTGGCTGCAGCCCCAGGCCCAGTGCCTGCAGGTCTGCCACAGGATTCTTGGGATAGAGTCAAGTCAATGGCTCCTTCCCGTGCAAAACAAGGAGGTTTGAGCTGCAGCAGGAGGGACCTGGCTGCTTGAAGTCACTAGGGGGAATAAGGACAAAGTAGAAAACACACAGAGGTGGTGTGCAGCACTGAGATTCTGGATGGTAACAGGGAAGTTGGGCTGTGATGCACCCTGGCCCAGATAGTCCCCAGACTGGTGGGACAGTTGGGTTGTATGAGAGGCTAGGTGATTGTTTGGAGTGGCAGGCTTGAATAGGAGGCATTTTTTCAAAAAGAAAAAAAAAGAGGCACTGGGTGGCTGTTTAGTGAGTTCTTTCACAGTAGCCACCCCCGCCACTCTCAGCTACACCCATGCAGCCTCCACAACCTCAGCTGTGAGCCCACCTCTGCTGCCAGGACTGCCGCTATGCCCCTAACCCTGGCTGCCAAGGTGGAGGGTGCCCAAATGTGCCTGGAACCCTAGTGGTGTGCCACTGACCTAGCCACCCCACACACTGTTGCAGCAGCAGAGGCCAGCAGTGCCCCACGCTGCTGCCCTGTGACTGCACTCCCAACGAAGTAGCAGAGGCCAAGTGCTCATGCGTGCACCTAGGGTGGAGAGCAGAAGCAGAGAAGGCTGCAGCAGCAGAGGAGGCTGGGTGATCACACCACAAGCCCTGGGGGTGGCTCATGCCTGACCCTGCAGCCTAGTGGCTGCCCATCCTGCCCAGCAGCAGAGGTTGAGTGCTTGTGCCCACAGCCTGCCCAGAGGCACCCTGCACTTGACCCCGCAGCCCCCAGTGCAGCAGCAGAGGAGACCGGATCACTATGAGGAAGGTAGATACACCCCTGCAAAGGAGAGTAGCAGGGCTCAGGCAGTAAGTAAGCAATCCCAAGAAAGGCTTAAGTCAGTGGGAGAGCCAAACTACCTGAAGAGACTCTTGATAGTCCTTAGCATCTAGGACAGCAAAGAGAGAGAATATGGTGTGTGAGTTGCCCCTAATCGGTTCACCTCAAGGACAGCACAAGTGGTGGACTGAAGGTGTAGGCTGGGTGCAGAAGGGGACTGGGGCCAGGGCAGTGAACTGAGGCTGGGCAACTGTGAAGAGTGTAGCTCAGACCTGGCCCCCATCCCCCCAAAATCACAGGAAGAGATTAAAGTGAAACCAATTCCCACTCAGCCTGCTGCAGCCAGGAAGGCCAGAAGAACTGACTTGATTTGTTTAAAACCAGCAGGAGGCTCTTCTCTTCTCTCTCCCTCTCTGTCTCTCTCTGTCTCTCTCTGTCTCTCTCTCTCTCTCTCCTCCCTCTCTCTCTTTCCCCACAAGTGAGACAATAAAATCTGAAGCAGTGAAAGAACCAGAGTTAGGTCCAAAGACAGGTTATCCCAACAACTGAGAGTGAGACAAATTTCACTTTGCTGCTCCAGACAACTGGCAAGTTATTGTATATTTGTATTATTTTTCATTACTTTTACATCTGTGTTTTATTAGTATTTTTAAAATTTCTCTTCTTTCCGTTTAGTCTTCTTCACTTGGTTTGTTAAATTGTATTGTTTGACTGGTTTCCCTTGTTCTTTCTTTCATAGTGTATTTTTTATTTTTCTTCTTTCACTTCACTTGTGTTCCAATAACACACTACTCTATGTCATATACTTCCCACTCTTGTTATTCAGATAACATAGATTCTGTAATTTGATTAGTGCTCCATTACAATTCTAAATAATTGTTTTTCCATACAATTGTAAATACTACACAGTACCCCATCCAGATATTAGCTCACTTCACTGTTTCTGGAACTTTATTAGTCTTGTGGTTAACTCTATTCTCTTAAATACTACACCTATTTTCTATCTACTACTCTCAATTTATGTCATAACTGTCAGACATCCCACAAGCTCACTGCTTTCTAGATCCAACTCACAATCCCTTCCTCCCTTAATAAGTGTCTTATCTTTTTTCCACCCTTTCTAAAAAGTGGCTAGTAGGGTGAAATATCATGGTTAATACTATACATATCCTAAAAGATCTCCTAACCCTTCTCTACAGTTTGGTGCTTTAAATACTACAGAATGCACTCCAACTGTCTTAATTCATTTTTCCTTCTCCCTCCAATTGATCACATAAAAGAGTAGGTGGGAGCTATGAACACCTACTCTGGAACAGAGAACTACTGGAACAGAGAACACACCAATAAAGGAACCACCAACAGACAATAAAGGAAAATGGTGAAGGAGTTAGAGGAAGCCACACTAACCCCAACCCAGGACCAACCTGGATTACAGCCACCGACCTGGAGGACAAGTAGTAAAAAACACCCAGAAAGACCAAGAAAGAAGAAAAGGCTCAGAAAAAACAATGAGGGGTTCAGGGAAATCCAGGACAACCTGAAACATAATATCTGTATAATAGGCATACAAGAAAGAGAAGAAGAACAGCAAGGGATAGAAAACCTATTTGAAAAAATGATAGAAAACTTCCCTAATTTGATAAGAAAAAAAGTCACACAAATTCAGGAAACACAGAGAGTCCCAATCAAGAGGAACCCAAAGAGGCCCACTTGAAAACACACCATAATTAAAATGGCAAAATTCCAAGACAAGAGAGAATCTTGAAGGCAGTATGGGAGAAACAGGAAATAACATACAAGGGAGCCCCAATAAGGCTAGCAGCAGACTTCACAATGGAAAACATCCAAGCCAGAAGAGATTGGCAAAGAATATTCTAAGTAGTGAAAACCAAAGGACTGCAACCAAGACTATTTTATCAAGCAAGACTCTCAAAATGGAAAGCCAAATGAGGAGTTTCCCAGACAAAAGAAGCCTCAAAAACTACACCTCCTCCAAACCAGCTCTGCAAGAGATGCTAATGGGTCTGGTTTAAGAGCGGGAAGAAAGACAGCCAGAGAGACAGGAACACAGGTTCAAAAAATGGCAATAAATAAGTACCTATCAGTAATAACCTTAAACCTAAATGGATTAAATGTTCCAATAAAAAGAGTAGCTGAATGGATACGAAATCATGACCCAGACATATGCTGCCTACAAGAGACCCACCTCAAAACAAAAGACCTACACAGACAGAAAGTGAAAGGCTGGAAACAAATATTCCAAACAAATGGACTAAGAAAAATGCCAGGATAGCAATAGTCATATCAGACATAATAGACTTCATAAAAAGAGACCCAGAAGGTCACCTCATAACACTCAAGTGAGAATCAACCAAGAAGACATATACATTCTAAATATAAAGCACCCAACACAGGAGCACCCAAAACATAAAGGAAATCTTGGAGGACTTCAAGAAAGATATTGACAACAACACAATTATAGTACAGGATTTTAACACTCCACTGCCAAAAATAGACAGATCTTCCAAATAAAACATCAACAAAGATATTGTAGCATTGAATACTGTCCTAAATTAAATGAACTTAACTGACTAGAGAGAGAGAGAGAGCCTTTAATCCCAAACAAGCAAAGTACACATTCTTTTCAAATGCACATGAAGCAGTTTAAAAGATAGACCACATGGTAGGTCACAAAACAAGCTTCACCAAATTCAAGAAAACTGAAATGATAACAAGCATTTTCTCTGACCAAAAGGGACTGAAACTACAAACCAACCTCAGGGGAAAAACTCAAAAACACTCAAACTCATGGAAATTGAATAGCATGCTCTTAAACAATGAATGGATCAAGAAGGAAATCAAAGGGGATATCAAAAAGTTTTTGTGAAAAAATGAAAATGAACTCAAAACAATTCAAAACTTATGGGACACAGCAAAGGCAGTACTGAGAAGGAACTTCATAGTGATACAGGTCTATCTAAAAGAGATAGAAACATTTCAAATAAACAACCTAACTCTATGCCTAAAGGAACTCAAGAAACAACAACACAGACAGCCCAGAGCAAGTAAAAGGAAGGAAATAATCAATATGGGAGCAGAATTAAAACACATAGAGACTAAAAGCACAAATCTGAGGATCAATAAATCCAGGAGCTGGTTCTTTAAAAGATAAACGAAATCAACAAGCCTTGAAGCAGGCTCATCCGGGAAAAAAGAGAAAGGACCCAAATAAGCACTATCAGAAATGAGAGAGATTACAACTGATACCACAGAAATAAAAATGATTGAAAGAAATTACTATGAAAATTATATGTCAAGAAATTTGAAAACCTAGGTGAAATGAACAAATTTGTAGAAAAATATAATCTTTCAAAACTGAATGAAGAAGAAGCAGGAAGCTTGAACAGATCAATAATAGCTGATATAATTGAAGCAGTGATCAAAAATCTTTCAACATACAAGATCTGGAACAGTTTCACAGGAGAATCTTACAAAGGATTTAAGGAAGAACTAACCCCTATTCTTCATAGACTATTCCAAAAAATTCTAGAGGATGGAAGATTCCCAACCTCTTTTTATGAAGCAAGCATCATCCTAATCCCAAAACTGTATAAAGACATAACAAAGAAAGAAAACTTCAGGCCAATATTGCTGATGAACATAAATGCTAAAATCCTCAATGAAATATTGGCAAACTGCAACCAGCAATATGTTAAAAAGACCATACACAATGATTAAGTGGGATTCATCTCAGGGATACAAGGATTGTACAATATTTGCCAATAAAGATAACACATCACATAAACAAAGGAAAGACAAATATCACATAATTATATCACTAAATGCAGAAAAAGCATTTAGTAAGGTACAGCACCCATTGATGATAAAAAACACTTAGCAGAGTGTGAATACAGGGAGCATTCCTCAACATAGTAAAGGTCATATACTAAAGACCCACAGCCAACATCATACTCAATGGACAAAACTTAGAACTTTCCCACTAAAATCAGAAACAAGGTGAGGTTTTCCACTTTCACCACTTCTATTCTACATAGTATTAGAAGTCCTAGCCTCAGCAATCAGAGAGGAAAAAGAAACAAATGGCATCCAAACTGGAAAAGAGGAAACAAAACTGTCATTGTTTGCAGATGATATGATAGTGTACATGGAAAATCCTATAGACCCAACCAAAAAACTACTTGGCCTAATAAGTGATTTGTCAAGACTGTGGGATACAAAGTCAATATACAGAAGTCAAAGGCATTTTTGTACACCAACAATGAACTATCAGAAACAGAAATCAGGAAAAAAGTCCTATTTGATATAGCAATAAGAAAAAATAAAGTACATAGGAATAAACCTGACCAAGGAGGAAAAAGACATGTATGCAGAAAACTACACAACCCTGAAGAAAGAAGTTAAGAAAGACACAAACAAATGAAAACATGCACCATGCTCATGGATTGGAAGAATTAACATCATTTAAATGGCCATAATACGCAAAGCAATTTGTAGATTCAATGCAATCCCCATTAAAGTGCCAATGACATATTTCACAGGTACAGAATAAACATTTCAGAAATTTATATGGAACCATAAATGACCTCAAATAGCTGCAGCAATTTTGAGAAAGAAGAGCAAAGTAGGAGAGATCACAATACATGATATCAAACTATATTATGAGGCCACTGTAATCAAAACAACCTGGAACTGTTGTAAGGACAGTCACATAGTATAATGGAACAGAACAGATACCCCAGAAGTAAAACTAAGTCTCTGTGGTCAATTTATATTTGACAAAGGGGAAAGAAGTATAAAATGAAGTAAAAATACCTTTTACAATAAGTAGTGTTGGAAGAACTGGCAGTTACATGGAAAAAAAAAGAAACTTGATCATCAACTTACACCATACAGAAGAAGAAATTCAAAGTGAATAAAAGACTTAAATATAAGTCATGACACCATAAAAGTCCTAGAGGCAAACATCAGCAGGAAAATCTCAGACATTGCACACAGCAATATCTCCACTGATACGTCCCCTAAAGTAAGGAACAAAAAGAAAGAACAAATTGTTCTCATCAACTTAAGAGCTTCTGCATGGCTACAGAAAACAGAATTAAAATGAAAAGAGAACCAACAGTATGGAAAAACATACTTGCTAATGATACCTCAGACAAAGGTTTGATCTCCAAAATATATAAAGAACTTACATGAATCCACTCCATGAAGACAAAAACCCCAATTAAAAAATGGGCAAAAGACTTGAACAAACACTTCTCCAAAGAGGACATACATTGGGCCCAGAGACAGAAGAAAAGATGCTCAGCATCACTAGCCATCAGAGAGATGCAAATTAAAACCACAGTGAGATACCAACTGACACCATTGAGAATGACCATAATAAACAAATCAAAAAACAAGTGTTGAAGAGGATATGGAGAAAAGGAAATCCTAGTGCACTGTTGGTGGAAGTGCAGATTGGAGCACCCACTATGGAAAACAATATGGAATTTCCTCAGAAAAGTGAAAGTGGCCTTTACCCACCAATTCCACTACTGGGATTATAACCTAAGAACCTTAGAACACCAATCCAAAAGACCCTATGCACCCCAATGTTCATAGCAGCACAATTTCCAATAGCTGAGTGCTAGAAGCAAGCTAAGTGCCCATCACTAAATAATTAGATCAAAATCTATGATACATTTACACAATGGAATTCTATGCAGCAGAGAGGAAGAAGGAGCTCCTACCTTTGGGGACAGCATGGATGGAACTGGAGAGCATTATGGTAAGTGAAACAAGCCAAACAGTGAAGGAGAAACACCTTATGATTTCACCTATAAGTGAAACTTAATGAACAAAACAAACAAGCAAACAAAATATAACCAGAGATGTTGAAATAAAGAACAATCTGACAGCAACCAGAGAACAGAAGGGGAGGGAAAATAAGTTGTAATTGGGTGGGTGCCATCAAGGAACATGTATGAAGGACACATAGACAAAGCCAAAGGGAGTGGTTTCGAGGGCGGGAGGCATGGATGGGTTGGTGGTGGGGGTTGGTCAGGTGAAAATGGAGACAATTGTATTTGAACAACAATAAAAAAGAAAGAAAAAAAAAAGGAGAATTGGCATGATTATTCAACAGTATAGTATTAAAATATTTTAAAACTGGTGCCATTGCTATATACATCTTTGTTTTAATAGACATAAGGTAAGAGCTCTCTAACTGTAGAAGATATGAATTTTTAAACACGATTATCCTTTAAGTTAGAATATATTATAAAAATTAAGCTGTTTTAGAAAATAAATGAGAATATTCATACTGGATTCCTCACCTCATTCAGTTTTAAAATGTGTAATTTTGGTCAAATGTAGTCTACACACCAATGTAAAATAAAAAGAAAATCAAAATAAATATTCAGTATAAAATACACAGCTGTGGCTGCTGTGACTTAGTGGACTGAGTGCCAACCTGTGAACCAAAGGGACACTGGTTCCATTCCCAATCAGGGAACCTGATTAGGTTATAGTCTAGGTCCCCACCGAGGGGTGTGTGAGAGGCTACCACACATTGATGCTTCTCTCCTCTTTCTCTTCTCTCTAAAGATAAATAAATAAAATCTTTCAAAAATTTAAAGAAAAAAGAAAATTCACACACAAAGCAAATGGGCCATTGAAGAAGACTGAGATGGTTAATAAAGTCAGAAGATGAGATGCTAACATTAGATTTCTCTTCCCAAGATTTTGATATTAGGTATTCAATATAGCCAAGACATGAAAGCTTCATAAATATCCCCTTACAGATGAAGGGATAAAGAAAATGTAGCATATATGCATAACAGAATAATATTTATCTTTGACACAGAAGGAAATCCTGCCATTTGCAGTACATGAATGAACCTAGAGGACATTATGTTAAGTGAAATAAGCCAAACACAGAAAGGTAAATGCTACATGATACCACTTCTTACAGAATCTAAAATAGTCAATCTTATAGAAGCAGAGAGTAGAAAGGTCATAACAAGGAGCTGGGGGTAGGGGGAAATAGACAGACATTAGTCTAAGGGCACAAGCTTTCATTTATGTAAGATTAATTAGTCCTAGACATCTACTGTACAGCATATCCTAAAGTTAAAAATACTGCACTGTAGTCTTCAAAATTTACTAAGGGAGAGTATGTTATGCATGTTCTTACAACAAAATAATATAAAAATTAAAATGGAGAAGGCAGAAGGAAACTTTTAGAAGTGATAGATATATTTATGGCTTAGATTGTGGTGATGGTTTTGTGTTCCACATAATTATCTCCAGATCTATCAAGTTGTATTAAAAAGGAACTTCTACACACATACAAAAACACTAAAATACACATACACAAAGACATGTCCCATTTCCCAGGTAATGAAAGTTCGTGTTGTCCCTTTTTTTTTTGAGATCTAGTTTCTAAAACCACAATTACAATATTCTTGATGTCAAGTCTACATCATAAGAGAATTAAAAGAGGTGAAGATTTATTATTGATGATTTGTCAAATGTGTTCACATCAAGAGGTTAGTGGGGTCTGGAATCTAACCTATCTGACATTTGCTAAGGAACAGAAGTGAGAGCTTGGTCCTGGCTGGTGTAGCTCAGTGGATTGAGCCTGTGAACCACCGGATCAAGGTTCAATTCCCAGTCAGGGCACATGCCTGGGTTGCAGGTCAGTTCCTAGCAGGGGACTCACAAGAGGCAACCATACATTGATATTTCTCTCCCTCTCTCCTTCCCTTCCTCTCTAAAGATAAATAAATAAAATATTTTAAAAAAAAGAAGTGAGAGCTTGGGGCCCAGAACCATCACATATCATGACAAAGGGAAGTGGGGACAGCAACTGGATGAACAAAAATCTTAGAGAAACCATCTCAAAATTCCCCCAGAGCAGTCATTGCAGAAATCTCTGAGGCTCAAACTGCATGTTTACTTAAATATTTTGTAAAAAATATGCACAGTGTTTTATACATGTACATATGTCTACTTATACATATGAGGAGAGATAGTCTTTAAAGTCACAGCTTTAGCTGAACTGAATTTATGTCTAAAAGAGCACATATAATTTGAAAAAAAAGTGCTGTGAGAAAAGCTGGCCATGTGAATGGAACAGGAAAATGTCCTTCTGAATTTGAAATTATATCCCTGAAATGAAACAGAAGAAACAACCTGCCCCTCACATATTCTGGCTCTGAAAAATTTTGCTTTTCCTCTTTTATTTTTTGCTGTATTTATTTGTCTTCCTGTCTTACACACCACCACAACAAACACCTTCACAGACACATACATTTTATCAAAAGTTCACTTACTAGCTCCTAGTCCATTGAGTGTTCTATCAAATTGCCAGTAGGCATTCCTTTATTCCTTCCAGGGATAAACAGCATGTGACTGTCTGAGAAAATCCACAAAAGAATGCAGAGTACAAGTAGGAATGGACCATTTAGTATGTGTGCATGTTTGTCCATGTGTGTGCTTTATGTGTGTGTACATATGTGTGTACATGTTGGGTGGGGCATAATCATAAAGGACGGGGAAAGAGGAATTGAGAGAAAGAGACTGCCAAATACCTGTGGAATTACTAACTAAATCAAATCAGCTTCAGCCCATCACCCAGTACCCACAATAAAAATGAAGTGAACTGCCCCAGCTGGTGTAGCTCAGTGGATTGAGCACAGGCCTGTGAACCAAAGGATCACGGTTTGATTCCCAGTCAGGGCACATGCCTGGGTTGCAGGCCAGTTCCCAGCAGGGGACATACAAGAGGCATACATTGATATTTCTCTCCCTCTCTCCTTCCCTTCTCCTCTAAAGATAAATAAATAAAATCTTTTTAAAAATGAAGTAAACTACAATTAGGGATGGAGAAATGCCTTTTTACCTAAGGAGGGGGAAATATAAGACTAAAAGTGAGGAGGCTAAGAAAAATAGACCTTTACCTCAGTTTTTTATACCAAATTCAAAATGTGCTGCCTATAATATTAGCAGTTTACAATGCAATTAACATCAGTCCTAGGCTTTAATTAACCTCAATCAACAATTCTAAGTAGGTTAATTAAATAGGATTTGGCTAAGTATGAAGCACAAAAATACAGCTGTCTCATTAAGGAAAGTCACCATTTACCTAATATTTTCAATTTTGAAGGGGTACAAACTTATTGGAGGATGGGCTGGAATGAAGGTGTCAGTGAAGGTGTCATTCATAGAATCTTCCCGCTGGGTCCATTTCAAGCGTCTTTGGTACTAGCCTGCTGCATATAACTCACATATTCCCTCCAGGTGATGTGCATTCACATCCACCCAATCCCTTTGTTGTTTATCCTGCTCCTCCTCACCCATACCCACTCCCATATGTAATGAATTTCTTCAGGGCACAGAGCCTATTTGATTTATCCTTGTCTCCTTAAAATCATCAAGCAAAGTGTTTTGTGAGTAATAAGTGCCCAATTAATTGTTTATCTAATTATTTTTTCACCACAACCCCCATCGTAATTTGGATTCCTAGTATTTAGGATAAAACAGTCCAGATTCTGGGAGCAGTGGTGTGTCATCCCAGGCTATAGGTGCTTCGGTGGTACTTTATTCGGTGTTTACTGCCACAATTGTTCTACCTTTGCCAATTATCATGAGACCAAGAAGACCAATTTAGTCAATTGTGGCATCAAAGTCTGAATATTCTGCTTTCAGAAGAACTCTTCAGTATCCACACTAGGAATTCCATGCACTGAGACACCTCCATGGCTTCACAAAGTCAAATATTCAATCATATTCTGCATTGGTTCTATCAATGCTGAATGTCTACTGGACACTCTGACTAGATGAATATGATTTCTTTTGTTTTCATTAGAAGCCTTTTAATTTGCATAATCATATCTGCCTTCTCAATCTCAGATCCAAAGAAAGCCCATCTGGTAGCTGACACTCTGAAAGTGAACGTGAGATCCTGCCTGGGTCTGAGTGCTGAGATCAGAGAATCTAAATTGGAAGGGATCTTAGGAACCACCAAGGTACTTAAGAATCACTTAGGAAGTTCAACCTTTTCACTTTACAGATGTGGAATAACCACATGGGTCAGGCCATAACATTGGAAAATTGACCCTAGCACAGAGCTCTCTCTGCCACTTCTGCCACCGTGGTTGGTGAGAAGCCGCTGCCACTCCACCAGGAACAAGAGCAAAGTGTCACTCAGGCTTGCCACAGCTCAAAAAAAAAAAAAAAAAAAAACCCACATTGTTTTACAATACAGCTGAAATATTAGGTATTCATTAGAGATGTGGTGTTGTTTGTACCCACACTAAAGAAATAGCAAACCATATGAAGTTTGCTTATTCAGGGTCAGGGACCATGCAAGGTACTTATGGCCACACTTAATTTTAAAAATAGCTAAAAATAGAGGTAAATTAACTCTATTTTTAATAGATGGGGTACTTTCTGGATCCAGGGACCTTGCATGGTCCCTGACCCTGAATAAGCAAACTTCATATGGTTTGCTATTTCTTTAGTGTGGGTACAAACAACACCACATCTCTAATGAATACCTAATATTTCAGCGTTACTAGAGTTAATTTACCTCTATTTTTAGCTTTGAAAACTGTGGCTCATTTTTTTTCAAACTTCAACTCCTACATGTTTAATACCAGTTAAGCTAGAAAATCAAGCAAGCTAGGCCAATAATGACATGAGCAATCCTTTCTTACATTTTGGCTGGCTGATTCATAAGGAGACCATTATGCCTGCTCTCTTCAATCTTTTGTTGTCTACTGGCTGTTGGACATTTATATTTGCTTTCTTGTTTTAAACCTAGTCTAAAATTGTTCTCATCATGACCTCTAAAATTATCCTTTCTTTTATCTCCTCAGAGCCTGTTCAAGGTAATTTTATTAT
The DNA here is from genome assembly GCF_014824575.4 of Sturnira hondurensis. Lineage (NCBI taxonomy): Eukaryota > Metazoa > Chordata > Mammalia > Chiroptera > Phyllostomidae > Sturnira > Sturnira hondurensis. Next base: position 423,457 of record NW_028096087.1, read on the forward strand.
CTGGTCTCTTAGGCTGGATCCTCTGGGTCACCACTGACTGCTATTCTCATATGTGGTACTGCCTATCCTGCCCCTTGCAAGATTCTCCCACACTTCTATAGACACTGCCCTTGTGAAGACCTCTCCCTAAGACATGCATCTCTCTCAAATCCAGTCTACCCACTGATATCAGTTTATTCATCTTCAAGACTATTTTCAACCTTAATATTACATTGTAGTCAAACAGAGCTTTCTGTGATAATGCAAATGTTTTATATCTCTCCATCCTCTATAGTAACCATTGGCCATATGTGGCCACTGAGCACTTGCAATGTGGCTGGTATGCCTGAAGAACCAAATTCTTTCGTTATTTTATCTATTTTATTTTAATGGATTTAAAATTAAGTAACCATATGTAACTCATTGCTACCATGTTGGATAGTACTGTTCTGAGAAAAAATATTTATTCACTGTCCCTGGAATACAACTTTCTATTTACCTTCCTCACATACTCATAAAAGCAGGACCTGTGTTGTTCACTGCTGCATCCTAAGTGTCTATATAAAGGATTGATGTGTGATAGGTTTCTAAGAAAAATCTTTTAATAAACAAATTTGTCTCTTCTACTTGTTCATCTCTTTGCTATTATTCAAGCTTTGCTAACATTTATATTTTTCAAAAAGCCAATACCATGTGATATTGTGTAACTCATATGACTTATGAAATATGAGGTCTGTCCAGAAAGTATCCAGCCATATAATAAGAAAAATAGAGACATTTATTGAAGAAGATACAAGATACAAGAAACATTGTACATAGGACAATAACAACTCAAGTCCCATCAAAGTAGGCATCTTGGGACCTCACACAGTTCTCCCAGTTGGCATCAGCTGCCCCATTGTGTTTGCCTGAATCTCACTGATGATCTGAAATCTATTCCTTTTCAAAGGTGATTTTAGTTTTGGGAAAAGGCAGAAGTATTAGGGCACCCAATCTGGGATGTAGGAATTGGCTGAGTGACCTGGGTGATTTGATGTTTTTCAAAAAACTCTGCAAGAGATGCGATTCATGAGCAGGCATGTTGTCATGATAAAGTTTCCAATCACCCATAGCTTCAGACTTCTGAATCATCCAAATAGTTTCAGCAGAGGAATGTTCGAGCTTAGTGCAAAACGTGATGCAGATTTGTTGCTCTACTTGCTCCATCGTTTTGAATGTGATGGCCACACAGTACACATGCTCACTCAAGGGGATCTATCATGCCCACTGATTAGTACAATGAAGTCATCATTGTTCACGCCTGTGCAATCCAGTCCACTCTCTTTGGCTATCTTTGTGTTTCCCTTAATTTATTTCTTCAGTGTCCTGTAAAATTTTTAGTACAGGTCTTTTACCTCCTTGGTTAGGTTTATTCCTAGGTACTTAATTTTTCTTTTTGCTACAGCAAATGATATTTTTTTATGGCTTCCATTTCTGTTATTTCATTGTTGGTGTACAAAAATTCCTTCAATTCCGGAATACTGACTGTGTATTTCATTGTTTTGCCAAATTGACTACTAGGTCGAGTTGTTTTTTTCATGGAGTATATAGGATTTTCTGTGTATACTATCACATCCTCTAAACAATGATAGTTTTGCTTTGTCCTTTCCAATTTGGATGCCTTTTATTTCTTTTTCCTGTCTGATCATTGTGGCTAGGGCTTCTATATTTAATAGAAGTGGTGAAAGTGTCCACCCTTGTCTTGGTCTGCATCTCAGGGGTAAATCTTTTACATTTTTCCTGAAAAGTATGATGTTTGTTGATGCTTTCTCACATATGGCCTTTATTATGTTAAGGTATGCTCACTCTACTCCCACTGTGCTTAGTATTTTTATCATAAATATATGTTATGCCTCATAAAATGCACTTTATGCATTTATTGATATGATCATATAATTTTTATCTTTCCTTTTGTTTATGTGATGTATTATGTTTGTTAATTAGCAAATATTATACCATCTTTGCATCTCTGAGTTGAATCCGACTTGATCGTGGTATATGATCTTTTTAATGTATCACTGGATGTGGGTTGCCAATACTTTGTTGAGGATTTTAGCACCTATGTTCATCATCAATATTGGCCTGAAGTTTTCTTTCTTTGTTGTGTCTTTATCTGGTTTTGGGACATGATGATTCTGGATTCATTAAAGAGTTTGAGAGTCTTCTCTTTTCTGGATTTTTTTGAATAGAGAAGTATAAGGATTAGTTCTTCCTTAAGTGTTTTGTAAAATTGTCTAGTGAAATTATCCGACCTATGTGTGCCAGTAGTTTTTTTATTACTGCTTCGATTCACTAGCTTTTATCAGTCTGTTCAGGCTTCCTTCTTCTTTATGCAGTTTTTCATGACTGTATTTTTCTAGAAATTTATCCACTTCACCCAGGTTTTCAAATGTATTGGCATATAGTTGTTCATACTAATTTCTTACAATCCTTTATAGTTCTGTGGTATCAGTTTAACCTCTTCTCTTAAATTTCTGATTTTATTTATTTGGAGGTCTCTCTCTTTTTCCCTTGATGAGTCTGGTTACATGCTTGTCTATTTTGTTTATCTTTTCAAAGAACCAGCTCTTGGATATATTGACTCTGAATTATTCTTTTAGTCTCTATGTCATTTAATTCTGCTCTGATCTTGGTTATTTCCTGATTTGTACTCACTCTAGGCTTTCTTTGTTATTGTTGCTCCAGTTCTTGTAGATGTAGGATTAGATTATTTATTTGAAATATTTCTATCTTTTTAATGTAGACTTGTAACACTATGACGTTCCCTCTTAGGACTCCCTCTGCTATGTCCCATACATTTTGTAATGTTGTGGTTTCATTTTCATTAGTTACCAGAAACTTTTTGATTTCTTCCTTGATCTCATTATTAACCTATTCATTGTTTAATAGCATGCTTTTCAATCTCCATGAATTTGAGTGCTTTTGAAGTTTTTCCTTAAGGTTTGTTGCTAGTTTCAGGCCCTTGTGGTCTGAGAAAATACTTGATATAATTTCAATTTTCTTGAATTTGTTGAGGTTTTGTATATTATCAAGTCATCTGTTGCTGAAAATGTACTATGTGCTTTTGAAAAGATGTGTATTTTTATTTTTTATGATGCAAGTTTATACACACACACACACACGTGTGTGTGTGTGTGTGTGTGTGTGTGTGTGTGTATATATATATATATATATATATATATATATATATATATATATATATATTCAGTCAAGTCCATTTCATCTAGGACATTGTTAAATGCCATTGTTAAATATTTGTTTGGAAGATCTATCCATTTTTGACAGTAGGGTGTTAAAATACTATAGTATAAGTGTGTTTCTGTCTATATCTTTCTTGAATTCCTCCAAGATTTTTCTTATACATTCGGTGTTCCTATGTTGGGTTCATTTATGTTTGTACATGTTTATGCCTTCTTGATGGATTCTTCTCTTGAGTATTTTGAAGTGTTCTGTGTCTCTTTTTATAGTCTTCGTTTTGAAGTCTGATATGAGCATATGAGTCTTTGCTTTTGCCTGATATGAGTATTGGTACCCTTGCTTTTTTTCCTATGTATTTGCTTGGAATATTTTTTTCCAAACCTTCACTTTCAGCCTGTGTAGGTCTTTTGTTCTGAGGTGAATGTTTTGTAGTTAGCATATGTGTGGGTTGTTTTCTTATCCATTTAGCAACCCTATGTTTTTTATTAGAGTATTTAATCCATTTTCATTTAAGGTTATTATTGATAAGTACTTATTTATTATCATTTTCCCCTTTGTACCTGTGTTCCTCTCTCTGTCTCATTCTTTCCCTTCCTCTTGTTATAGTAGTCCACTTAGCATATATTGCAGTGTTGATTGACATGGACACCGGCCCACAGTGTCCGTGGCATTATGGATAAGATGTGAGACAAATTCACATGGACTACCAAGTCCTTTGGAGGAAAAGGGACAGCATGGCTACTCTCTAAAGGGAGTAGCGCCTCAGAGTGTCCTAGCCACTATCTCAAGAGGAGAGTGTTCTGACCCTTGCCCAGACATACTTTTTTTTTAATTGGGTTCAATTAGCACAAGAATACAAGTAAAGTTCACTAATTATTGTTAGGCAGTAAGGATCAAACAATAGATAGCACACAAAGAACTATAAGAGCCTATTCTGCATCAGGGTCTGTAGCTAAAGGGCTACAAAACTTTGGGAAACAAACTCATTTCCTGTTCGGACCTTTGTCATTTAATTGAGAGCATTCTTAGCAAAGCAGGTTTCATAAGAGTTTATGTATTCTTTCTTAGGCCTGATCACCCTAGGGAACCTGCCCTTTCCAGCACAGGGCTGCACTGCCCTCTGTCATTGTTTCAGGCTTAAGTTAAGTAGGGGAAGTAAGGCAGCCAAGAGATTGGGAGACTTCTCACAAACAGAATGAGGACTCAGCTTATGTCAAAGCTGAGGAACAAGGGTCCATCACCCGCTTTTGCTATAGCTCCCCAAGTCCTTCCCTGGGGCCTCCACATAATCATGCCTGTCTTAGGTTGATCTTCCCTTGAGGAATATTACCCATCATTGGCTAACTGACAACCACTGGGGCCAGTATGGATGAAGTAAAAGGAACAGAAGCAGTGCTTCTGCCAGAGAGGTAAGTATTTTTCGTGGCTTATGGTCCAAAGATTGCTCACTCAACCTTAGCCATGGCGGTGTTACGGCTTCTGAAACCAAGCAGGGTGGTTCCCAACAGTAGATTTGTATATTTTCAGCCTTCTTTTTTCTGGGAGAGTTTTTATTTGGCCTTCCGTTTTAATTGAGAGCCTTGCTGGGTAGAGTAGCCTTGTTTGCAGGCATATGCTTTCCATTATTTGGAATATTTCTTACCATTCCCTTCTAGCCTATGTGGTTTCTGTGGAGAAATCAACTACTAGCTTTACTGGGGCTCCCTTATATGTTACTTCCTATTTCTCCCATGCTGCTTTTAAGATTCTCTCTTTGTATTCAAACTTTAGTAGTTTGATTATGATGTGTCTTAGAGTAGACCTTTTTATGTTCATCATGATTGGGACCGTCTGTGCTCCCTGAGCTTGCATGCCTTTTCCCCTCTCTGTGTTAGGAAAGTTTTCTGTCATACTTTTTAAACATGGTTTCTATCCCTTGCTCTTATTCTCTCTTGTTGTATTCCTATGTTTCAACTGTTGTTGAGTTTCATGTTATCTTGCAATTCCCTTAAGTTGTCTTCACATTTTTTTTTAATGCAGCTGCTCTACCAGGGTATTTCTACCTTGTCTTCTAGCTCACTGATTCGATTCTCTGCTTCATCCAACCTTCTTGTGATCCCTTCTAGTGTGTTTTTTATTTCTGAGATTTTATTGTGCATTTCTTCTGGGTTTTTGTTTATGGTTTCTACTTCCTTTTTCATACTATTGTAGTGCCCACTCAATTCCGTGCAGTTGTCAGTAAGTTCCTTGAGCACCCTTATAATCATTTTTTTTAATTCTATAACTGATAGTTTGCTTGCCTCCATTTCATTTAGCTCTTTTACTTGGGAGTGTTTCATTCCTTTTGGTTGCAGATTCTTTCTTTGTCTCCATATTTTGGGTGACTCTGTGATTCCATATACTCTGCTTTGCTAGATGTTTTCATAGGGTGAACTTCTGTGGTATGAGTCCATTGGGACTCAGTGATGTGGTCTCTCTGATCTCATTGTTTTTATGCTCTAGGGTTGTCATTTATTACATTTGTGTGAGATCTCTTTTTGTACTTGACCTTTACTTGTTGGTGGCTCCTTTGTTGGCGGGGTCTCCTCTATAGAGTGTTTAATGGTGTTCATAACTCCAACCTTGTCTTGTAAAGTGTTCTACAATGGTTTATTTTACAAAGCAGTAATACCAGACCACCAAACCTATGCCCGCAAAAAGAACCCCCTCTAGCATATCAACCCCCCTCAACTGCAATAGAACTAAGATTAATAAAGGCAAAGAGGAATTGCAGATGTTTTATAATATGACAAAGGAAATATGTGATGACTAAAAGAGTGGAAAGTGTTATGTGGTAAGAAGGAGGAGAATTTATAAGAATTAGGATAGAAACAGAGGTGAGGAAGAGCAGAGAACAAGATTTAAAACATAAAAGGCAATGGGAACAATGAAGTAAGAAGAGGGAAGAGTATACTTTGAGGTTTGAAGTAAAATTGAAAAGGTACTAGACCAATGGGAACAAAATTGCAGAAAACCCACAGCGGGGTTGATAGCTATGAATAAACTTTAATAAGGAGGAATAGGAATAATAATATTGTAGAAAAAGGTAAGTGAATATGAAATGTCTACAGTAAAGAAAAAACAATTTGAGTGGATGGGGGAAGCAAACTATTAAGATCAAGGTATAACGCCCAGGTTGATGGGTGGCATGGAAGAAAGAGAAAAAAGAAAAAAAAAGCAGAATGAGAAAAATGGAGAAAGAAAACAATGAGATAAATTTCTTACTTAACTTATTAGGGTTTGGGTGAAGATGAAATGAAGTAAGACATTTGGGAGAGTATTGTATGGGGTTTACAGTGCTAACAAGTAGTGAATAAACAGGAAATCCTTGGGAGAAGTTCAACAATTACCATGATAGTTCACCTAACTAGCCACTTTTTATAAAAGGTGAGAAAGAGATAAGACTCTTATTAGAAGGCAAAAATAATGTGAGCTGACTTTACAGAGCCAAGTGCTTATATGAGTTTAGATGGAGGAGAAATAGTGATAGTAATGGATAAAATCTTGGTGTAGTGTGTGAGAAAATAATGTTCACCACAATAGTCACAAAGCTAAGGAAGGCAGTAAAATGGAATAAGATCAGGAAAGGATGCTTGTGGGTTTGGGAATAACAGTAGTATGATAAGAAATTTATAACTGAATATAAAGAATAAAAAGTAAAAGACCAAGAGTAGTGTGTTATTGGAATACAAGCGAAGTGAACAAAGAAAAATTATAATGCAATATAAACAGGAAAATAAAGAAAAATCAAACAATGAAATCAAACAAATGAAAATACTAATTAAATGGAAAAAATGCAACTTCTGAAGGATATCAAAGTGAAATTTGTCTCAGCTGTCAGTGTTCACCTTTTGCTTCTTTCTGGATCTGTCTGTGTTATTCTACAACTCCAGGCCTTATTTTCTTACTTAAAAAAAAAAAAAAAAAAAGCCTCCAGTTGACTTTAAACCTGCCAAGCAGGTTTTGCTGGTCTTCCAGCATCCTGCAGGCAGAGGGTGGCTGGGCCGCATTTTTTCTTTCTTGTAGTTCTGAGTCAATGGGGACTGAGTCTGGATTACAATAATCATGGGTACCAAGTTTCCAGCCCACGTTCTCAGAGTGCTGCTCATATGTGCATATGCACCAGGCTGATGCAATAATCCACCTTGTTTCACGGCCCTTTGGTCAGTCTGTGAGGTGCACTAAGTGGGAGCAATCTGCCCCCACTTTGCTGGCCCAGGCACTGTGTGTGTGTAAAATCACTTTAGAGCAGTTCAGTTCCCCTATTGAAAGAAGTCTGTCCAGGAGCTGCTACCTCTCCAAGCCTCTGCCCCCCTCCTTTGATCAATCTGTGAGGTGTCTTGAGTGGGATTAAATCACGGCCCTACTCTTCCATCTTTGCTGGCCCATCCACTGCGTGTGCAAAGACCTTGTGTGCAAGAGGTCTCTCTGCATGTGAGGCCCTTGCACAGTGGCTAAGATCCTCTTTTGAGAGAATTTCTCTTGGGTGTGGCCTGCCATTCCTAAAAAGCACCAGTTTTCCACACAGACCCCCTCTGTGATTAGTCCAGAATCTATCTGGGTCCTGGGCAGTTGCAGCCCATCTCTTCTCCAGCTCTAGATGTCACTGGCTCCCTGATTTATCTGGTACTGCCTCTGTTGCATTCACCAACCGCAAGAACAAATGTCGGAGACTTTCAGGGTTCCAAAGATGTTACTTTATTGGCCAAGTTTAACCTGCGCAGGGGCGAACTCTCCAAAGTGTCCAGAGACACGGTGCCCACAAGGGCTGCAAATGAGAGTCACGCCAAATGCTTACAGGCTTAGGGTTTTATGGAGGCGCGCAAGCAAGCTGGATACAGAAGCAGATGTGGTGATTAGCGGTTGGCTCAGGGGCACAATAGGGTTACTGATTATTGGTGAGTTAACTCGTGCACTGGCTCATGCTCCTTTACTTGATTGGTCAGTTGAGCTCGTGCACAGGGGCGTGCACTGGCTCGTGCTCCTTTACTTGATTGGTCAGTTGAGCTTGTGCACATGGGTAAAATTTCCCTCCCTAGTAACTGTCCAGATGGCTATCTGCCTGACTAACTTTGTTGCTCTTACACCACATCCTGGAACACACCCCGCTCTTCAGGTGTGCCGGAGCCTCTTTGTGTTAGTTAGTAAAACACCCTTTGCTTCCTTACAGCTATGTTCTGACTAGTTCCCCTTTGCCCTCAACACCTCAGCTGGTGACGACCACCCCAGGTGGTGACTGCCATCCTAACTGTGTGTCTCTTACTGCCTCTGGGTTTTTCGTTAGTTAATTAATTAGTTAGTTCATTTTAATATGTTTTATTGATTATGCTCTTACAGTTGTCCCAGTTTTTTCCCCTTTGTCTCCTCCACCCAGTCCCCCATTCCTTCTGGCAATCTCCCCCTTAATTTATGTCCACAGGTCATGCATATAAGTTCCTTGGCTACTCCATTTCCTAAACTGTTCTCGACATCCCCTGTGTTGTCAAGGAAGATATATAAAATACACATGGACAAATCCAAAGGAGGGTAGGATTGAGGGTGGGAGGTGGGGATTGCTGTGGTCTGGTGGAACAGTGGGCAGAAAATGGAGACAAATGTTCTTACTGCCTCTTTATCCCCCAGCAAAATTAAGTGTCCAGGTCTCTTCTGGTGTGGATCTGTGACTTCTTTGCTTGGGAGGGGAGGGAGCCTCTAAGTTGTAATCACTGATGCGGTTTTCCTCTAATGCTCTTGCATCAGCCAGTTTCCAGCACAAGGCCCTGGAACCTTCCTGTGAGCCTACAAAATCTCCTTACCACTTTTTTTATAGCATCCTCTGCAACCTTTGGCTTCCAAACTTCTTATCAACTGGGATTCTGTTGGCTGTTCACTCTGTTCTTCACAAGATCTGCCAGGTGTACCAGTTGGGTGCACAAGCAAGTGGGTTCAATTCCCGCCTACCTTGCCACCATCTTCCCAATCCTGAGAGATGCAAATTAAAACCACAATGAGTATTCACTTCACACCAATCAGAATGGCCATCATTGACAAATCAACAAACAACAATTGCTGGCAAGGGTGTGGAGAAAAGGGAACCCTAGTATACTGTCGGTGGGAATGCAGACTGGTGCAGCCATGGTGGAAAACAGTATAGAATTTCCTCAAAAAAACTATAAATGGATCTGCCTTTTGACCCATCAATCCCACTGCTTGAGATTACACAATAATAATCCTAAATCATCAGTTCAAAAGAACCTATGACCTCAATGTAACACCACTTTCAAACACACAAATTTACTAATTTTGAAGATATTTCATACTTTTGGCTAAAAGTGTAATAAAATTATTTATTGTGCATGTCAACAAATATAAGTGTAAACAGATTTTTAGGTATATAGTCTTGGTCCAGGAGTAAATAGCTTCTTCCATCATTTTTCTCATATGATGTTAAAAACGTGCACACTCTCACAGGGAAATTTTATATGAATAATTTCAACTTAGTCTCTCTTTCTTTTTCTTTTTAGAAATTGAAAAAATAAAAACAGGTAGTAAAAAACACTGATAATGCAATAATAAAAACATAATGCAATAACAACATTACGATTCTGACTGTGACCTAAGTCACTCATAAACTTGTAATCTGTTCATTAGAGAATGTAAGAAGCATTATATTTTTCATGCAATGATGTACATCCACAAAAACTGTACATATATTAACCTCTGCATTTCTACCATTGGTGAGATTATTTAACATACTTGATCTACTGTATTAATTTGGAGAAAATTGCATCTGACAAGTGTACTTATGCAACATGTGTTTGAAGAAATCAGTTTGGTTAAGAGTGGAAAATGGACTTTCTAAGTGTTACTTCACCAGAGGATGTTATCACATTCTCTCCTAAGGAAGTATAAGTTAACAGGTTTAATCCAATACAAAAACTATTTGACTTCTACCTAAAATAAATTTTTAAAAATTCTATGTCTATCTTAAACAGTCTCTAATCACATCTTCCAGTGACAAGTGAAATATTGTGAGGTATTGTGAATTATTGTGGGGCAGTCACCAAACTTTCCCTGGACTCACTTCATTCTCACTGTCTTCTTCAGCCACAGCCATTGCCTTTGACATTTCTGAAATATTTACATCAGCACTGCAGGAGCAAATCAATAAATGCCATCGAAAGAGATTTGGAAAATGCAAAGTGACATCAAGACAATCAAATATTGTCACACAAATATTTAACAACTTCTCCCTTTTTCTGCTGAATTTACCAAGATGACACTAATTAACAAAATTATACAAGTTTCAGGTCCACAATTCTACAACACATAATATGTACACTGTATTGTACGTTCTCCATTCCAAGTCAAGTATCCTATACCTTTCTCCACCTTTCTTTACACCCATCTCCAACTTCTCCCTTATCCATGCCCCTAATTTCTCTTTTTTTCTCTTTTTGCTCAATTCCTCCACCCTAACTGAGTGCCCCCCACCACCTAACTGCTCTCTGTAAACCTGCTCTATGAATCTGTCTCTATTTTGCTTCTTAGTCCATGCTGTTCATTATATTCCACATATGACAGAAATCATACAGTACTTATCTTTCTCTGGCTGCTTTATTTCACTTAACATAATATGCTCCAGGTCCACCCATTCTGTCACAAGGGTAATATTTTCTTATTTTCATGGCCAAGTAGTATTCCACTGTGTAAATGTACCACAGCTTTTTCATCCACTCATCTACTGATGGACACCTGAGCTGCAGACAAATCTTGGTTATTGTAAATAATGCTACAATAAACATAAGCGTGCACGTATTCTTTCAAATTAATGTTTCAAGTTTCTTTGGACAAATTCCCAGAAGTGGCATAACACCAAAAACAATCTAATTGAGAAATTCGTAAAGAGCCTGAATAGACACTTCTCCAAAGAGGGCAGAAAGATGACCAACAGATATATGAAAAGATGCTAAACATCCCTAATCATCAGAAAGATGCAAATTAAAACCATAATGAGAAAGGCAAGATGGCAGAAAAGTAAAAGGAAGCCACACTAACCTCCTCCCAGGACCAATCTGGAATCATGAATAAATTGTGGAGAAAATACCCCCCAAAACAACTTAACAATAGCGAGAGAGAAGCCTTATGACCTTACACAGACAGAAGAATCATCTTCAGCACTGACTTCCAAGGAGCGCAGTGGAGACTTGAGAAGGCTGGCTGGGCACCCACAGGTGACAACAATAGAGGGATAATTAAGCTAAAGGTAGGATATCCTTGAGAAGAAAGGAGTCTAAACCCTAAACTTGGATCCCCAGTATAGAGCACCAGAGTCCAAACAGTACACAAATAACAACCAGTAATGAAAAGCAACAGAGTTACTCTCAGCCAGAGACAGATTGCTGGAGATACAAAGAGCCATATAAAGGATCAACACAAAAATTTTCATTTGTAGCCACTTACCCAGGCTCCAGCAAAGGTAGGGGCAAAGTAAGCTAGAGACACCTGAGGAGAGACTGGAATTAGAAGCTTTGGGGAAAGAACTGAGAGAGTATCCACTGGGGTCCCAGTGCTAAATCTTCCCCCATACAGCATCAGCCATCCTGATTAGGCAGACCACTCCACTATGAGTGGCAGCAGCCTGAGGAGAAACAATATCCCAGTCTGCAGGAAGGACTTTGCCCAAGCTCTGTATCACTTAAGCCTCACTGCAGACTACAGAGTGACTAGATTAACAAAAGGAGTCAGCCACAGACAGCAGATCTGTGGCAGTCTCAGAGAAGGCTGCCTAAAGTCAGACAAGGTCAATGTCTGACATTACCAGAGGTAGATTCAGAAAGGAAAAACAATGGTAAATAGTAAAAGTTGCTGAGGCAAAACTATTGTGGTCTTCTCCATGATTTCCAATATTATCTTTCCTGTATAAGTGTTTAACTTTCATTTCTTTTTTTTAAATTTTAATTGTTGTTCAAGTACAGTTTTATGCCTTTTACCCACATCCCAGCCCACCCCCCAGCCCTCCCCACCTTCCTCCCATTTCCACCCCACCTTGTTATTGTCCGTGTGTCCTTTATACTTGCTCCTGAAAACCCTTTCCCTTTTCCACTGAAATTCTTTCCCCTCTGGTCACTGTCAGCCTATTCTTCATTTCTTGTCCACCAAGTTTGTGTATATTAATTAACTAGACTTTATATTATAGTTTATTTTTCTCCTTTTTAAAATAGCCTTAATCTTTTTACACATTTTCGTACTGGTTCATTTGCTGTTGTTACTGACATTGATGTGGGGGGGGGGGATGATTTGGTGGATGTGGGTTAGTCTTCTGGGCTTTGTGATTTTAATCCAATGGCACCTGCACAACAGCATATAAGACATGGTTGGTGTAGTGACCCTGAGTCCACCAGCTGGGGAAAAGGACCTACCAAAGAATAACCCAACAACAATTAAAACCCAATTACATCCATAGAGCCAACATAAATGGTATAAAGCGCATCCCAAGAGCATCAAATTCAGAAGATCAAGAACACTGAACCACTGAAAGTCACAGGTCTTCTATCATAAAAATTCATACCACAAACTCAGAGAGTGAAAAAAGATCAATTGAAGAAAAAGAGGCAAACAAGAAGAGTCTCACAAATACTAGGAAGACAAAGAAACAGCCCCCAAATGAAAAAACAGAAAAAAATACTCAGAAAGAATGCTAAATGAAAGAGTAAAGTCAACAAAAAGATACAGAGTTCAAAACAATGGTTATAGGAACGCTCAAAGAGCTCAGTGAGAATTACCAAAAACTACAGGGAAGCTACAAGCAACTTACTTCAAATTACACCAGCATGAAAAAGCACATAGAAACTATAATCAAGAGTCAAGAGGAACTGAAGAATGCAATTTCTGAATTGAAGAACACAGCAAAAGAAATAAAAAACAGCCTCGGTGAAGCAGAGGATTGAATCAGTAAGCTGAAATACAAGGTAGAAAAAAAACTCCCAGAAAAGACAAGAAAAGAAAAAAGGACCAAAAAGAATGAAGAGGGGTTAAGATAAATGAGGGGAAATTAAATGTAATAAATTCATATAATAAGATAGAAGAAAAGAAGAAGAAGAAGAAGAAGAAGAAAAGAAGAAAGAAGAGAAGTAGAAAACCTGTTTGAATAGGTAATGATAGAAAACTTCCCTAATTTGATGAGAGTAAAATCACACAGGAAGCAGAGAAGATCCCAATAAGAGGAACCCAAAGAGGCCCACTCCAAGACCCATCATAATTAAGAAGGCAAAATTCAAAGACAAAGAAAGAATATTAAGGGAAGTAAAGGAGGAATAGGAAGTAATATACAAGGGAGCCTCCATAAGGGTAACAGCTGACTTCTCAAGGGAATCACTACAAGCCAGAAAAAAATGGAAAGAAATATTCCAAGTAATGAAAAGCAAAGGCCTGCAACCAAGATTACTCTATCCATCAAAGCTCTCAAATAGAAGGTGAAGTAAGAAGTTAACCAGACAAAAGAATCATGGAAGAGTATGCCTCCACAAAAGCAATACTGCAAGATATATTGAAGACATTTTTAAGAAAAGGAAATAAAATAGAATGAGAAAGAAAAAAACACAGGTGCAAAGACAGTAAAATGGCAATAAATAAGTACATATTGTAAGTGGATTAAATGGTCCAATCAAAAAGCACAGGGTAGCTGAATGGATAAGAAAACATGACCCACACATACATTGCCTGCAAGAGACCCACCTCAGCAAAAAAGACCTTCACAGACTAAAAATGAAGGGTAGGAAAAAATATCCCAAGCAAATGCGCAAAAAAAAAAAAAGTTGTGGAAGCCATACTTATATCAGACAAAATAGACTTCAAACAAAGGCCAAAGAAAGAGACACAGAAGGGCATTTCATAATACTCAAAGGAACATTATAAATGCATATGCACCCAACATTGGAGCAACCAACTATACAAAGAAAATCTTTGATGATCTCATGAAAGATATGCACAACAAAATACTTATACTAGGAAATTAAAAAAACCCACTGTCAAAAATAGATGGATGTTCCAAACAAAATATCAACAAAAATACTGCGAATTGAATGATGTCCTAGATCAAATGGGCTTAAGTGATATATATACAGAAACTTCCATTGCAAAAAAGCAAAACATACATCCTTTTCAATTTCTCATGGAACAGTTTTAAAGATAAACCACATGATAGGACAGAAAACAAGCCTCAACAAATTCAAGAAAAATTCTTGAAATCATATCAAGCATTTTTTCAAAGCAAGAGGGCCTGAAACTAGAAATCACCCACAGGGAAAAAATGAAAAAACACTCAGATTCGTGGACATTGAATAGCATGATAATAAACAAGGAATGGGTTAAGAATGAGATCATGGAAGAAATCAAAATTTCTGCACACAAATGAAAATGAACTCACAGCAGTCTGAAACTCATGCGACACAGTGAAGGCAGTCCTCAGAGGGAAGTTCATAGAAATACAGGCCACCTAAACAAGATAGAAACATTTCAAATAAACAACTTAACCCAACATATATGAGAACTGGAGGAACAAACAACAAAGTCAGCCCAGAGCAAATAAAAGTAATAACCAAGATCAGAGCAGAATTAAATGACATAGAGATTAAAATAACAATTTTAAGAATCAATAAATCCAGGAACTGGTTCTTTGGAAAGATTAAAAAATTGACAAGTCTTTAAGCAGCATCACCAAGAAAAAAATTGAGAGGACCCAAATAAACATAATAAAAATGATAGAGCTTACAACTAATACCACAGAAATAAAAAGGATTGTAAGGAATCACTATGCCATATGCCAAGAAATTTAAAAACCTGAGTGAAATGGACATTTTTATAGAGAAATATAATCTTCCAAAACTGAATGAAGAAGAAGCAGAAAGCCTGAACATACTGATAACAGTTGGTGAAATTAAGCAGTAACCAAAGAACGTCTGGCTGCCTTTCAGTTTATTTCTTCTCTGGACATTTTGGCTAGGACTTTCAATCTTATGTTGAATACAAATACTGAAAGTGGACATCCATGTTTTATTCCTGATTTTAGTGAAAAAGCTTTTAGTTTTTGCATGTTTGGTATGATGTTGGCTGTAGATTTCTCATATGTGGTATTTATCATGTTGAAGAATGCTCCTTCTACTCCCAATATACTGAGTGTTTTTATCATAAATGTGTGAGGTACCTTACCGAATGTTTTTTTCACATCTATTGATATTATCATATGATTTAGGTCTTTCCAAAGAAAGACATTTTGTTTATGTGATATATTGCACTTACTGATTTCAAATGTTTTACTATCCTTGCATCCCTGGGATGAATCCCACTTGATCATGGTGTATGATCTTTGTAACATAGTACTGGTACAGTGTGCCAATATTTTGTTGAGGATTTTAACATCTATGTTCATCAGAAATTTTGGCCTGAAGTTTTCTTTCCTTGTTGTATCTTTATTTGATTTTGCAACTAGCATGACTCTGACTTTATAAAGAGAGTTTGGGAGTTCTCCAACTTCTTGGATTTTTTTAATAGTCTGAGAAGGATAGGGATAACTCTTCCTTAAATGTTTTGTAAAAATCTTCTGTGAAACCATCCGATCCAAGGTTATTTGTGCAGGGAGTTTTTTTATTACTGCGGGGAGTTTTTTCGACTTCACTAACTGTTATAGGTCTGCTCAAGCTTTCTTCTTCTTCACTCATTTTTGAGAGATTATATTTTTCTAGAAATTTGTCCATTTCACCTAGGTTTTCAAATTTCTTGGCATATAGCTGTTCACAGTAATTTCTTACAATCCCTTGTATTCATTTGGTATCAGTTGTATTCTCTCCTCTTTCATTTCTGCTTTTATTTATTTGGGTCCTCTTGCTTTTTTTTCTTAATGAATCTGATTAAAGTTTTGTCTATTTTGCTTATCATTCAAATTGGAAAGGAGAAAGCAAAACTGTCATTGTTTACAGATGACATGATAGTGTACATAGAAAATCCTATAGACTCAACCAGGCAACTATTCAAACTTATTAATGGATTTGGCAAAACAGGGGGATACAAAGTAAATATTCAGAAAATGAAGGCACCAACAGTGAAATATCAGAAGCAGAAATTAGGAAAAAATCCCTTTTGATATAGCAACCAGAAAAAATAAAGTACCTAGGAATAAACCTTACCAAGGTGGCAAAAAACCTGTACTCACAAAAGTACACAACACTAAACAGAGAAATTAAGTAAAGTGCAAACAAATGGAAACATGTACAATGTTCATGGATTTGGAGAATTATCATTATCAAAATGCCCATACTCCCTAAAGCAATTTATAGATTCAACACAATCCCTATTAAAATACTAATGGCATATTTCCCAGATATAGAACAAACATTTCAAAAATGTATTTGGATCCAGAAATGACCTCTAATGGCTGTTGCAATTTTGACAAAGATTAACAAAGTAGAAGGAATCACAATATTTCATATCAAACTATATTAGAAGACCACTGTAATCTAAACAGTCTGGTACTGGCATAAGAACAGACACATAGAGCAATGTGACAGAATAGAGAGCTCAGAAATAAACCCAAGTCTCTGTGGTCAATTAATATTCAACAAATGGTGCAGAAGCATAAAATGAAGTAAAAATAGCCTTTTCAAGAAATGGTGTTGGGAGATCTGGACAACTACACACAAAAATGGAACTTGATCACCAAATTACACCATACATAAAAATAAATTCAAGGTAGATAAAATACCTAAACATAAATAGAGAGACCATAGAAGTAAATAGGCGGCAAAACCTCAGGTATTCCACACAGTAATATTTGCACTGATATGTCCCCTAGAGCAAGGGGTATAAAGGAAAGAATGAAGAAATGGAACTTCATCAAAAACAAAACAAAACAAACAAACAAACGAACAAACTTCTGCATGGCTAAAGAAAACAGCAGTAAAATGAAAAGGGATCCAAACATATGGGAAAATACATTTGCCAATGATACCTCAGACAAGGGTTTGATCTCCAAAATGTATAGAGAACTCACAGGACTCTACTCCAGGAAGACAACCCAGTTAAAATACGGGCAAAGGACTTAAAAAGACAATTCTCCAAGTAGGACATACTGAGTGCCCATTGACATTTGAAAGGATACTCAGCATCACTAGCCATCAGAGATGAAAATTAAAACCAGAGTGGCCATCAAAAACAAATTAAAGAACAAGTGCTGGTGAGGTTGTGGAGAAAAGGGAACCCTGGCATACTGTTGGTGGGAATGTAGAACAGATCAGCCACTTGGAAAACAGTATAGAATTTTCTCTGACACTAAAAATTGAACTGCCTTTTGACCTGGCTTTTCACTGCTGGGGTCATCCCCAAGAATCCTGAAACACCAATTCTAAACAACCTATGCACCCCAATGTTCATAGCCTCAATATACAATAACCATGTATTGGAAGCAACCTAAAGGTCCATCAGTAAATGAGTGGATTAAAAATTTATGGTACATTTACACAAAGAAATACTATGCAGAAAGAAAAAAGGAGTTCCTACCCTTTGCAAGAGCATGAATGGAACTGAAGAGCATCATTCCATGTGAAATAAGCCAGGCGGTGAAAGATAAATACCATTTGATTTCACCTGTAAGTGGAACATAATCAATGAAACAAACAAGTAAAATATAACCACAGATTTTGAAATGAAGAACAAACTGATAGTAATCAGAGGGGAGGTGGGAGAGGTTATTGGGGGGAAAAGGAGAAGAGTCATCAAGGTACATGTATAAAGGACACATGAACAAAGCCAAAGGGGTAATGATGGAAGGTGGGAGGTTGGGAAGGCTGTGGTGTGGGTCTAATGGTGGGAAAATGAGGAAGCCATATTTCAAAAACAATTAAAAAAGAAAGAAAATAGAAATATAAAATAAAACATAATGAAAACAAGATAAAATAAAACTATGACGAGATGTTTCCTCACACCTGCCATAATGGGTATCATCAATTAACCACAATAACAGCAACAACAACAACCAAAAAAAAAAAAAAAAAACAGACTAAATGCCAGGAAAGATGTGGAGAAAATAGAACCCTCATGCACTGTTGGTGAAAATGCAGTTTGTTTCAGCCACTTTGGAAAGCAACATGGAATTCTCTCCTCTTTCTAACGTTGCACATTCCACAACTAAAAGGTATTGACTTTATAAGTAATTAAGTTGTTCTCTCCATAGCTCTGCACCTTTATGTCTCAGTAATGTTGGAGGAAATTTTGAAATTTTATTTCATCAGCAAACTCTAGGGAAGGCAAATAAGTAGGCAAGAGTGGCTTCGTGTAAAGTCTATACAATCAATTTTAAAAAACGGACAATAAGTCTGAAGCCATCCTGAGAAAAAGTACAGTTAAAGAGTATAGAAATAGGGTTCAAACTGTCTCATCTCTGATTGAATTTTAGGACTAATGAGTAGTTAGTGAGGAAAAAATGATTTTGGTGGAGTGGCCATAGCAAATGCCTAGAAAGCCTTCTCAAATAAGACTTACAGGACACCCATGTTACCCAAATACCTCTTGAAATGTTAAGAAAAGAAAGGAATATAAATATTCACAGATCTCAAATTTTTAAAACCATTTAAAGCATAATATAATGAGAAAAGCTAGAGCTTGGGCATTAAGACAGGTGAGGGTTCAGGTCTTTCCTTCAAATTTTTGCAGGGAGTTCGTGACCAGGGTTGTTATTCTCCCAGGGACCTCATTTTTTCTAGCAAGAATCTGATTTTTTGAGGCTTTCTCTTGCTTTTTTTCATTTTGATCTCTCAATCATCTATTCTTTGTCAACAAGCATGTGAAACTCACCTTAATGGAAAGAAAAATCACCACACACTGACTATCAATACTTTTGAAAAATTGCCTCCCCAGTCAAGGGCTTTGACAACAGAACACCAGGTTGGAAAAACAGCCTGATAGTGAGCTCAGCTCTTTCCACCAACCTGGGCCTCTGTCTAGTCTTCACCAATCTAATAACAGGGTCCACCAGCCAATGGATACCCACTTCAAAATAATCCTTTCCATGCCCTTGTCTGAGTCCCTGAGTGCAAGTCCTGCAGGGCACTTTTCAGAGACCAAGGGGTCCACACCCTAGGCTGAAAGATTATCGCCACTGGCTCACTTCTTGGTGCCCTCCTTCCAAGCAGGGGCTCATGGTAGTGAAGGCAGGAAGGAGAACTATGCTTCCCCATGCTCTGCCCTTGGTCTGCCAATAGAGAAATGTCTGGTGACACAGGAATGTTTTGTCATAATAGCACACAATGAGCCCAGCCCCTTCACAGAAGGGGCTTTTGAGGACAATCTCTTGCTACCATGGCAACTCTCCACTTTTAATGCTTCACCTCACCTTTCCTGTACTTCTCATTCCCAAAAGATATCCCTAGTGGAGCCTTTCATGATTATTCCCAAACAAGTCTGGCCTTGGGTACGTTCTCCCTCAAAGCTTTCTCATATCTCCCCTACTTTGTTGGACCATGTCAGACAGGGTGTTTTTGGAGCCAAGGTTGGAGTTATATTTTTCTCTGAAACTTTGCACCTGGCATAGTTCCTGAATTAAAATTTAAAATTTACTGTGCATCCCATATGTAGCTGAATTTTGTGCTTATAAAGCATTTAATTCTCACAATGATTATTTATGTATTATTATCACAATTTTATAACTTGGGGAGACCCAGACCAATTACGCAATTTGTGTGAGAGCATGCCAATAACCTGTGACTCACTCCAGAATGGGATGTTCCATTAACATCTATAATTATGCATGGTGGGCACTACCTAAATGACTAATAAATTAATAATTAGATGTCTAAATCTCTTTAAATGTTATCTACCTAATCACACAGCATTTTTTCTTAATTTTAGCAGAACATGCAAAGAGAATGGACTTGCTCAGATATGGTTACATAATCGTTTTTAATAATGTCTAATATGAGTCTTTTTCTTAAGATAATACTGATGAATAGCTCCCTCTCTCATAGAGGAATTAAATTATTAACACTTGTCAATTGAAGCAGGAAAAAAATCCTCTACTGTGAGAGTGCTTAACCCCTGGAAAGTGTTATTTTGGAATCTCCATCACAAGAGATTTTCCAAGTTACAAATGAAGTAACCAGCACTCTAGACAAGCTGCCATCAAGCTGGCTGTGTTCACAGTGCTCAGCATTGTTCTAATGAGACACTCCCCTGAAGAGTTGCTGCTAACCACTCCTCACTAGTGTCTGAGACCTGAAGGAGCAGGTTCTCCTTTAAAAACAGTGGAGCTTCTTGAAAAAGTGGAAGTTTTCATCTGAAGCTTCACACTGAAACAGAGACTATGCCTGATCACCATTATACAGGTTGGTTCTAGACAAGATTAGGATATAGTATTTTGAATTTGTTTTATGATGTCAGTCTACTGCTGTGCCCTACACTTTCCACTCATACCCTTTCTTCATTTTTTTCTGTGATCCAATCCTTCCCCATAAGGAGTATATATAATTTTCCACAGTACCTGCCATTTAAATACTTGCCTTCCAGAGCTGCTCTGGCCTCAGGTTGCCCTCAGCATTTTTTAGCACCAAACAGCCTTTTTTGTGACTGAAGATTTTTGCCATAACCACATCATTCATAGACACCTTTAATCACTTTAAATTCACCTTCCCTATGATGACAGGAGCCCATGCATACTTACACTTCACACACAATGCAACACACCATCCTTGTCACCCTTGAGAAAAAAATAACACATTTTCTTTAGTAATAAATTTATTATCAAGGCAATCTTTATGTATTTAACCTTTTTTCATATACTCCATCACATGAATTCTCATGTAGTCAGCAATAAATTTATACAAGAACCTATGTTTATTTTATCAATGTTTTTTTATTCTGTGCTGAGAGCCTAATGAAGCACTATCACACAAGAGTTTGAGACTAATATGGCAACACCTGCCCTCCCATTTTGAGATGAATTTCTCTATTGATGACTCATTGCATTTCTTGGAAGCTTTTTATTTGGCCTTCTATCTTGATTGAGAGCTATGCTGGGTAAAGTAGCCTTGGTTGTAGGCCTCTGGTTCTCATCACTTGGAATATGTCTTGCCATTTTCTTCTTGCCTGGAGTGTTTCCATTGAGAAGTCAGTAACTAACCTTATTGGGGCTCCCTTGTATGTTACTTCCTTTTTCTCCCTTGCTGCCTTTAAGATTCTCTCTTTGTCTTGGAAAATTTGCCATTTCAATGATGATGTGTCTTGAAGTGGGCCTCTTTGGGTTTCTTTTGATTGGGACTCTCTGTGATTGCTGGATTCCTGTGACTTTTTCTCTCATCAAATTAGGAAAATTTTCCATCATTACTCTTTCAAATTGGTTTTCTATCTCTTGTTCTTCTTCTTCTGTTTCTGATATTCCTATTATTCTCATATTATTACGTTTCATATTGTCTTGCATTTCTCTTAATCCCTCTTCATTCTTTCTAAGCCTCTTCTTTTTCTTGTGCTTTCTGGGAGATTCTTTCTACTGGGTCCTCCAACTCGCTAATCCGATCTTCTGCCTCATCGATCCTGCTTTTCATTCCTTCTACTGTGTTCTTTAGTTCCGAAATTGTATTCTTCATTTCCTCTTGGCCTTTGCTGATAGTTTCTATTTCCTTTTTCATGTTGATATAGTTTGCGGAGAGTTCATTGTAGCTCCCCTCTAGTTTCTGGTGGCTCATTTTGAGCTCTTTGAATTTCCTGATAACCAGTGCTTTGAACTCAATATTTGATAGTTGACTTGCCTCTCTTTCATCTAACATTATTTCCCAGACTTCCACCTTTTCTTTAATTTGGGCATTATTTCTTTGTCTTCCCATCATTTGTGAGAATCTTCTTGTTAGCCTCAGCTTCTTAAATTGATCTGTTCTGACTCCCTGGGTTTATGGTGTGAAGTTCTGTGGTAGAATACCTGTGAGATTCAGTGGTGCAGTCTCCTGCAGGCATCTTGATGTTCTCCGCTTCCATCTACTACTTTGTGTGTGTCTGTGTGATCAGTTGGTGGGGGAGACAAGATGGTTTATGACAGCAGGAGAGTACTTTATGAAATTTACAGTCACAGCCGGTAGAGAAGAGATAGAAGATCTTTAGGCTATATATAGTGTTAACCGAAATCTTCAACCCAACTTGCCACTTTTAAAAAAGGATGGACCAAAGATAAGTCTCTTGTTGGGGAGGGAAGGCTTTTGAGTTGGATCTGGAAAGCAGTGAGGTTACGGGCGGTCAGATTTTGAGGTAAGGTGAGAGTAAAGAATAGTAAATAGGCATAGCATGTGAGGAAGTAGAGTTAATCACTACAGTAATAGAATTCAGGAACCTGTAAAGTGTGCTAAGACCCGAGAGATGTGTTGTGAAGTATTTACAGCGGTATAGAAAGCAACAAACAAACAAACACACACACAAAAAAAAGGCAAGAGAAGTGAGGAAAAAGCGATAAGTTTGGAATGAAAGGAAGAAGGACTAAGACAGGAAAAAAGAAAGGAGAGGAACAAGGTATTGAAAGATAAAGCAATAATAAAATTTAAAAAATATACAATTACTGAAAAAAAAGTTTAGAAAAAAAGAAAAAAGGGGGCGGGGACCACCCTCCCTTGTTGGTTTCAAACTGTCCAATCTGGTTTGTCTGATTTCAGCAGGACCCCTCTGTGGGCTGGGTTGTAGGTGCAGGTGCACACCTGCATTCCAGCCAGGCTAACAGACTGGGGTGGGGGCGCCCGCCCACCCAACAGGCTGCCTGGGTCCCACGGGATCTGGTACTGGTCCTTCCCAGTCCTGTGGCTGGGTGAGAAGCAAGTCAAGTTGCCTTCAAAGGAGAATACCTCAGTCCACTTTCCAGTAAAATCTTCTCCAGAAAGCCTGCCTCTCAGCCCAGCCCAATCCCCAACCCGACCAGTTAGGAAAATGCTCCTCTCAAATCTCCTGGGCTGGCAGGCTGGTGGACTGGTGGGCTGGTGGGCTGGCAACCAAAGAGATCGCAACTGAACAGGGCCCCCAGTCCTTGCAACCCTACCTGAAAACCTAGGCACACAGGTCTCTGCCACCCAGCCCCGCCTAGATGGGGAGGGAGGGAGTCAGCTCTCTTCCATGGACCTTACAGCCAGCCCAAGGCTCCGCAGGGTGCGGGGCTCCCGATGAGTCCTCCGTAGCAGATGCCCTCAATGCTGGCTAGAGACAGAAGCCTCTACACCCTTACTGCCACCACAGCAGAGGCCATTAGGATCTGGCTGAGAGCCGCAGGCCCTGCTGCTGTCCCTTTTGTCTTTACTTACAGGTCCTGGGCTCCGGATGAGTCCTCCGTGGCAGACGCCCGCCGCCCGCTCTCCCCTCGTCCCCGTTGCTTGGAAGCCTCTGGACCCTGACCTCTGCAGCAGCACCAGCTCGGAGGCCGCTAGGTGCCAGCCGGCTGAGGGCCACTGGTCCTGCTGCCACTGCCCTTGACTTTACACGGGGTTGCTGGGCTCCTGTTGAGTCCTCTGTGGCAGACGCCCCTGTCGCTGGGCACAGACAGAAGCCTCTGGGCCGTAGCTATCTGGTCCATCACTACCTCTGGTCTCTTATTTTCATAAATGCTGGGGAATTATTGGTGGAGAATTGATTGTGCTGTTCCTCAGTAGATCTGCTGGGATTTTCTCCCAGGGGTAGGAGAACTGGAGTCCCTCTGTCCTACTCCACCACCATTTCTTCCATCTCCTCGCATTTCTAAAGTAGCAAAGGTAAGGGTGGTGGGAGGATGGCAGCAAGGTAGATGGGAACTGAACCTACTTGCTTGTGCAGCCAACTGAGATACCTAGCTGGGCTTGAGTAACAGAGTTAACAGCCAACAGAATTCCCATTGATATGAATTTCAGAAGCCAAAGGTTGCAGAGGACATTTAAAAATGCATGATAAGGAGATTTTCTAGGCCAATGGGAGGGGCCCCAGGCCTTGTGCCAGGGACTGTGATTGCTGCAGCAGCTTTGGAGGAGAACCAGGCTAATGATTGTGACTTGGCAGCTCCCTCCCCTCCCATAGCTGTGAGATCACCGACCAGTCCAGATCACAGACCTGAATACTTAAAGTCCCTCGGGAGACAAAGAGTCAGTAAGAGTGAAACCAACAGTGGCACACATCTGGCACCCCAGCTGGGGTGGTGGTCACAGTCTGGGACAGTACCAAAAAAATTGGGGAGCTGGGAGACACCTGGAGATGGGCAAAGAGATAGGCCAGGACTGGCACTGACCCAAGATTGGCACTAACCCAGATAAATTACGGACTGATAAGAGAGTTGCTATGTGTGGAAATCCAGGCACTTGATAGAAATGGCATGCCCCAAACAAGGGGGGATTCACTCAAAAAAGACTCTCAGTCGATGTGCAATGACTTCTCACACACAATGGCTGTGCCAGTGAAGAGGAAGGAGTAGGGGCACAATTTAATCCCACTCAGCACCAAACAGAATGATCAAAGAGGGCAGCAGGAGCTCAGAGAGGAACCAGAGTCCACCAAGACTTAACTCAATAGGGGAACTAAACTGCTATGAAGTGACTTTGCATTGGCCCAGGCCCAGGCCAACACAAAAGGAGAAGGAGGGGTGTAATTTGACCCCATTCAGTGCATGTCACAGGCTAATCAAAGAGTTGCACAACAAGGTGGACTATAAGCACTAGCCTGGTGCATATGCACAGTGAACAGAGTGGGCAAAACAATGCTCTGAGGGTGTAGAATGGAAACTGGGCACCTGTGAATATCGTAGCACATACTGAGCCCCCATCCTCACAGAACCACAGGAAATGAAAAAAAAATACAGAGCCCATTGCCCCTCTTCCTACAGCATCCAGGAAAACCAGCAAAACCCACTGGGTAGATTTAAATTCAGCAGGAAGCTTTTTTTTCAAGTGTAACATAATAAGACCCAGAGCTCTGAGAAGACCAGATATATTCAGAAAGATGTCAGAAGGCTAACAACAACATCTGAGACAAGTTTCACTTTGTTATCCTTCAGAACTTGCATTTTATTTTATTTTTATCATTATTGTTATTTTTTAAATTTTATATTCTTTCCATTTAGTTTCTTGTTTGTTTGTTTTCTTTGTCTTTGATTTTGTTGTTTGCTTGGTTTTCTTTATTCTCCCTTACATATTGCATTTTAACTTTTCTTCCTTCACTTCACTCATATTCCAAAAATACACTACTCTGTCTTTTACATCTTATTATTTTTATTCAGATTACATATTCCTTTTCATATTATTATTATTTCAAATCCCACACAGCACCTTTCCCCAGTCTTACTACATTTCACGAACTTGCTGAGCTTTATTTCTGTGATTAAATTTATTCTCACATATTATGCCAAGTTTCTCTACCTTACTCCACTACATCTCATCACTAACCTCATAAGAGCACTCTGCTTTCTAAAGTCAGCTCACATTCCTATTCCCTTCTAATAAGAGCCTTATCTCTTTTTCATCTTTTATAAAAAGTGGCTAGGTGGGTGAAATATCACTGTTATTGCTGTACTTCCCCAAAGTACTTCCTATCTGTACTCTACTTCTTAGAACTTAAATCTCATAGAGTACTTTCTCTCTGTCTTACTCCATTTTGGCTCTATGCTGTCCCTGTTCACATACAAAACAAGGTGGGAGTTGTGAATACCAGAAACCCACTGGAGGGGAGAACCCACCAGAAAAGGAGCTACAGACAGGTAAAGCCCAAGTACAACAACAGCCCACACAAATGGAAGAAAGAGCAACCAAAGAGCATCCAGACGAGATCAAAGAGACTGCACCAATGAGTCCCACAGAACTCCTACCATATAAGTTCACTCTACAAAGGCAGCAGACAAAGCACAGCATCAGGAATCTCAGAAACAAACAAAAAGAGGCACTTAAAATTGGGATACAAAGAAATAACTCACAATTTAAAACAGTGAATGACTCCCCATGAAAAGAGGTAAATGAAATGGAGGCAACCAAACTATCAATTATAGAATTCAAAAGAATGGTTATAAGGTGCTCAAGGAACTCACTGACAACTTCAAGGAACTGGATGGGAACTACAACAGTATAAAAAAAAGGAAACAAAAACTATAAATGACAACCAGGAAGAAATGAAGAATACAGTTTCTGAAATTAAAAAAAAATAACACTAGAAGGAATTGCAAGCAGGCTGGATGAAGCAGAGGACCAAATTAGTGAGCTGGAAGTCAAGATAGAAAGAAACACACAGGTAGAGCAGCTGCACTAAAAAAGACTCCAGAAATATAATGATAGCTAAAAGAACTGCAAGAAAAACATGAAACACAACATTTAAATCATAAAATTACCACAGTGAGAAGAAAAGGAGCAATGGATAGCAACCCTGTTTGAAAAAATAATGACAGAAAACTTTCTGAATCTGGAGAGGGAAAACCTATGTAAGTACAGAAAGCACAGAGGGTCCCAATCAAAATGAACCCAAAGAGGCCTACTCCAAGATATATCATAATTAAAATGCCAAGTTTTAAAGACAAAGAGAGGATCTTAAAAGCATCAAGGAAAAAACAGAAAGTAACATACAAGGGAGCTTCACTAAGGCGAACAGCTGATGTCTCTATAGCAGAGGTGGCAAACACAAGGCCCACTCAGTGAATCCTGGCCTACCACCTTGTTTTATCTGGCCCAGCACCTCAGTGGCAGCACTGAGGTTCTGCCCCTAGTAAAAGAGTAGTTAAATTTATACAGTCCTAAAATTATATTTGGACCTTTCAAGGCAACTGTGAGGCTGATGTGGCCCCAGTGAAAATGAGTTTGACACCCCTGCTCTACAGAAACACAAGCTAGAAGGCAATCACAAGAAATATTCCAAGTAATGAAAAGCAAAGACCTGGAACCAAGACTACTCTCTCAAGCAAGGCTCTCAATTAAAATGGAAGGTGAAATAAAGAATTTCCCAGACAAAGGTAGACTAAAATACACTTCCACCAAACCAGCAATTGAAAATATTCTAAAGGGACCACTTGAAGAAGGGGAAGAAAAAGAACAAGAGAGAAAGAAACAAAGGTACAAAGGGGGAAAGTTGAATAAGTACCTATCGATAATTGCTTTCAATGTTAATTGATTAAATGCTCCAATCAAAAGACATAGGATAGCTGAATGGGAAAAAAAACATGACCTGCACATGTGATGTCCACAAGAGACCTACCTCAGAAAAAAAAAAGACCTACACAGACTGAAAGTAAAGGGCTGAAAAAAAATTTCAAAGCACAACGGTGGGGAAGAAAAAGCTGGTGTAGCAACAGGTTTTTTTTTTCAGTTGTCACAATATCTTTATTTTGGTCTTAATTTTCTTTCTTTAAATTTTAGTATATTTTATTGATTATGCTATTACGGTTGTCCTATTTTTTCTCCCTTTTATTTTGTTCTGCCCTGTAGCCTCCCTACCATCATTGTTCCACCTTAGTTCATGTCCATGGGTCATACATATAAGTTCTTTGGCTTCTCCATTTTCCATACTATTCTAACCTCCCCCGGTCTATTTTGTACCTTCCATTTATGCTTCTTATTTTCTGCAGTTTTTTCCTCATTCTCCCCACTACCCCTCTCTGCTGATAACCCTCCATGTGATCTCTATTTCTGTGCATCTGTTTCTCTTCTAGTTGTTTGCTTAGTTTGTTTTTGCTTTTGTTCTTTTAGGTTCTGTTGTTGATAGTTGTGAGTTTCTTGTCATTTTACTGTTCTTACTTTTATCATCTTTTTCTTAGATAAGTTCCATTAACATTTCATATAATATATTAGGACTTTGTGATGATGAACTCCTTTAACATTACTTGATCTGGGAAGCACTTTATCTTCCCTTCCATTCTAAATGATAGTTTTGCTGGATAGAGTAATCTTAGATGTAGGTCCTTGTCTTTCATGACTTGGCATACTTCTTCCCAGCCCTTTCTTGCCTGAAAGGTATTTGTGGAGAAATCAGCTGATAATCTTATGGTAACTCCTTTGTAGCTGTCTCTTTTTCTCTTGCTGCTTTTAAGATTCCCTCCTTATATGTAATTTGGGGCAATAAAATTATGATGTGCCTTGGTGTGTGCTTCCTTGGGTCCAGTTTCTCTGGGACTCTGAGCTTCCTGGACCTCCTGGAAGTCTACTTTCTTTACCAGATTAAGGAAGTTCTCCTTTATTATGTTTTCAAATAAGTTTTCAATTTCTTGTTCTTCCTCTTCTCCTTCTGGCATCCCGATGAGTTGGATGTTGGAATGTTTAAAGTTGCCTCAGAGGTTCCTAAGACTTTCCTTGTTTTTAAAAATTTTTTGTTTCTTCATTCTGTTCCAGTTGAATGTTCATTTCTTCCTTCTGCTCCAAACCATTGATTTCAGTCCCAGTTTCCTATCCATCACTGTTGGTTCCCTGTACATTTTATTTCATTTTTCATAGACTTCACTTTTTCCTCTATTTTGTAACCATACTCAACCATTTTTGTGAGCATTCTTGTTACCAGTGTTTTGAACTCTGTATCTGATAAGAAGGCTGTCTCTTCATCACTTAGCTGAATTTTTTTGAGCTTTGATCTCTTCTTTTACTTAGTTCATTTTTTTGTCTCATTGCACCTGTTACGTAGTAAGGGGCGGAGCCTTATTTATTCCCCAGGACAGGAATATACATGTCCCTGTGTTGTGGTGTATATGCAGTGGAGGGTTCCAAGAAAAAAAACAGTGCCATGTGCTCAGATCTCATCAATCTTTTGGTCACTTCCTCCCTTACCCACATGTGTCTAATGAGGCCCATCTGTTGCTAATTCCCCAGTGGGTGGTTTTGTGTATGTTGTAAGACCCTGTAGGTCTCTCCAACAAACTCTTTGTAAGGCTGGAAGTTTATCCCACCACTGCAATCCACACAGGTTTTTTTAGTCAGAGGTTTTGAGGTTTTATTTCCGCATGCTGGGAACCTGGTTTGCATTGTCTGTCTCACTTCCCAGTTGTTCCTCCTAGTTTATCTATAAGCGATGTAGGATCACCCGGTCCTTCAGCTGCCACCTCACTTGGTTCTCCAGCTGCAGACTTGCCATGCATCCTCTTCACCCCAGCTGCCTTGCTTCACCCCTCCTAGCAATCTGGATGAACGTTTATTCTTTAACTTATTGGTTGTCATACTTTCATACAGTTCAATTTCCAGGAAGTTCTGGTTATTTTTTCTTTTTAAACTTGTTATTTTTCTTTTGGTTGTGCAATGAGGCAAATTATATCTACCTATGCCTCCATCTTGGCCAAAAAATTGTCTGGTGTGTCAATATTATATCAGATAAAATATACTTAAAAACAAAGCCCATAGAAACACCTGAACATACACTTCTCCAAGAAGGACCTACAGATTACCTAGAGACATATGAAAGGTAGCTCAGCATCACTAACCATCAGAGATGCAAGTTAAAATCACATCAAGATACCACTTTATGCCAGTGAAAATGGTCATCATAAACAGATCAACAAACAAGTGCTAGAAAAGGCTGTGGAGAAAAGGGAATCCTAGTACACTGTTTGTGGGAATGCAGACTGGTGCAGCCACTATGGAAAACAGTATGGAATTTCCTCAGAAAACTAAAAATGGAACTGCCTTTTGACCTGGCATTTCCACTACTGGGATCGTACCCTAAGAATCCTGAAACACCAATTACAAACAGTAGCCAAGTGCTTGACGTAACCTAGGTACCAATCAGTAAATGCATGGATCAAAAAACTGTGGTACATTTATACAATGCAATTCTACACAGCAGAAAGAAGGAAAGAGCTCCTACCCCTGATGACAGCATGAATAGAACTGGAGCACATTATGCCAAGTGAAACAAGGCGGGGAGTGAAAAACAAATACTATATTATCTCGCCTATAAGAGGAACCTAATCAAGAAAACAAACAAGTAAGCAAAATATAACCAGAGATACTGAAATAAATAACAAACTGACAGTAACTTTAAGGGATGCTGGAGAAGGGTTTGGGGGTAAAATAGGGAAAGGGTCATCTAGGGCACATGGACAAAGCCAAAGGGGGTAGGATAGAGGATGACAGGCAGGGATGGGTGGGGTGTGTTGGAATGGAGGGGAGAAAATGGAGACAACTGTACTTGGACAACAATAAAAATAGTAGGAAAAGTAGTAAATTATTCTGCTGCTATAGGCAGAAGCCACACCTGAGAGTGGCCCACTTTCCTCTATGACTATAGGGAAGTAGCAAAAGGGAAGAGAGGCAGTTATACATGGTATGCCAGCCAGACATTAGGGCCTTAACCCTGAACAGGAAGGGAGTCTCCGCTAGATTGTAAGCAGAGCAAGAGAAGACTCCCTTTTGCATCCTAGCAATGAAAGGCAGATACTGTGCAAGGTGGACTAGAGTGGTTAAGACCAGAGAGGGAGACAGATGGTAGACCAGGTGGAAACTAAAAGGGCTCAACCCAAAGTCAAAGAAGAGGTGATGGCAAGAAGGGGTAGAAACAAGGGACTCATTATTACTCAAATATGCCAACAAAGTGTAGCTCCCTTACGAGCTAAGTAGGAGGTACAATAAACTTTTAATTTAAAACAAGACAACCTATAATAGAGTAAGTTCAAGAATCAACTCTGATAGAGGCAAGATGGCAGAGGAGAGAATGGAAGCCACACTAACCTCCTCCCAGGACCAATCTGGAATTACAACTAATTGTGGAGAAATTACCCAGAATAAACAACAGCACAATAGTGAGAGAGAAGCCTTATAACTTCAGGCAGACAGAAGAAACAGATTACACCCTTACTGATCGGTAAAGAATGTGTTGGAGACTGGAGAAGAATGGCTGGGCACCCACAGGTGTCAGTGCCAGAGGAATAATTAAGCAACCAGTTGGATCTGTCTAGGATATGTGGGGTCTAAACCTTAAGATGGAATTCCCAATCTAAAGAACCTGAGCCCAAAAAATACACTGATATCAAACAGCGGTGAAAAGCAGCAGGTCTTCTCTCTGAAAGAGACAGATGGCTGGAGATGCAAATAATTGTTTAACAGACCAGTGTACAAATTTTTATTATTGCCACTTACCAGAGACTCCAGAAAAGATGGGGGCTGAGTGGTCTAGAGATGCCTGAGGGCAGCTTAGGGACAGAAGATTTGGGAAGAGAGCAGATGCCAGGATTCCAATGCCAAGTCATCCAAAATATTACAACAGTCATTCTGCTCAGGTAGACCACTCCCCTATGTGTGACAGCAGACTCAGGGTAAACAACATTCCCGACCACAAGAGAAACTCTATCCCAGCCCTATGTTGCTTAGGCCTAATTGCTAAGTGTAGAGATTCTGAAGTAACAACCAAAAAAGTCAGCCACAGACAACCAATTTCTGGCAAAGAGGGGGCAAATTGGAGTAGAGATACTTAAGGAGAGACTTGGGTGGAGGCTTTTGGGAGAAAACTGAGACACTGGCTGTCAGGATCCTGGTATTGAGTCATCATCCCTACAGCTAAGTCAGACCACTCCCCTCTGAGCACCAGTAGCCTGAGGATAAACAATAACCCCAAACTCCAGGAGAGATTTCACTCCGCACTGTGGGGCTTAAGCCTGACTGCTGAGTGCAGAGTGGTTAGATTAATAACCAAAGGAGACAGCCACAGACAACAGATTCATGGTAATCTCAGAGCAGGTTGCCTAAGGTCACACAGGGTAAATGTCTGACATAATCAGAGGTGGATCTAGAAAGAAAAAACAGTGGAAAATACTAGAGGCTACCAAGAAAAAATCTACTGTGGTCTTCTCCATAACTAGTGATATTTTCTTTCCTGCATAGCTTTTTAATATTCATTTCTTGTCTATCAAGTTTGTGCATATTAATTCACTAGACTTTATTCTATACTTTATTTTTCTCCTTAGCCTTAATCTAATTACATCCATATTAATACTAGTTCATCTTCTATTGATACTGGGATTGTGTGGGATAGTTATTTTGGCAGATGTGGGTTTGTTTCCTGGGCTTTGTGCTTTCTTTCTGGAAGCATCTGCACAACAGCATGCAAAATGTGGTAGACAGAGTGACCCTCAGTCAACCAGCTAGAGGGAATGAGACCCCGAAGAATGACCCAACAACAAAAAGAAACAATTACATCCAGAGAGACACCATAAATGGTACAATGAGCATCACAACAGTATCAAGTTCAGATCAAGGAGATTGCACCACTGAATCTCAGTGGTCTCCTACCATAGAAGATCATACCACAAACTCAGGGAGTCAAAACATCAGTTTAAGAAGCAGAGACAAAGAAGAGTCTTGCAAATAATGGGAAGACAAAGAAACAACCCTCAAACAAAAGGAAAGAAAGAATCCTCAGAAAGAATCTTAAATGAAATAGAGGCAAGTCAAGTATAAGATATTGAGTTTAAAATAATGCTTATATGGAAGCTCAAATACCTCAGTGAGAATTACCAAAAACTATAGGAAAGCTATGTGGAACTTAGTAAGAATTACATCAGCATGAGAAAAGACATAGAAACTATCAACAAGATGAAGATGGTGGTGAGGTAGGTGGGAGCAGAACCCAGTTCTCCCCGTGCCCACCTGGAACACCTAGCCTATTTTCTGAGGAACACAGGGAACAGTCAATTGAATCCCAGCTTATATGAAGTTTGAAGGCAAAAAATTTGCAAAGGACATAGAAAAACAGACAGTGAGGAGATTTTGGTGGGACAGTAAGGTTCCCAGGATCTGCCCAGGGACCAAGGCTTCTGCGGCCCTAGCCAGGCACCTGCTGATGATATGGGGAGGAGAGTTAGATAACCAGCTCCCTCCCCTACCAGAGCAGGGAGGACAACCTGGCACCATGAGGTACCTGAATGCTGGAAGTTGCTGGAGGGGAATAAAGATGAAGTGGGAGACATAGGAGATGGTACACATCTGCTGGGACTGTGGACTCTGACACCAGAGAAATTGAGATGCCAGGCAACACCTGGAGAAGGGAGGAGTTGGGCCGTGTTGGATCCTGACTCAGATGGTCTCTGGATTGGTTGGTAAGTTGGGCTGTGTGAAAAGCCATGCACCTGCTAAGGGCAAGCAGCTGCTTTGTAAGAAACTCTCTAGCAGTGGCTGACTTGCCCTGAGGATGATTTCAGCTGCACACACCCAGAGACTAAGTGGCTTAGTGGAACTATGTACCTGCTTGTCTCAGGCTCTGCACCCAAGATTGACTCATGCTGTGAGAAACTGAGTGGCTCATTTAAGATTGGCAGCTCACTGAGGACATGGGCCAGAGGCCACAAATCTGTGAATATTGGGAACTAGACATGGTCTCCATCCTCTCAAAACCATAGGAAGAGAGACAAGCGAGGACTAACCACCCTCTTCTTGTGGCACCTAGGAAGACCAACAGAACTCGCTGAACAGGTTTAAAGTCATCAGTAGGCTTTTTTTTCCTTTTTAGATTCTCTCTTTTTTTCTTTATTTTTTCTTCCCTCAAGTGAGACAGTAAGAGGTGGAGTGACAAAGGATCCAGAGACAGATTCAAAGGGAGAGCATAAGGCTAACCCTCAAAACTGAAAAATGGAGACAAATGTCACTTTGATACCCCGCAGAGCTGGCATTTTATTGTTTATGTGTATTATTATTATGCTTTCATTATTTTCTTTTATTAGTATTTTTTATTTCTCTTCACTATATTTAGTTTTCCTCATTTTATTTCTGTTTAATTGCACTGTTTGACTGATTTTCCTTATCCCCTCTTTATCATTTTTTATCTTTCTTCTCTCACTTCACCTGTGTTCCAATAACATACAACTCTTGATTAGGTACTTTCTATTCTGGTTATCCAAATCATATATTTCTTGTCATATTATTATTGTTCCAGTACAAGTGTAAAAAATTCTTGTTCCATACAATTGCACATACAACACACCAACCGTCCCTGATTGTAGCCCACTTCAGTTCAATCCTGAGCATTATTATTATTGTGCTTAACTCTATTCTCTCTCACACTAACCTACTTTCTATCCTTTACTCTAACTATATCACATCATCTAACCTTACACAAATGCTCTGTTTTCTGAATTCATCTTACTACCATGCTCTTCTGTGACAAGAGTCTTATCTCTCTTTCACATTTTATAAAAGCTTACTAGTTGGGTGGAATATTGCAATTAACTCTATACTTATGCAAAGAATCTCCTATCTTTTCTCTACTTGCTGGTACTATAAATCCCATAAAATACTCTCCTGCTCTCTTAATCCATTTTGCCTTCCCCCTGCCACAGATCACATACAAGAATAGGTGGGAGCTGCAAACATCAGTATGCCTGGTGTAGGATAAAAACCACCAAGAAAGGAACCACCAAAAGGTAAAGACCCAAGTACAACAAGAGGGCCCATAAAAACAGAAGAAAGGGAAAACCTATAGCATCCAGACAAAGAGATCAAAGAGACTGCATCACTCACTCTCAAAGAATTCCTACCACAAAAGTTCACCCTACAAAGACAGCTAGCAAAGTGAAACATCAGGAAGTGCAGAAAGAAACAAAAAGAGTCACCTACAATGGGAAGAGAGAAAGACAACATGCAATCAAAAGGAATGGAAGACTCCTCACTAAAAGAGTTAAACAACATGAGGTAAGCAAACTATCAGATATATAATTCAAAATAATGGTCATAAAGATGCTCAAGAAACTCACAGACAACTAACTACAAAGAACTGAGTGAGAACTGCATCAGCATGAAGAAGGAAATAGAAACTATAAACAAAAAAAAACAGAAAGAAAAGAACAATAAAATCTCAGAAATAAAAAACACACTAGAAAAAATTACAAGCAGGTTGGATGAAGCAGAGGATTGAATCAGCAAGCTGGAGGACAAGGTAGAAAAATACACCCAGAAAGAGCAAAAAAAGGAAAAGAGACACAGAAAGAATGAACAGGTGGTAAGGAAGCTGCACAACAACATGAAACATAATAATATCTATATGACAGGAATATGAGAAGGAGAAGAAGAGGAGCAAGAGATAAAAAATCTGTTTGAAAAATTAAAGATGGAAAACTTCCCTAATCTGATCAAAGAAAAAGTCACATGAATCTAGGAAAAACAGAGAGTCCCAATCAACAAGAATCTAAATAGGCCCACTTCAAGACACATCATAATCAAAATGGGAAAGACAAAGAGACAAAGAGAGAATCTCAAATGCAGCAAGGGAGAAACAGGAAGTAGCATAAAAGGAAGTCCTGATAAGGCTAGCAGCTTCTTCCCCATGGAAAATTTCCAACCCAGAGGAGCATGGCAAGGAATGTGCCTAGTAACAGAAAACAAAGGCATACAACAACACTAATCTATGTAGCAAGGCTCTCACTTATAATGAAAGGCCAAATAAAGAGTTTTCAAACAAAAGTAGGCTCAAAGAATGCACCTCTTGCAAATCAGCACTGCAAGAGATGTTAAAGAAACTACTTTAAGAAAAGGAAGAAAAAGAGTGAGAGAGAGAAACACAGGTATAAAGGAAGTAAAATGGCAATAAATAAGTCCCTATCAATAATAACCTTAAATATAAATAACTTAATGATCCAATTAAAAGATATGCAGTAGTTCAATAGATAAGAAATCATGACCCACACATATGCTGCCTACAAGAGACCCAACTCAGAACAAAAAAACTCCACACACTTAACCTGAAGTGTTGGAAAAAAACATTCCAAGAAAAAGGAAAGGGGAAAAAAAGCCAGGGTAGCAGTACTCATATCAGACAAAATAGACTTTAAAAAACAACAACAAAAAGAGATCCAGAAGAACACTTCATAAATTCAAGAAGATGGAAAAATTCATCAAGAAGACATAAACATTGTAAATAGATATGCACCCAACATAGGGGCACCCAAATACATAAAGAAAAACTTGGAGGACTTCAAGAAAGATATTGACACCAACACAATTATACTAGGGGATTGTAACATCCCAATGTCAAAAATGGATAGATCTTGCAAACAAAATATCAACAAAGATATTGCAGTACTGAACAATGTCCTAGATCAAATGGGCTTAATTGATATATATAAAACCTTTCATCCCAAAGTAGCAAAATACACAGTCTTTTCAAATGCACATGGAACATTTCAAAGATAGACAACATGACAGAACACAAAACAAGCCTCGAAAAATTCAATAAAATATAAATCCTATTAAGCATTTTCTCTGAACAGAAGGCATTGAAACTAGAAACCAAACTCAAGGAAAAACCTCAAAAGCACTGGAACTCATGGAGATTGAATAGCATGCTATTACAATGAATGGGCCAAGAATCAGATCAAGGAGGAAATCAAAATTCCTGAAAATAAATGAAAATGAACTCACAAAAACCCAAAACTTATGGGGCACAGCAAAGGTAGTCCTGAGAGGGGAGTTCATAGTGATACAAGTCTACCTAAAAAAAAGACAAAAAGAAACATTTCAAATAAACAACCTAACCCTACGCCTACAAGAACTAGAGGAACAACAACAAAGACTACCCACAGAAAGTATAAGGAGGAAATAATCAAGATCAGAGCAGAATTAAATGACATACAAACAAAAAACACAATTCTAAGAATCAATAAATCCAGGAGTTGGTTCTTTGAAAAGATAAACAAAATCGACAAGCCTTTAAGCAAACCTATCAAGAAAAAGAGAGACAGGATCTAAATAAACACAATTAGAAATGAAAGAGGAGAGATTACAACGGATATCACAGAAATACAGGGGATTATAAGAAATTACTATGAAGAACCGTATGCCAAGAAATTTGAAAACCTAGGTGAAATGGACAAACTTCTAGAAAAATATGATCTTCCAAAATTCAATTAAAGAAGCAGAGAGCCTGAATAGACCAATAACAGCAGATGAAATTGAAGCAGTAATCAAAAAGCTCCCAACACACAAAAGCGCTGGGCCAGACAGTTTCACAAGAGAATTCTACAAAGCATTTAAGGAAGATCTACATCAGTCCTTCACAGACTACTCCAGAAAATTCAGGGAGACAGGAGACTCCCAAACTCTTTTTATAAAGCCAGCATCATCCTAATCTCAAAAACAGATAAAAACACAACAAAGAAAGAAAACTTCAGGCCAATATCGCTGATGAACATAAATGCTAAAATTCTCAACAAAATACTGGCAAACCGCATCCAGCAATACATTAAAAAGATTATACCTCATAATCAAATGGAATGAATCCCAGGAATGCAAGGATGGTACAATGTTCGCAAATCAATGAATATAATACATCACACAAAAAAGCAAAGGCAAAAATCATATGATCATATCAATAGATTCAGAAAAACCATTTGATAAGGTACAGCATCCATTTATGGTAAAAATGCTCAGCAAGGTTGGAGTAGAGGGAGCATTCCCCAACACAATGAAGGCCATATACAAGAAACCTACTGCCAACATCATACTCAATGGACAAAAACTAAAAGTGTTCCCACTAAGATCAGGAACAAGACAAGGTTTTCCACTTTCACCACTTCTATTCAACATAGTATGGGAAGTCCTAGCCACAGCAATCAAACAAGAAAAGGAAATAAAATGCATTCAAATTGGAAAAGAGGAAACAAAACTGCCATTGTTTGCAAATGATATGATAGCATACATAGAAAATCCTATAGATCACCAAAAAACTACTTTACCTAATAAGCTAATTTTGGTCCCAAAGCAGGATACCAAGTCAACATTCAGAAATCAAAGTCATTTTCTACACTGATAATGGAATACCAAGATCACCAAATAAGAAAAAAAAATTCTATTTGCTATAGCAACAAGAAAATTAAAGTACCCAGGAATAAACTTTACCAAGGATGTGCAAGACCTAAACACAGAATATCACAAAACCCTGAAGAAAGATATTAAGGAAGACACAAATAAGTGGAAGCATATACCTTCTTCATGGACTGGAAGAATCAACATCATCAAAATGTCCATATTACCCAAAGCAATTTATACATACAACACAATCGTTATTAAAATACTAATCACATATTTTACATATATCCAGCAAATATTTAAAAAATTAATAAGGAATTTTATTATGGGAACATAATAAAATTATATGAAAACATAAACAACCCCAAGTAGCTACAACAATTTTAAAAAAGGAAAACAGCCCTGGCTGGTGTAGCTCAATGGATTGAGCACAGGCCTGTGAACCAGAGGATCATGATTCGATTCCCAGTCAGGGCATATGCCTGGGTTGTAGGCCAGTTCCCAGCAGGGGACACACAAGAGGCAACCATACATTGATGTTTCTCTCCCTCTCTCCTTCCCTTCCTCTGTAAAGATAAATAAATAAAAATATTTAAAGATATTTTTTATAAAAGAAATACAAATAAGAAGAATCACAATACCTGACCTCAAACTATATTACAAGGCCATGGTAATCAAAACAATCTGGTACTAGCATAAGAACAGACAAATAGATCAGTGGAATAGAGTAGAGATTCCAGAAATAAACCTAAGTCTCTATAGTCAAATAATATTCAACAAAGGGGGAAAACATATACTCAATTTTATGGAGTAAAAATATCCTTTTTAACAAATGGTGTTGGGAGATCTGGACAGCTACATGCAAAAAAATGAAACTTGACTACCAAGTCACACCATGTATAAAAATAAAATCAGGCTGAATAAAAGACTTAAATATTAGTAACTACCATAATACAACTACAGAAGAATATGAGGAGAAAATCTCAGATGATCCACACAGCAATATTTTCACCAATATGTCCCCTAAAGCAAGGGACATGAAGGAACTGATGAACAAATGGGACTTCATCAAAATAAGAAGCTTCTGTATGGCCAAATAAAACAGCATTAAAATAAAAATAGATCCAACCATATCAGAAAATATGTTTGCAAATCATACCTCAGACAAGGCTTCTATCTCCAAAATGTATAAAGAACTCACAGGTCTCTACTCCAGGAAGAGAAACAGCCCAATTAAAAAATGAGCAAAGGGCCTAAATAGACAGTTCTCTAAGGAGAACATACAGAATGCCCAGAGACATATGAAAGGATGCTCAGCGTCACTAGCCATCAGAGAGATACAAATTAAAACCACACTGAGATATCACTTCACACAGCTCAGAAAGGCCATCACAATCAAATTAACAACATGTGCTGGTGAGGTTGTGGAGAACAGAGAACCCTGGTTCACTGTTGTTGGAATGTCAGACTGGTACAGCTACTGTGGAAAATAGTATGGGATTTCCTCAGAAACCTTAAAATTGAACTAACTTTTGACCTGGCAATTCCACACCAATCCAAAAGAACCTATGCATCCCAATGTTCATAGGAGCACAATTTACAATAGCCAAGTGCTAGAAACAACCTATGTGCCCAGCAGTAAATGAATGGATCAAAAAACTATAGTACGTTTACACAATGGAATTCTACCCTGCAGAAAGAAAGGAGCCTCTTCTTCTACCCTTTGTGACAGCACGGATGGAACTGGAAAGCACTATGCTAAGTGAAATAAGCCAGGTGGTGAAAGACAAATACCATATGATCTCACCTCTAACAGGAACCTAAACAACAACACAAACAAGCAAACAAAATATACAAATAGTCAACAAAACAAACAAACAAGCAAAGTGTAACCAGAGACTTTGAAATAAAGAACAAACTGATTGTAAGTACAGAGGAGGGCAGATGGGATAATGGTGGGAGAAATGGGAAGTGTCATCAAGGAACATGTATAAAGAACACATGGACAAAGCCAACGGGGGGTGGGATGGAGGGTGGGAGGTGGGGATGTCTGGAGTGAGAGGGAGTGCTGAGAACAAAATGGAGACAACTATATTTGAACAAAAATTTAAAAAAGAAGAATTAACTCCCTGTCAGCCCTGGTTTAGATAACTTCAGAGATTTCCATCTCTTTGGATAAATATTCAGTTTTCTTAACTGTTCAGGGTAGGGTCCAGGTGGATGAAAGGAACCTCCTTTTGGCAGAAGATACGGATCTTGATATCCCCTCATCAGCTTCCCCTCACAGCCTCTGCTTGGTGCTGCTCATCAGGTTACATGAGCTGACCCCCTCCAGCTTTTCAAGACATCTGCTACTTCCACCACAGCAGCCATAGCCAATTGTCCTTTTGCAAAAGACATTAAGACATGATTTACTAATCCAGATGCAAGTGTGGGGACAGACAAAATGAAGAGCATGTGTAATTTCTCTGACCACTTTTATTTTCTGCGAATAAGAAGCAAGATGATAAGTTGATTGAAGAAGACCTGAGAGGGAAGAGTGTAAGAAGAGTCATGAACAAGGGCCAGAACAACTGATAGAACAGAGAAATGTACTCAGATGTCCACATGAAATAAAGGTCCACCAGAGGCTTGTTGTCATAAGTTCTAGTTGGTCAGCCTGGGCATATGTTTTTCTCTCTCCACATTTAGCTATTTGGTGCAAGCACAGAGTAGGTGGACAATATATTTTGTAAGTGGTTTTGCAAGGTAAGTCTGATTAAAAGAGATAGGGAAAATATTGGATGTGATAGAGTGTGGGGGCAATTTTGCCCACGAGTCCCCCCCCCCATCTGCCACGGATGAAAATAAACTACCAAGACATAATCTACTTGGGGAGGAAAGGTGGTCAATCTCTCACAGGAGAAGGACCAAGAACTTCTTCTTCAATGGCTTTTATTAGGTTGTAATACATAATACAGGTAAGGCTCATCAATCAGTGTCAGGTGGCAAGGATCAAACAGTAGATAACATTTCAAAGAAATCTGAGGGCTTAATCTGAGTCAGTGTCTGTCAGGAAACAGGGTTGCAAAAACTTTGGGAGGCATACTAATTTCCTGCTCGGATCTTTATCATATGAATGAAAGCACTCTTAGCAAAGCAGGCTTCACAGGACTTTAGGAACTCTTACTTATGCCCGATTACCCCGGAACCTGCTCTAGCTGGGAAAGGGCTGGCTGCACTGCCCTACCAGTCATAGGTTTTTAGGCTTAAGTGGATTAGAGCCGGGAAGTTCTTCTCCCAGATGGAAATGGGGACTCACGCTATGTCAGAATAGCCAAGGGGCAAGGGTCCATCACCCCCTCTTTGATGCAGCTTTCTGAGTCCCTCCCTCAGGGCCTCCCAAGTGATCATGCCTGGCTTAGGTTGCCTCTCCTCTAAGGGGTCTAACCCATCACTGACTAACTGCCCAAGCATGGGGGACAGGGGGAGAAAGATGGATGAAGAAGAAGTAGCACTGCTGCCAGGGAGATAAGCTTTGTCTCCTTAGTGGCTCACAGTCCAGAGGTGGCTCACTCAGCCTTATCCATGAGGGGCAGTTACAACCCCTGAAACCAGGCAGAGCAGTCCCCAATGATAGAAGGAAGTGGTTGTAATGATAAAGCTAGAATCTAAGCTTTATGGAGGGGAAGGAAACATAAGGGGATGAGGGACAATGAAAGAGCCACAGGAAAAATGAGCTGTTGGTTCAGAGTATGATTGAAGGAGGGGTAATAAAAGATAAGCAGAAATGAAAGAAAGGTTTGACTGAAGACTAGGATGCTTAAAATGTAGGCTTTGGAGTTTGTGGTTATTGTTTGGTGTGATGCAGAATAAGAAACTAAAATGGTATCTAGGGTGAGTTTTTTTGAAGAAGAGGTCAAGGAACTGAGGGACCAGAATATTGAAGGGATCATGTACATGGATATTTTAATCAACAAAAAATAAGGTAGTAGTTGTAATCAGAAGACCAACAGTAAGCCAGATTATTAACCCCGGGGTTATAAATGACAACAGTGGTTGTGACATTGAAATCCAGGAAATCTGGAGGAAGAAAGAGGAAGAAAGAGAAGTGGGAATCTGGAAATCATGATGCAAAGAGAAACAGGGAAAATCATCTACTCCATGCACAGGCTCACCATTAGGAGTGTAGAAGATAGAAAGTTGCTTTTTGAAATGCCAGCAAGAAATTGAAGCATTAAATTCCAAGCTGTAAAATATGGCATTAGTAACAAGAAATTTATTCTTTGTCTGAGACATTTCTTCCCTCTCCGCAGACTGCCTTGCCCAATATTTGTAGATTTTTTAAAGGATGCTGATTCTGAGGCCAAAAGACAAAACATGTTAAATGGTGGCTTTGTGAAGAAGGGCATTATCCCAGCTTATAAGAAATGTGAGAGTCTGTTAATGCAGAATTGTATTTGTTATATTTGGCTTCAGAGGCAAGAATTCTAGAATGACAGATCTGAGATTTTATTACCGCTCACTTTAGTCTTTGTCCTAAGGAACTACAATAGACAGCTTGGAATTGTGTGCTATTTTTCACACTGTATGGGTGGGAAAATTAAGCTCTTAATAATTAAGACATGGGTAATTGGTAATTGTGTGTACCTGAAAGTAGTCATGCCACATGTAAGTCCAAGAAACTGATAAT
This sequence comes from Sturnira hondurensis, assembly GCF_014824575.4. Taxonomy (NCBI): domain Eukaryota; kingdom Metazoa; phylum Chordata; class Mammalia; order Chiroptera; family Phyllostomidae; genus Sturnira; species Sturnira hondurensis. The sequence goes on from NW_028096087.1 coordinate 466,060, forward strand.
TGCCTTTTTTTCCTGAAAATGGACATGATTGCTTATGAGTTATTTTGTAATAAATGCTGAGTCATTGTCTACTCCCCTGGAAATGCGATTAGTGATTTGGTGGGGGTTAGAATTTTCTCAGTGTGGAAGCCTTACCACTATTCATACCAGTCTCTTTGGAGAAAGATTTCTGAATTTAAACATACCTAAAATAATAAAGAGACAATAGGGGGAAATTTTTACAAAAAGAAAATCAAACTTTCCAAGCAAAGCTTATTTGAATTCAATGCAAAAGGAAAGTTGGTGGTAAAATTATTTTCTGGATAAAAATTTATAATCACAGTATTAAACTATTCTCAACTCTTCCCCACTGGCACTATTCTTATGGGAAACTATGGAGAGGAAGGGAAGCAATTATAAGTATGAATACAGAATAACTGCCGATTTTTTTTTAAATTTCACCTCCATTTCCAGGCTTTAATCATCTCAAGTAAAGGATTAAATTTATCCATAATCTTCAAGTTACTGTTTTCCCAAAACACTTTCTTGCCTATGATGAGTCAAAGAAATAATCAAAGGGTTCTTTCAAGTCATGGCATCTGTGCTGTGGTGTCAGTAGAAAAGTTCTTCTTCTGCCAGACCAGCCATTGCCCCGGTACTGAGAGTACCATATAAATAAATATGAATGGATGCAATCATGTATTTTGTACACACAGACATTCTCAATTATGTCATTGAGTGAAATGCAAAAATGAAAGGTTCACCAGGAGAATCTTCCTGAAGAGGTTATGTAAAGTGTCAGTACTGGACAAGGTAATTAATGTTCTCAATGCCTTGATTAGCCATGGTACAAAATTTTATTTTTCTAAATCTGTCTGATTCTTCAGCCAATAGCACTTGCCTGCTTGATTAGGCAACAGTGACCTTTCATTGTGTGAGAAACTAGAGAGATGTTCAGATTAGCCTGACCTGCTGAACTAGACCTCACACTGCACACAGCAGATTCCCCATGCTTTGTAGGGATCATTGCAGATGTGCCCAGCAAACCTGATACAATGCAATGATTTACAGAGCAGGTGCAGTCAAGTGACTGCCAGCTTGATAGTACAATAACATAAGTTTGCTTTATCAAAAATAAGTCCTCACAACGTCTCTTTGAATAGCAACTTCTAAAGCAAATAAAAATAATTTTTATTGGGTTTTTAACATCTATTGTGCAAAATAAAGTATCTCTGTAACTAAAAATTAATTTGCCATCACGTCTGCAGTCCTATCAAACTCCTATCAGGATCAGGAGAAGTGAGTTGAAACAAAGGTTAAAATTCCTTGTCTCCCTATGAATACAAGAATTCGTCATTTATACAAACACTTGCCTGGTTAAAGACCACAACCTTTTCACACAGGTTTGTTCAAGCACATATTTTGAAAGAGAAAATATTTGGTTTGGTTGTTTTGTGTGTGTGTGTGTGTGTGTGTGTGTCATCCTTTTTGTCACTCTTCCTTCAGGTTTCACAGTTCTTCTGATTGACCCCTACTCAACAAAAGAAACCCCCAAACAGGTCTGCCCACCTTTCCTCCCAGCCAGGACCCACACTCGTCCTTCAAAATTTATCAGTCCTCTGCCCTGGCCAGGTAGGTCAGTTGGTTGGAGACACATCCCTTAAACTAGAAAGATTGTGGTTTCTATTCCCAGTCAGGTCATATACTTAGGTTGTGCTAGGTTGCTGGTTTGGAACAAGTGGGGACACCTATGGAAGGCAACCAATTGATATTTCTCTCTCATATCTCTCTCTCTCTCCCCTCCCTCCTTTCCTCCCTCTTTCCTTCCCTGCCTCCCTTTCTGTCTCTCTAAAAAAATCAATAAACATCTTTGGCTGAGAATTTTTTAAAAACTTAGTTCTCCATTGAGTTACTCCGAGAATCTCTATGTCTAATTTTGGAAACATGTCCATACCCAGGTATTATTGTACAATAATTCTTTTGTAACATTGCTAATTTTATAATATATTTGCATCTAAATTTGAATTAAAGCCAAGGGGCTAAAACCCAAACGTCCTCCACATACACACACACACACACACACATTGCTATGTTTCTTTCTGGGTCATGGGCTCTATAGGAGAATCTGATGTGAGGCACATGTCATGGGTCACATGCAATGGTTTCATGGCTCCTTCATGCCATGATGCCCACTCACCCATGGCAGAATAAATATTGACATAGTTCTCCTTATCAGACTGGTGACTCCAGCTCAGATGAATGATGGTTAATTCTTAGGAAACAGCCACCCCAAGCCCTGTCTTCCCAAAACAGATTCTTGTATCTAACAGAAGAATGGAGCATTAAGGTTTAGAAGTTCAGAACAGTTCCAAAGACATAATGTTTTTTAAGCGGGTTATGAGGGGAAACTGAAAAAAAAACTGCTAAGAAGATTCTAGAGGGATCTGATAAAGGTGGTTCTACGTGAAAGAAAGTAGATATTAGAGGACTGAGGAGGCCAGGTGGAGATCAGATAGAATTCTCAAGAAGTTATTCCCTGAAGGACTGCTGACACCAGAAGCAGGAGTTCAAACCATGCAATCCAGAAAGACCAGGTGATCAATGGAAACTCAGATGCACAGCCAAAATAGGGAAAGGTGAGGGTCATAAAACCTAATGATAAAGAACAGAAAAAGCTTATTCATGTTGGTTATTCAAGCATTCATGTATTCACAAATATTTCCTAAGTGACTATTATATATAAAAAATTGCTTTGGGTCTATGTATCATAATGAGTCCTTACTCTTGTAAAGCACACACATGATTTATCAAGGAAGATACAAAATAAAACAAGCAATAATGTTTTGTATGCAGTGAACACCAAGAAACACAAAGTAAAAGCACCTAGCACCTCCATAGAGGTGGAGTGTAGGTAGGGTCAGCTGAGTGGTGTTAATGAAGGATTCCTGAAGGAACATTTAAACTCAGATATATCAATAGTTCTCAACTCAATGAGACCCAGTGCTTTCTTTGCTACAAATAGCTTCTAGCATACTCTTTATTATCCCGGAACGAAATCACAGGTAACACAGCCTTCCTATAGGTATTATAGGATACTAAACTATAATAAATAAAAGAAAAATAAAAACTATTTATAATAATTTGTAATTCAGTGTACAAATGTATTGCTCTTTTAATTAGGAAGTCATAAAGTCACCGTGTAAGTGACAGCTTCAAATCTGATTCAGTATTAAGGATCCAAATCCTGTGAAGGCATTGATGTTGGTTAATTTTTATAGGTAATAAACAACTCTTGTTTAAGTTCAAAATACAAACAATTGTCTACCTTTGTTTGATACAGTAGCTGAATTTCTGGAAAATTCAACATATATTAAATGTTGTAAAATAGATTTTGTATCATATATTAAAAGGAGTCTCCTACCAGAGAAGGGTTTTCCTATAAGGCTATCAAGAGGGATATCAGAATGTCACACGTACACACAGAATTCATTGTTCTCTGGGGCTGTCCCATGTGTTGTATTCATATATAAACCTGATTTATAAACTCCCTGGACCCCTCTCACTACATGTTATTTGTGCCTCCCACCTCGATTAAAAGCACTGCTCTTAAATACTGTAATTCCAAAGTGAGGTTGTGTAACTTGTGGCAAGTTTGTCTATAGCCCAGAGGCAGGCTTCATGGGCAGGCTTGTTCTATAAAGCCCAGGCTCATTGGTTCAGGTGCGTTGAGCCCCTGCCCAATTCTGTACCTTTGGGAGAGCATAAGACTCAGGCCTGACCAAAGTATCCCATTTGCTTTCACAGCAGGTGACCCAGGGATGAAATTTGAGGCCCATCAGAAGCCTCTCTTAGTTGCAGGCTTGGATTGTTGAAGGAAAATGCCTTCTTTTCTCTAGGAATGAGATGCAAGCAAAATGCAAAGCATTCTCATACAAAACAACATACTTCTTGAGTTCATGACAAATATGAATGCCTTGAAAATGGGTTCTCTTTCACTAACATTTATTAAGTTAACTAAATAGTAGATACAAAAATGTGTGTGAGAGGTCTGATTCTTCTTCCCTTCTGGTTTTCCTGTCAGAAGGCAGAATTCCACGGGTTGGCTCTGCACTTCTCTCTGAGTCTTTGCTTACTTTGTTCCAGAGGAGGGTGATACTCTTGAACTGATAATTAATATGAGGCAAAACCTGGCATATAGTTCTTCATCTTGGTGAGGAACACCTGTGCTCAGAGAACCAGTGTTCTCTATGTTCAGTGCCATAAGCTGTACTGAGACCCACTGTTATAGTTTGAATTGTGTTCCTCGTAAAAATATATGTTGAAATCATAATCCTCACTACTTCAGAATGTGATCTTAATTGGGAAATCAAGTATTTGCTGATGTCATCAAATTAAGATGAGCTCACTAAAGTAGGCTCCAATAAAACTTCTTAGAAGAGTTTGCTGTGTTTCAGTGTTTCCTGTATTGCTGTATGCTCTTTGACTACTTAAAGACTATACCTAGATTCTGATCACCTCTTATGCCTTCACTTTTCCCCTAAGGCACTGCTATGACATACTCTTAATGAATGGGCTTGAATTAAGGGGGTCATGAGGACATGGAAGAAGCTGAATAATGTTCAGATATGGAAAATAATTTGAAGCGAATTACACTGGGACCATAAAAATTTTCATGCTGTCTTTACACTTATCCCTAGTGTAATTTCAAAATAGCAGCCAAAGTAACCTGCCACAGAATATGTATAAATAACCCATGGACAAAGCCAAAGGAGGGTAGGATTGAGGGTGGGAGTGAGTGGGGCAGGGAAGAGTGGTGGTGGTGGGGATGGAGACAGCTCTATTTGAACAATAAAAAGGAAATTAAAAAACATAAAAATAAAGTAGACTCTTAATCCAGTATTGCTAGTATCCTCATAAGGGGAAAATTTGGACAAAAAGGTGAATGGGAAGAATGTCACATGAAAACAGAGGCAGAAATTGTTGTGCTGCAACTGCAAGTCAAGGACTGACAGCCACCATCAAAGCCAAAAAGAAACAAGGAAGGATTCTACTCTACATGTTTCAGGGGGAGCATGGAACTTATGACATCTTGAGCTCAGATTTCCAGCCCCTATAACACTGAGACAATACGTCTCTGTTGTTTTTCCATCCAATTTCTGACATCCTATTACAGTATCCTTAGCCAAGTAATACACTCACTCTTCAGGGAGGCCTGCCTCCACAAGTGTCCTTAGTGGTAAGTAGATCAACCTGCCTCTGGGTTCAATACTAGCAGCTCACTTCGACACCAGGTCTAAAACCACATTTTCCAAATTTACTCTTTCTAACAATATTTTGGCCCACATTTGTAGCTCCTACTTTAATTTTTTTTTATTTTTTAGATACCCAGCAGAGTTGAAAGGTGGCATTTATTGAGAACCCTTCAGAAATACCCATCACCCTTAACTAATAAGGTATACTACAAATTTCCATACCGTAAAAAATTTCTTTGGGAACAAAAATTACTTATCATCGTATAACTCCCCTGGGTATTCCATACATTTTTGCAACAACATTGATAAATGGGAAGTTGTTGATAGATATAAAGTTATTGAAATCAAAGAGCTGTTAAAATAAAAAATGCTAACTACAATTGCTGTACTATGATATATAACCTAATTTTTAGACTCACTTTATTATCTAACTGGCTTTAGGATAAAAGAACAGGACATATCAAAGTGAGAATGAACCTTATGGCCAAAGTTCAGTGCATTGTGAAGATCACACAGAGAGCAGCAGCACTAGGGGGGAGGTAGGCACTCCTGCAATCCAATCTTACTCCTGCTTTTATAGATGAGGACAGAGTCCCAAGTGTATCAAAGAACAGAGCTCATTTTCTGATCTTAAGTTCAGTTACCTTTCTAGTACTTCACCTTTGAAATATTTTAATAACCTCCATGGAAATGGCCTCTTCCCAGATCCTCCTGCAGCCTCAAAAATGGAAGGTATGGTGTCTCTCAGACTCCCTATCAGGCCAAAGCAAAAGGATGTGGTCAACGAGAAAGATGCAGAACAAGAAGTTGGCTTCTACATTGACACACAGGAAGAATTCAGCAGGGAAATATGAGCCTACTTGTCTTCTTTCAGTGTTTAAGACAATATGTACTTCTTCAGAAGCATCTTTTTTAGAAAACTGGGAAAAATGGCAACTAATTGCTCTGCCCAAAATGTCCCACCTTTGCAAGTACAACTCTGCAGTATTCTCCACATGTTGTAGAAGGGCTGAGGTATGGGTGGCTGGAGAACAATTGTACACATCCCCAAAAGACTGATCTTCTATCAACAGAATTACTATGAGCTCCTAGGGAGTTATAACAAGTATATTTCTCCACTTTTCTGTTTCCGTCATAAAGAATTATTTACAGCACCACATACAAATATTTCACTTTCAGAGATGTATAGATTTCACATGCCAAATGAGAACATACTTTCAGTGTTTTGTATACTTCATCTTTTTCTTCCCAATTTTTTTATTTAATTATTTTTCAAGTACAGTTTTCTGTCTATTACTCCGATCCCCTCCCACCCCATGCTCCCCCTCCCTCCCATTTCCACCCTTCTCAGTTGTTGTCCATGTATCCTTTATATATGTTCCTCTAAATCTCTCCCCTATTTCCCCTGAAATTCCCTCCCCTCTCCCCTCTGGTCACTGTCAGTCTGCTCTCTATTTCAGTGTCTTTGCTTATATTTTGCTTGCCTGTTTGTTTTGCTGTTTAGCTTCCTGTTAAAAGTGAGATCATATGGTATTTGTCCTCCAACACCTGGCTTATTTCACTCAGCATAATGCTTTCCAGTTCCATCCATGATGTTGCAAAAGGTAGGACCTCCTTCTCTCTTTCTGCAGCATAAAATTCCATTGTGTATATGTACCATAGTTTTTTGATCCATTCATTTACTGACGGGCACCTAGGTTGCTTCCAACTCTTGGCTATTGTAAATTGTGCTGCTATGAACACTGGGGTGCATATGTTCTTTGGGATTGGTGTTTTAGGGTTCTTAGGATACAATCCTAGCAGTGGAATTGCTGGGTCTTACTGATATGTCCCCTACAGCAAGGAATATAAAGGAAAGAATAAACAAATGGAATATCATCAAAATAAAAAGCTTCTGCGCAGCTAAAGAAAACAGCATTAAAATAAAAAGACAACCAACTGTATGGGAAAACATATTTGCCAATGATACCTCAGACAAAGCTTTAATCTCCAAAATATACAGAACTCACACGACTTCACTCTAAGAAGACAACTAACCCAATTAAAAAATGGGGAAAGGACTTGAACAGACACTTCTGCAAGGACATACAGAGGATCCAGAGACACATGAAGAGATGCTCAATATCGCTTGCTATCAGAAGAGAGATGCAAATTAAAACCACAATGAGATACCACTTTACACCAGTGAGAATGTCTATCACAAACAAAACAATAAACAACAAATGTTGGAGAGGGTGTGGGGAAAAGGGGACTCTGGTCCACTGTTGGTGGGATTGCAGACTGGTACAACCATTATGGAAAACAGTATGAAATTTTCTCAGAAAACTAAAATTGTACTTGCCTTTTGATACTTCATCTTTTAAGAACAGATACACTACCAAGTAAACAATTGTTCAACTATTCGGGAGCACCCAATTTCTTGAAAGGAAAAAAATCAGCTGTAATTAAAGTCATATATTTTGCACATCTCTTGCTGTTCCCATCACCCCCTTAAGCCAGACAGACTTGGGAGAAAAAAATGCTTCCCCAGCAAACCTGTGGCCACAGTCCCTTCATTATCCAGTGGTTACAAATAGAGGTCATAGTAGTCAATTGCTCATCTTCATATGCATCTTAGCTGGAACCTGGCACAGACTTTGAATTCAGGTACTTCTTGGTTTGAATATAGCCTCCACCAGTTGTGAACTGTGATATCTTAGCTTTGTTAATTTCATCTTTTCTCTAAAATGTAAATAATATATATTTCTAGAGATTATTACAAAACCAAATAAAATGTCTAAGAAGCACCTACCCTTTGTGAGTGAATTTGTCTAATGTAACGCTTGTTTCCTCATGCTATAGCATCCTTGAGAAGTAATCAAGCACAGAAGGATGATGATAATGATGATAGTAAATCATTATGTAGCATTCACAATGGGCAAGGCACTATGCTAAACTCTCGATGTATATTTTTAATTAATATAATCCTCACAGTGTCCCCACAAGGTGTTCTACAGATAATGAAACCAAGGGAGATTTACTCACTTCTCCGAGGTTACCTAGCTAACAAACAGTAGAGCCAGGGTTCCAGTCCAGACAGCCACTAGTATTCATTGCAGGTAGTCACTCCTAGTCTGTGATCTTGGTCCCCACCTTATGTTCAGTCTTGCAGTGTGACAATATTCACAGCAGTCTTTGACTTCCAATTTTCCTTTTTAAAATAAGATTCTTTTAGTTTTCCTTTACTTGCTGGATTGAAAAAGGTGCTCTTGCAATTTTCCATGTCTCTTTAAATTGTTGATCTTTCTACAAACCATTGGTCTCTCCTGTCTCCTTTACCTTCTAATCTGGCATCACCCTCTCCCTCTCTGCTCTCCCAACACATTGACCTTCTTTTGGTTCCTCACACATAGCATACTCCCTCCTCTGCATGGAACACTATTTTCTTTCCTCTTATCTTTAAATAACTATATTTATTCCTCAGATCTCAGCCCAATTATCTCCCCAAGGAAGACTTCTTGGATCTCTGAACAGTGGAACATGCATAGTTCCACAGACCTTTCCTGAACACCACCTATCCAGACAGTAGCGACCATGTGCCTTATTTTGCTCATCTTGTGTTCATAAAGTCTGGACAAGTGCGACACACATAGTAGGAGCTCACTAAACATTTGCTAAAGGAATGAATAAAGCTTCTCTCTGGTTAAAAGTGTTCAACAACGTCAACCCTCCCACAACTTTTCTTAATTCACCCTTTACTACTTTCACTGGTCTTGGAAACTTTCATAATTGGAGATACAGAAAGTATTCTTCCATTTTGTAGAAGAGTCGGGAGTCACATCTCTTTTATTTTATCTTTATTGTGGTGTAGGTACAGTTGACTGACCTTTTTCCCTATTGCTCTCTCCAGTCCCATCCTCACCACTCTCACAGTCAATCCCCCTGCAATTCTACATGCTCATGAGTCATCTGTTTACGTTCCTTGGTTTCTTCCTTCCCCTTCTTTACCCCATTACCCACATCCCCACTCCTCTCTGGTCACTGACAGTTTGTTCTTTATTTCTATGTCTCTGGTTATATATGCTCATTTGTTTGTTTTGTTGATTAATTCCACTTATAGGTGAGATCATATCCTATTTGTCTTTCACCACCTGGCTTATTTCACTTAGCATAATACTGTAGGGGACCAGTTTGTTTAAGTCTGGCAAGTGTGAATCAGCTCTGTATGGAAAACCTACTGAAGCAAAGTGGAGTGCAGGAGCCAGACCTTCAAACAGAATTTTCCAGTGGGAATCAGGCCTAGAAAATGCATACAGATTGTTATGGCTTGCTCTTGCAGAAACTTCATTACCCTGGCCTAAAACAACAAATGTGTATTGTCCATCTTCAAGGTAATTTCCAAAGCCTATATGAGTTCTCCGAAGGACAAAGCTAATCGGTTCATCGCCATTCCCTTCTGCATGTTATTTTCATTTTCTTGATTGTACCTAAAACGTAGACAATAATGTTCTATGTAATAGATAATAAATATTTTTCTGATGTATGACTCCTGAAAAAAATAAAAGCTTGTCTAGGCAAGGGTCGAGGCACTCCCCTCTTCAGGGAATGGCCCAGGTATCCATAGGCACTTTCCCCTTGAGAAAGTAGTCGTGCCATTCCCTTTTTCTCCACAGGATTTCTGTCACCTGCGCATTCATTCTCAACATCAGCCACATCAGGGGGACTCTGCTGGCCAGGGTTTGCCACATAATTCTCTGCAGTTCCACCCATGCTATCATGAAGTGTAGATGTCCCTTCTTTCTTTCTACAGCATAGTAACCACTGTATAAATATACCATAGTTTCTTGATCAACTTATTTACTGATGGGTACTTAGGTTGCATCCAACACTTGGCTATTATAAATTGTGATGCTATAAATTTGGAGGCGCATAGTTTTTTTGGGGGGGGTCTTTCCTTTTCTTTTCTTTTTTTAAATTTAATTATTGTTCAAGTACAGCTTTCCGTCCCCCATTCCCATCCCAGCCAACCCCCCCCCCCCGTGCTCCCCAGCTCCATCCTATTTCCACCCCCCTTGGTTGTTCTCCATGTGTCCTTTATACTTGCTCCTGTGAATCCTTCCCCTTTTCCCCTGAAATTCTCTCCCCTCTCCCCTCTAGTACCTGTCAGCCTATTATGAATATAAGTGTCTTTGGTCATATTTTGCTTGCCTGTTTGTTTTGTTGTTTAGGTTCCTGTTAAAGGTGAGATCATATGGTATTTGTCTTTCACCAACTGGCTTATTTCACTCAGCATAATGCTTTCCAGTTCCATCCATGATGTTGCAAAAGGTAGAAGCTACTTATTTCTTTCTGCTACATAGAATTCCATTGTGTAAATGTGCCATAGTTTTTTGATCCATTCATTTACTGATGGGCGTCTAGGTTGCTTCCAACTCTTGGATATTGTAAATTGTGCTGCCATGAACCTTGGGGTGCATAGGTTCTTTGGGATTGGTGATTTAGGGTTCTTAGGATATAATCCCAGCTGTGGAACTGCTGGGGAAAGAGGCAGGCCCATTTTTAGTTTTCTGAGAAAATCCCATACTGTTTTCCATAATGGTTGTACCAGTATGAAATTCCACAAACAGTGAACTAGGGTTCCATTTTCCCCACAACCTCTCCAACACTTGTTGTTTGTTGCTTTGTTTATGATGGCCATTATGACTGGTATCTCACTGTGGTTTTAATTTGCATCTCTCTGATAGCTACTGATATTGAGCATCTTTTCATGTGTCTATGGATCCTCTCTATGTCCTCCTTGGAGAAGTGTCTGTTGAACTCATTAGCCCATTTTTTAATTGGGTTGCTTGTCTTCTTACAGTGGAGTCGTGTATGTTCTTTGTATATTTTGGAGATTAAACCTTTGTCAGAGATATCATTGGCAAATATGTTTTCCCAAACAGTTGGTTGTTTTTTATCTTAATACTGTTTTTTTTTAGCTGTGCAGAAGCTTTTAATTTTGATGAGATCCCCTTTGTTTATCATTTCCTTTATATTCCTTGCTCTAGGGGACATATCGGTAAAAATCTTGCTGCGCGAAATATGTGAGAATTTCCTCCCAATGTTCTCCTGTAGAACTTTAATGATTTCATGGCTTATATTTAAGACTTTCATCCACCTTGAATTTATTTTGGTGTATGGTGTAAATCAGTGCTCAAGTTTCATTTTTTTGCACATAGCTGTCCAGTTCCCCCAGCACCACTTGTTGAAGAGGCTATTTTTACTCCATTTTATACCATTGCCTCCTTCGTCGAATATTAATTGACTGTAGAGAGTAGGGTTTATTTCTGAGCTCTCTGTTCTGTTCCATTGGCCAATATGACTGTTTTTATGCCAGTACCAGGCTGTTTTCATTACAATGGCCTTGTAATACAGTTTGGTATCAGGTATTGTGATCCCTCCTACTTTGTTATTTCTCAAAATTGCAGCTGCTATTTGGGGTTGTTTATGGTTCCATATAAATTTTTGAAGTGCTTGTTCTATGTCTGTGAAATATGCCATTGGTACTTTAATAGGTATTGCATTTAGTCTGTAAATTGCTTTTGGTAGTATGGACATTTTGATCATGTTAATTCTTTCAATCCATGGACACGGCATATGTTTCCATTTCCTTGTGTCTTCCTTGATTTCTTTCTTCAGTGTTGTGTAGTTTCTTGCATGCAGTTCTTTTACCTCCTTGATTAGGTTTATTCCTAGGTTTGTTTTTTTTTTTGCTATACCGAATACCGAATGGTATTTTCTTCTTGATTTCTGCTTCTGTTGCTTCATTGTTGGTATACATAAATGCCTTTGATTTCTGAATATTGACTTTATATGCCACTATTTAGTTAATTCATTTATTAGGTCGAGGAATTTTGGGGTAGAGTCTATAAGATTTTTCATGTACACTGTTATGTCATCTGCAAACAGTGACCGTTTTGGTTTTTTTCTATTTTCAATTTGGATGCCTTTTATTTTCTTTTCCTGTCTGATTACTGTACTTAGGACTTCCAATACTATATACTATATTGAATAAAAGTGGTGAAGTTGGGCAACCTTTTCTTGTTCCTTGTCTTAGTGGAAAAGATTTTGGTTTTTGCCCATTGAGTATGATGTTGGCTGTAAGTTTCCCATATATAGCCTTTATTATATTGAGGAATGCTACCTCCATTCCCACTTTGCTGAGTGCTTTTATCATAAGTGGGTGATATGCCTTATCAAAAGCTTTTCCCACATCTGTTGATATGATCATGTGATTAATATCTTTACTTTTCTTTATATGATGCATTATATTTACTAATTTACTAATATTGAACCATCCTTGCATCCCTGGGATTAATCCCACTTGGTCATGGTGTATGATCATTATAATGTGTTGTTGGATGCGATTTGCCAATATTTTATTGAGGATTTTAGCGTCTATGTTGATCACCGACATTGGCCTGAAGTTTTCTTTCTTTGTTGTGTTCTATCTGATTTGGGAATTAGGACGATGCTGGCTTCATTAAAAGAGTTGGGGAGTTTTCCATCATTTTGGATTTTTTGGAATAGTCTGTGAAGAATAGGGGTTAGCTCTTCCTTAAAAGCTTTGTAGAATTCTCCTGTGAAACCATCTGATCCGGGACTTTTGTGTGACGAGATTTTTGATTACTTCTCCAATTTCATCTGCTGTTATTGGTCTGTTCAGGCTTTCTACTTCTTCATTGAGTTTTGGAAGATTATATTTTTCCAGAAATGTGTCCATTTCACCTAGGTTTTCAAATTTCTTGGCATAGAGTTCTTCATAGTGATTTCTTACAACCCCTTCTATTTCTGTGGTATCAGTTGTAATCTTTCCTCTTTGATTTCTGATTGTGTTTATTTGGGTCCTCTCTCTTCTTTTCTTGATGAGCCTACCTAAAGGCTTGTATATTTTGTTTATCTTTTTAAAAAACCAAGTCTTGGATTCATTCATCCTTAGAATTGTGTTTTTAGTCTCTATGTCTTTTAGTCTCTATGTCTTTTAGTCTCTATGTCTTTCTGCTCTAATCTTGGTTATTTCCTTCCTTCTACTTGCTCTGGGCTGTCTTTGTTGCTGTTCTACAAGTTCTTGCAGGCATCAGGTTAGGTTGTTTGTTTGAAATGTTTCTATCTTCTTTAAGTAAGCCTGTATTGCTATGAACTTCCCTCTCAGGAAAGCCTTGGCTGTGTCACATAAGTTTTGAGTTGTTGTGAGTTCATTTTCATTTGTTTCCAGAAACTTTTTTATTTCTTCCCTAATTTCATTCTTCACTCATTCATTGTTTAATAGCATGCCATTCAATCTCCATGATTTTGGATGTTTGGGTTTTTTCCTGTGGGGTTGGTTTCTAATTTCAGTCCCTGTGGTAAGAGAAAATGTTTGGTATGATTTCAATTTTCTTGAATTTGTGGAGTCTTGTTTTGTGTCCTATCGTGTGGTCTATCTTTGAAAATGTTCCATGTGCATTTGAAAAGAATGTGTATTTAGCTTCTTTGGGATGAAGGGCTCTCTATATATCAGTCAAGTCCATTTCATCTAGGGTGTTGTTTAGTGCAGTTATATCTTCGTTGATATTTTGTTTGGAAGACCTGTCCATTTTTGACAGTGGAGTGTTAAAATCCCATACTATAATTGTGTTGCTGTCAATATCTTTCTTGAAGTCTTCTAGGATTTTTCTTATATGTTTGGGTTCTCCTATGTTGGGTGCATATATATTTATGATGATAATGTCTTCTTAATGGATTCTTCCCTTGAGTATTATGAAGTGACCTTCTGGGTCTCTCTTTATGGCCTTTTTTTGGAACTCTATTTTGTCCGATATTAGAATTGCTACCCTGACTTTTTTTTTTCTTGACGATTTACTTGCAAAATTTGTCCCAGCCTTTCACTTTTATTCTGTGATTGTCTTTTGTCCTGAGGTGGGTCTCCTGTAGACAGCATATGTGTGGGTCATTCTTTCTTATCCATTCAGCTATTCTATGTCTGTTGATTAGAGGATTTAATTCACTTGGGTTTAATGTTATTATTGATAGGTATTTATTCATTGTCACTTTTGTACCACAGTTCCTCTCTGTCTTGCTCTTTTCCTTCCTTAAAGCAGTCCTTTTAGTATTTCTTGTAGAGCTGGTTTTAGGGAGGCATATTCTTTTAGACTTCTTTGGTCTTGGAAGATCTTTATTTGGCTTTTTGTCTTGATTGAGAGCCATGCTGGGTAAAGTAGCCTTGGTTGTAGGCCTCTGTTTCTCATTACTTGGAATATTTCTTGCCATTCTCTTCTTGCTTGGAGTGTTTCCATTGAGAAGTCAGTAGCTAACCTTATTGGGTCTCCCTTGTATGTTACTTCCTTTTTCTCCCTTGCTGCCTTTAGGATTCTCTCTTTGTCTTGGAATTGTGCCATTTTAATGATGATGTATCTTGAAGTGGGCCTCTTTGGGTTCCTCTTGAATGGGACTCTGTGATTCCTGGATTCGTGTAAGTTTTTCTCTTGTCAAATTAGGAAAATTTTCCATCATTACTCTTTCAAATAGGTTTTCTATCCCTTGTTCTTCTTCTTCTCCTTCTGGTATTCCTATTATTTGGATATTATTTTGTTTCATATTATCTTGCATTTCTCTTAGTCCCTCTTCATTCTTCTTGAGCCTCTTTTCCCTTTCTTGCTCTTTCTGGGAGATTCTTTCTACTGTGTCCTCCAACTCGCTAATCCGATCTTCTGCCTTATCGATTCTGCTTTTCATTCCTTCTACTGTGTTCTTCAGTTCCGAAATTGTAGTCTTCATTTCCTCTTGGCCTTTGATGATAGTTTCTATTTCCTTTTTCATGTTCATATAGTTTACGGAGAGCTCATTGTAGCTCCCCTCTAGTTTCTGGTAGCTCCCCTCTAGTTTTTGGTAGCTCATTGTGAGCTCTTTGAATTTCCTGATAACCAGTGCTTTGAATTCA
The DNA here is from genome assembly GCF_014824575.4 of Sturnira hondurensis. Taxonomy (NCBI): domain Eukaryota; kingdom Metazoa; phylum Chordata; class Mammalia; order Chiroptera; family Phyllostomidae; genus Sturnira; species Sturnira hondurensis. The sequence goes on from NW_028096087.1 coordinate 481,228, forward strand.
ATATCTGATAACTGACTTGCCTCTCTTTCATCTGACATTATTTCTGAGACTCCCACCTTTTCTTTTATTTGGGCATTGTTTGTTTGTTTGTTTGTTTGTTTGTTTTTTGTCTTCCCACTGCTTATGAGACTCTCCTTGTTAGCTTCAGCTTCTTAAATTGATCTGTTCTGACTCCCTGGGTTTATAGTGTGAACTTCTGTGGTAGAATACCTGTGAGATTCAGTGGTGCAGTCTCCTGCAGGTATCTTGATGTTCTCTGCTTCCACCTACTCCTTTCTTTGTGTGCGTGTAATCAGTTGGACGGGGAGGCAAAATGTTTTGTGACAGCAGGAGAGTACCTTATGATATTTACAGTCACAGCTGGTAGAGAAGAGATAGAAGATCTTTAGGCTCTATACAGTGTTAACTGTAATCTTCAACCCAATTTGCCACTTTTATTAAAGGATAGACCAAAGATAAGTCTCTTGTTGGGGAGGGAAGGCTTGTGAGTTGTATCTAGAAAACAGTGAGGTTGCAGGTGGTCAGATTTTGAGGTAAGATGAGAGTAAAGAATAGTAAATATACGTAGCATGTGAGCAAGTGGAGTTAATCACTACAGTAATAGAATTCAGGAACCTGTAAAGTGTGCTAAGACCCGAGAGATGTGTTGTGAAGTATTTACAGTGGTATAGAAAGCAACAAACAAACAAACAAACAGACAAAAAAAGGGCAAGAGAAGTGAGGAAAAAGCAATACGTTTGGGGTGAAAAGAAGAAGGACTAAAACAGGAAAAAAGAAAGGAGAGGAACAGAGTACTGAAATACAGCAACAATAAAATTTAAAAATATATATACGATTATTGAAAAAAAAATTTTTAAGTTAATAAAAAACAAAAAATCCTCCTTCCTTGTTTGTTCCAAAGTGTCCAAAGCGGTTTCTGGTTTTGGCAGGACCCCTCTGTGGGCTGGGTTGTAGTTGCAGGCGCACACCTGCATTCCAGCCAGGCTAACAGACTGGGGTGTGGGCACCCGCTCACCCAACAGGCTGCTTGGGTCCCACGGGATCTGGTACTGGTCCTTCCCAGTCCTGTGGCTGGGTGAGAAGCAAGTCAAGCTGCCTTCACAGGAGAACGCCTCAGTCCACTTTCCAGTAAAAACTTCTCCAGAAAGCTTGCCTCTCAGCCCAGCCCAATCCCCAATCTGACTAAGACAATGCTCCTCTCAAATTTCCTGGGCTGGCAGGCTGGTGGGCTGGCAACCACAGAGATCGCAACTGAACACGGCCCCCTGTCCTTGCAACCCTACCTGAAAACCTAGGCACACAGGTCTCTGCCACCCAGCCCCGCCTAGATGGTGAGGGAGGGAGCCATCTTTTCCAAGGTCCCCGCAGCTGGCCCAATGCTCCACTGGGTGCTGGGCTCCCTATGAGTCCTCCGTGGCACTGGCCACAGATGGAAGCCTCTACCCCCTTAACGCAGCAGTAGTGGTGGCTCTGAGGCATTTCGGGCTGGCCAAGGGCAGCTGGCCCTGCCACTGCCACTTTTGTCTTTACTCACAGGTGCTGGGCTCCCGATGAGTCCTCTGTGGCAGATGCCCCGACCCTGGCCATAGTCAGAAACATCTGGGCCCTGGAAGCTGTGGCAGCAGCAGCTCCTACGCACTGGACAATGGCTGCTGGTCCCGCTGCTGCTGCTTTTGACTTTACTCACAGGTGGTGGGCTCTCGGATGAGTCCTCTGTGGCAGACTCCCAGACGCTGGCTGTAGACAGAAGCCTCTGGGCCCTGGAATCTGCGGCAGCAGCAGCTCCGAGGTCTTTACAGGATGGCCAATGGCTGCTGGTCCTGCCGCTGCTACTTTTGACTCTACTCACAGGTGCCGGGGTCCTGATGAGTCCTCTGCGGCAGATGCCCCTGTTGCTGGACGCAGGCAGAAGCCTCAGGGCCCCAACCACTGTGGCAGCCATGGCTCTGAGGTCTTTTCACACCGGCCAATGGCTGTCCCTGGCCTGGCCACCTCCATCCTTACTCACGTCCCTGAGATCCCAAAGACCTGTAGCTGTCTGATTTATCACTATCTCTGGTCTCTTATTCTCATAAATGATGGAGAATTGTTGGTTAGGGAATTCAATGCGCTGTTCCTCAGTAAATCTGCCAGGATTTTTTCCCAGGGGTACGAGAACTGGAGTCGTTCCATCCTACTCTGCTGCCATTTTCTTAAATCTCTCACCTAAATTTTCAAATTTCTTGTCATAGAGTTCTTCATAGTGAATTCTTACAAACCCTTCTATTTCTGTGGTATCAGTTGTAATCTTCCCTCTTTCATTTCTGATTGTGTTTATTTGGGTCCTCTCTCTTCTTTTTCTTGATGAGCCTACTTAAAGGGGCTTGTCTATTTTGTTTATCTTTTCAAAAAATCAACTCCTGGATTCATTAATCCTTAGAATTGTGCTTTTAGTCTCTATGTCTTTTAATTCTGCTCTTGGTTATTTCCTTCCTTCTACTTGCTCTGGGCTGTCTTTGTTGTTGTTCCTCGAGTTCTTGTAGGCGTAGGGTTAGGTTGTTTGTTTGAAATGTTTCTGTCTTCTTTAGGTAAGCCTGTATTGCTATGAACTTACCTCTCAGGACTGCCTTGGCTGTGTCCCATAAGTTTTGGGTTGTCGTGAGTTCATTTTCATTTGTTTCCAGAAACTTTTTTATTTCTTCCCTAATTTCATTCTTTGCCCATTCATTGTTTAATAGCATGCCATTCAATCTCCATGATTTTGAGTGTTTGGGTTTGTTTTTTTTTTCCTTTGGGGTGGATTTCCAATTTCAGTCCCTTGTGGTCGGAGAAAATGCTTGGTATGATTTAAATTTTCTTGAATTTGTTGAGTCTTGTTTTGTGTCCTATCATGTGGTCTGCCTTTGAAAATGTTCCATGTGAATTTGAAAAGAATGTGTATTCAGCTTCTTTGGGATGAAGGGTTCTATACATATCAGTTAAGTCCATTTCATCTAGGGTGTTGTTCAATGCCACAATATCTTTTTTGATATTTTGTTTGGAAGACCTGTCCATTGTTTGACAGTGGGGTGTTAAAATCCCCTATTCTAAGCCCTGGCTGGTGTAGCTCAGTGGATTGAGCTCGGGCCTGCGAACCAGAGGATCGCGGTTCGATTCCCAGTCAGGGCACATGCCTGGGTTGCAGGCTGGTTCCCTGCAGGCCAACTCCTAGCAGGGGATGCAAGAAAGGCAACCATACATTGATGTTTCTCTCCCTCTCTCCTTCCCCTCTAAATATAAATAAATAAATAAAAATAAAAATAGGCCCTGGCTGGTGTAGCTCAGTGGATTGACCATGGGCCTGCGAACCAGACGATCGCGGTTCGATTCCCAGTCAGGGCACATTCCTAGGTTGCAGGCCAGTTCCCGGCAGGGGCCAGTTCCCAGCAGGGGATGCACAAGAAGCAACCATACATTGATGTTTCTCTTCCTCTCTCTTTCCCTTTCCCTCTAAAGATAAATAAATAAAATATTTAAAAAATAAATAAATAAAAAAATAAAAATAAAAATAAATCCCCTACTCTAATTGTGTTGCTGTCAATATCTTTCTTGAAGTCTTCTAGGATTTTTCTTACATATTTGGGTTCTCCTATGTTGGGTGCATATATATTTATGATGTTAATGTCTTCTTAGTGGATTCTTCCTTGAGTATTATGAAGTGACCTTCTGGGTCTGTCTTTATGGCCCTTTTACTGAAGTCTATTTTGTCTGATATGAGTATTGCCACCCCGGCTTTTTTTTCTTGTCTATTTGTTTGGAAATTTTTTTCCAGCCCTTCACTTTTAGTCTGCATAGGTCTTTTGTCCTGAGTTGGGTGTCTTGAAGGCAGCATATGTGTGGGTCATTCTTTCTTATCCATTCAGCTATCCTATGTCTTTTGATTGGAGCATTTAATTCACTTCGGTTTAATGTTATTATTGATAGGTATTTATTTATTGCCATTTTTGTACATGTGTTTCTCTCTGTCTCTCTTTTCCTTCCTTTCCTTAAAGCAGTCCTTTTAGCATCTCTAGCAGAGCTGGTGTGTTGGAGGCGTATTCTTTTAGACTTCTTTTGTCTTGGAAGCTCTTTATTCGGCCTTGCTGGTTAAAGTAGCCTTGGTTGCAGGTCTCTTGTTCTCCCTACTTGGAATATTTCTTGCCATTCTCTTCTTGCTTCAAGCATTTCCATTGAGAAGTCAGTAGCTAACCTTATTGGGGCTCCCTTGTATGTTACTTCCTTTTTCTCCCTTGCTCCATTTAAGATTCTGTCTTTGTCTTGAAATTTTGTCATTTTCATGATGATTTGTCTTGAAGTGGATCTCTTTGGGTTCCTCTTTATTAGGCCTCTCTGAGATTCCTCGATTTGTGTGAATTTTTCTCCCATCAAATTAGGGAAGTTTTCCATCATTACTTTTTCAAATAGATTTTCTATCTTTTGCTCTTCTTCTTCTCCTTGTGGTATTCCTATTATTTGAATATTATTTTGTTTCATGTTGTCTTGCATTTCTCTTCATCCCGCTTGATTCTTTCTGAGCTTCTTTTCCTTTTCTTGCTCTTTCTGGGAGCAAGAAAGAGCTTGTTGTCTTTCTTGCTCTTTCTTCATTCTTTCTGCTCTTTTCTTGCTCTTTGTCCTCCAACTCCCTGATCTGATCTTCTGCTTCTTCAGTTCTGCTTTTTATTCCTTTCACTGTGTTCTCAGTTCAGATATTGTATTCTCCATTTCCTCTTGGCTGCTGCTGATAGTTTCTGTTTTCTTTTTCATGTTGATATAGTTTGCGGTGAGTTTGTTGTAGCTCCCCTGTAGTTTCTGGTAGCTCATTGTGAGCTCTTGCAACTTCCTTATAACCAGTGCTTTGAATTCAATATCTGATAGTTGACTTGCCTCTGTTTCATCTAGCATTCTTTCTGCGGCTCCCTCCTTTCCTTTTATAAGGTTTTTTATTTTCCGTCTTCCCATTGTTTGTGAACCTCTTCTTGTTAGCTTCATCTTCTTAAATTGATCTGTTCTGACTCCCTGGGTTTATAGTGTGAAGTTATGTGGTGGAATGCTTGTGAAATTCAGTGGTGCATATTCCTTTGATTATCCTGGTGTCCTCTGTTTTCACCTACTCTTTTTTTCTGGGGGGGGGGGTGATCAATTGCAGGGGGAGGCAAAGTGGTTTATGACAGCAGGAGAGTATTCTGTGATATTTACTGTAACAGCTGGTAGAGAATAGATAGGGATCCCCTAGTTATGTACAGAGATAACCATAATCTTCAACCCAACTAGCCTCTTTTTAGAATAGATGGAAGGAAGATAAGTCTCTTGTTGGGGAGGGAAGATTTGTGATTTGGATCTAGAAAGGAGTGAGGTTGAGGGAGGTCAGATTCTGAGGTAAGGTGAGAATAAAGAATGGTAAACAGGTGTAGTGTGAGCGAGAATAGAGTTAATCACTACAGTATTATAGTTCAGGCAACCGTGTAGTGGGCTAAGATCTGGGGCCGGCGTGTTGTGTAGTATTTACAATAGTATGTAATAGCTATTATTTACAATAATATTAGAGCAACAATCATATGACAGAATTTATGATATACTAAGATTAGGGAGTATTGGATCTTCCATAGTGTGCTAGCTGGGCAAGGGGAATTTAAGGACAGTTAATTAGCAATACACTATGTTTGAGGGGACAGGGAAACCTGTCAAGTGATACAATATATCCAGCCAAAGAAAAGAAGACTATACAGAAAGGGAAGGAATAAAGAAATACTGTTAAAATAAAAAATGTAAGGATAATGACAAAATAATTTTAAAAATACAAATATGCAGTAATTTGTAGTTTTTCTGTTATAGCAAAGTGAATTTTGTCTCTCTGTTTCTACTGTTGGGATGCCCCCTCTTTGAGTCCATCTCTGGTGTTTTTGCCTTTCCAAGTCTTTTGTCTCACTTGGTGGCATGAGGGGTGAAAAGAAAGAAAAAGAGGGAAAAAGGGGGTAGCAGATGGGAGGAAAAAGTGGTAGGTTTGGAAAGACAGGAAGAAGGAATAAAACAAGAAAGAAGAGGGTAAAAGTATTGAAAGATAAAAGAATAATAAAGTTAAAGGAATAAAATATTATTTAAAAACTAACAAACAAAAACAAACAAACAACAACAACAAAAAAAAACACCTGTTATTGGTTTCCAGCTGGTCAAACCTTTTCTTCTGATCACACTAGCTGCGGCAGCCTGAGGGGCTATTGGTGTGCCCTTCCTCCCTTCTCGGTGAACTCAGCCGGTGTCAATGCCCTCCCAAGATCCAGACTTGAGCCACTCTCCAGTGCCCCACTGAGAACAGATCTTCCCCAGGATTCACAGTCCTGACCTGGGGTGTGGGTGCGCGATCCCAGACAGACTTCCCTGTTCTCGCAGGCTTGGGCACAGACCTTTCCCAGTGCTATGGCAGAACGCACAGGGCCACTCTCTGTTCTCCCAAGCCGGCAACCACAGCCTGATTCCATGGGTGATCAAAACTCTCTGGTGTGCTTCCTAAAGCCCACTCCTCTCTCTGCCACTCCAAGCAAACCAATCTCCCCTGGAGTTTTTTCTTTTTTAAAAATATATTTTATTGATTATACCATTACTGTTGTTCTTTTCCCCCCTTCATTTCCCTCCACCCTGCACACCCCCTCCCTCACCATTCCCTCCCTTTAGTCTATGACCACGTGTCTCAAGTTTTTTAGATTCTATATTTCCCATACTATTCTTGCCCTCCCCACTATCTATTTTCTCCCTAGTGTCTATGCTATTTTCTGTATCTTCTCCCCCCTTCTCCTCCTCCCACTCCCCTGTTGCTAACCCTCCATGTGTTCTTCATTTCTATGGTTCCACTCCTGATCTAGTTGTCCCCTTGGTTTGCTTTTGTTTTAGGTGTGGTTGTTAATAACTGTGAGTTTGCTGTCCTTTCACTGTTCATATTTTTCATCTTCTTTTTCTTATATAAGTCTCTTTAACATTTCATATAATAAGGGTTTGGTGATGATGAACTCCTTGAATTTGATCTTATCTGAGAAGCACTTTATCTGTCTGTCCTTGCATTCTAAGTGAAAGCTTTGCTGGATAAAGCAATCTTGGATATAGGTCTTTGGATTTCATGACTTGGAATACTTCTTTCCAGCCCCTTCTTGCCTGTAAGGTTTCTTTTGAGAAATCTGCTGACAGTCTGATGGGAACTCCTTTGTAGGTGACTGTCCCCTTATCTCTTGCTGCTTCTAGGATTCTCTCCTTCATTTTAATCTTGGCTAATGTAATTATGATGTGCCTTGGTGTGTTTGTTTTTGGGTCCAACTTCTTTGGGACTCTCTGAGCTTCCTGGATCTCCTAGCATTTTTTCAATCTGTGCCTGGTCGGTTAGGAAGGGTGCTGATTACTGCCTCTCTCCCAGGGTCCTTGCTGCCAGCTCTGGGTTCTCAGAGAGCAAGGTGGACCGCCTGGGGTCTTTTGGTGGTCCAGTGGAGGGCCTGCAGCCTCTGTGCTGTTCCCTCGGACCTTGTTGACCTGCAGTCGTCTCCTCTCCTCACCATCTGGTCATTCAGTGTCCACTACAGTTTCTGGAGTCCTACCTTCCTATATGCTGGGTCCCTGTTAGCTATCCGCTGCGCTCCTCTGCAGATCAGCCTGGTTTTTCTCTCACACATAGTTTTTTTTTTTTTTTAATTGATGGTTCAGTGTTCTTAGAGTATAATACCAGCAGTGGGATTTCTTGGTCAAAAGGCAGTTCCATCTTTAGTTGTCTGAGGAAATTCTATACTGTTTTCTACAGTAGCTGAACCAGACTATGTTCCCACCAACAATGTACTAGGGTTCCCTTTTCTCCACAACCTCTCCAGCACTTGTTTGCTGCTTTGTTTACAATGGCCATTCTGACTGGTGTGAAGTGGTATCTCATTATGGTTTTAATTTGCATCTCTCTGATGGCTAATGATGTTGAGCATCCTTTCATATAACCATAGGTCCTCTGCACGTCCTCCCTGGAGAATTGTCCGTTCATATCCTTTGCCCATTTTTTAATTGGGATGTTTGTCTTCCTGGTGTAGGTCTTTATACATTTTGGAAATCAAACCCTTGTCCAAGGTATCATTGGCAAATATGTGTTCCCATACAATTGGTTCCCTTTCCCTTGCAATGATGTTTTATTTAGCCATGCAAAAGTATTTTTTTTAATTTTGTTGTAGTCTCGTTTGTTTATTCTTTCCTTTATACCCCTTTCCCTAAGGGATTTACTGGTGAAAATATTGCTATGTGAGATATCTGAAATTTTCCTGCCTATGTTTTCCTCTAGGACTTTTATGGTGTCATGACTTATATTTAAGTATTCTATCCATCTGAAGTTTATTTTGGTGTATGGTGTAATATTCAAAATATAATTCAATATACTATTAGTTGCAATGTACAAAGCATAATAATAATAAATATATAAAAGGTAACATACACATACACACGAAGCTATACCATGCTTACCTATGGCCATGTGCGAATGATACATTTGCATCCAACATTCTATCACAATTGTTCTGATTCAAAATAAGCTGGGTATTTGAAATCCTCTAGAGGAGAGTTTCCTGGAGGTCTATATTCTCTTCCAACTTGTACCAAAACACTATGAAATTTCAAATATTCTAAGTATGATTTAGCTTGTAGCAGGGCGGATTTCTGTTCTGGTCCAATTTGTCAAATACATGACGAGAGATGACATTCGGTTAAGGAAGTACTATAAAATGTTTGCTTTATTATATTTACCGTTCTCTTAACTTGGACATCTTCAACTTGTATTTACTAAGCAGTTTATTTTTGTGCTATTTTTATTTTTTATTTTACTCTTTGTGACTATCCTTTTTCTAACTCTCTTATTTAACCATGAGACATTTGACATATAAATATGTTTACACTCTAATTAATTATGCTTTATTATGCTTGTTCTGAGGCCCACTAGGCTAAGAGTAAATTATGTTAAATCTGAAATAGAAAAAAAAAAACAGCCCCTAAGTGGAATTATTTTCAGTTTTACAGCAAGGAAGCTACATTATTGTCACCAAGGTGGCACAGAAAGTCTCTGTACAGCTTATTCTAATGACAGTCAAGTCTCCTGACCCCAAATTAGCAATACCTCCACAACACACACACAGACTAACACAGAATTAATGCTTGTCATTACTCCATTACTTTTTAACTCATAAAGGCTTTCTGGCCTTTTAAAATATTACTCTAAGGTATTAAGCCTTATCAGTTTATAGATCTATTATTAGCCAATATCTAAGTTCATGACCAGCTGAGAGTGAAAGCTTGCCATAAATGTGAGATTAATAGGTACTGGGCCAAGGAGAAGGGGGTCAAGAGGGAGAAGGAAAGTACTATAGGCTGAGGAAATATCTAGTAACAACAGCACAGCATCCTGATGCAGGAGGCATCAGATCTTGCTTCCATCTGGCATGCTCTGCTCAATGTCAGACTTTAGCTTCCAGCCTGGGAAGGGAGATTAGAGGAGGAAGGTCTAGTCAGAGTCAGATCTGGTTGTAGAAAATTCACTGAGCTAAGGGAAGAAGTACAGACCCTGCTACAGTCATCAAACAGCTACTCAACCTTCTCAGACTACCTAGAGAAATACCCTTGACAATGAACACTTCTACATCATCAATATTGTTACTGAACAGAGGTCCAAGGGGGAGGCAATATTTGGCTCACCGAGGGATTTCAAAAACTGCTACAGAAAAGAGATGCCCCTCCCGAGGACATTATACTACCTACTGGGCTAATTGGAAAGACATCTCTCAATGCCAGAGATTTGTGAAAAGGAAAGGAAAGGTTTACTTAAAGCTACACAGACTTAAAGCAGTGACCCAATGTCCCCATAAAAATATCAAAGTACTTTAGGATAACCACAGATGCCCACAGCGCTTCCTTGTCCCTCTGCCCTAAGTTGAGGTATTGTATCTTAGGAAAAGAAGCACACGTCTGTGTTTCCAGGCCAGTGGTACCGTCAGCTGTGTCGCTGCCCAGGCAGGATCTCCAGTTAATCCAAAGTCACATGCCACCTTCTCACAGTTCACTGGCAAGAGTTCTTTGTACTCATTTTTCCAGGCAAAGTCTCTCCTTCTTCCCAGGCCATGTGGCCAAAGGGAGCACCCCAAAGTCACATGGGCCTCTTCTACCAGATCTGTAGGGGTCCACACTCTTTCAAAATTGTGTGGTTCTCTCTTTCACCTGGGCAAGAGGAGATCCTTACTCTTCAGAAACTGCGTGGCTCTCTCTTACATGACTGCAGGGGTCCTCACTCTACCCCAAACTGTGTGGCTCTCCCTTAAATGGCTGCCATGTCTGGGTTTAAATCCCAGGGCCAGTCCTCCTTTGCAGCCCCATTTCAAACTCCTGCCACAATTGGTTACACCTGCCAGGACTCCCGTATTATTACAATTTTCCTGGACTGCCTTCGTGAGTCTGGGCAGGTGTGGCCCCATGGTGTGGAGCCAATCAACTCCAAACTCTCATGCAGGCACTGTAACTTGAGGGACCTGCCCCCTAGTTACATTTTGGGTGGAAGTCACTTCCATCCCCCTGGCTCAGAGCATGGCCACAGCTATTTAACATATCTATGAAACCAGTTAAAGGTTATATATATGTTAGATCAACATTCCAGAGGTTAGCTTCAAAACAGCTCTCAATGGCCCTGCTCCATTTGTCCCTTCCCCTAACTGACACCTGGGGGGGTGGTGAGGGCATCTTAATATTTCCTGGACACCCTGAGCTCTGGACCCCATCCCAAATCCTTTTTCTGCCCCACCTCTTGGCTGCACCCTGTATCAACATAAACCTGCTAACAGTTGTGTAATATTACTACCTCTGAGACACCATTCTGAGTGTTTTATGTTCTAGATGACAGGCTACATGATTGGTTGTACTACAGATAAGAACTGAGGTTTTAAAAAGTAATGTGAGTGGTAAGATGGCAGAAGAGTGAGCGGAAGCCATACTAACTGCTTCATGGAACCAATCTGGAATTCCAACTAAATTGTGGAGAAATTGCCCAAACAAACAAATGAACAATAGTGAGAGAGAAGCCTTATAACCTTGGACAGAGAGAAGAATCACCTTCAGCACAACCTGTATGGTAAGGAGCGTAGTAGAGACTTGAGAAGGCTGGCTGGATGCCCACAGGTGGCAGTGCTGGAAGGAAAGTTAAGCAGCAGTGTCGATCCTCCTGGGAAGAAAAGGGTCTAAACCCTAAGATTGGAGCCACACCCTATAACACCACAGTCCAAAAAGTACACAGGTAACAATACATGGCGACAAAGTGGCAGAGTTGCTCTGTGCCAGAAACAGATGGCTGGAAATTAAAAGAGCTGTCAACAGTCAAATTTACATTTGCTATCACCCAAAATACCAGCAAATGCGGGAACTGAGTGGGCTGGAGAAGCCTGGGGAAGGGCTGGAGAAGCCTGAGGAAAGACAGGAGATAAAGGCTTTGGGGAGACAGCAGAGAGAGTAGCCACAACGAATTTATTGCTGAGTCATCCCCGTAACAGTGGCAGCCATCATGCTCAGGGAGACAATTGCCTACCATCACAAGCAGCAGCAGCTTGAAGGGAAACAATATCTCCATCACCGGGAGAGACTCTTCCCTGGCTCTGTGGTGCTTAAGCCTGACTGATGAGTGCAGAGTGACTATATTAATAAGTAAAGAAGGAATTCACAGATGTAGATCACTGGAAGAGGGGGCAGAGAGCACTAGAGAACCTTGGGGAAGAAACTGGGGATGAAGACTTGGGGGACAAAACTGAGAAAGTAGCTGCTGAGATACCAGTACTGAGTCATCACACATACTGAAGCAGCCATTCTGCTAGGCAGACCAGTATCCTCTGAGCTGCTGAAGGAAACAACAGGAAACAATAGCCCCAATCCCAGGAGGCATACTGACACACCCTATTGGGCTTCAACCTGAGTACTAAGTGCAAAGTGTCTGACAAATGAAGGTAGCAACTATAGACAGCAAATCTCTGGCAGTCTCACAACAGGCTGCCTAAAGTCAGACAGGGTCAACATCTAAAATCACCAGAAATGGATCAAGAAAGAAAAAACAGTGGTAACTACTAAAGGCTAGCAAAATGAAATCCACTGTGGTCTTCACCATGATTCATATTTTCCTTCCTGCATACCTTTTAAATATTCATTTCTTGTCCAGCAACTTTGTGCATATTAAGACACTAGAATTATACTATAGTTTATTTCTCTCCTTTCTTATAATTCTCTTAATCTCTTTCCATCCTTATTAATACAGGATCATTTGTCATTAATACTGAGATTGAGGGGGGGCATATTTTTGTGGATATGGGTTACTTCCCTAGGCTTTATGGTTTTATTCCAGCAGCATTTGTACAAGAGCATACAAGAAATGGTGGGCAGAATAACCCTCAGGCAATCAGCAGGAGGAAAGGACCAACCAAAGAAAGACTCAACAACAATCAAAACCCAAATATATCTAGAGAGCCAACATAAATAGCATTCTAAGGGCATCAAGTTCAGGAGATCAAGGAGACTGCACCACTGAATCTCACAGGTGTCCTAAGATACAAATTCACACTCAGGGAGTTAGAACAGATTGATTTAAGAAGCAGAGTCTAATAAGAGTCTCAAAAACAATAGAAAGACAAAGAAACAAATTCAAAGGAAAGAAAAGGAGGAAGTCTCAGAAAGAATGCTGAATGAAATAGAAGCAAGTCAATTATCAGATACAGAGTTTAAAGTAATGGCTATAAGGAAGCTCAACCAGCTCACCGAGAATTACAAAAACTACAGGGAAACTATGATGAACTCACTGTAAACTATACCAACACGAAAAAGTAAATAAAAACTATCAACAAGAGACAAGAGGAAATAAAAGATACAATTTCCAAATAGAAGAACAGAGTAGAGGGCATTAAAAACAGGCTAGATGAGACAGAGGACTGCATCAGTGAGCTGGAGGACAAGGTAGAAAAAACCTCCCAGAAAGGGCAAGACAAGGAAAAAAGGCTCAGAGAGAATGAAGAGGTATTAAGGGAACTGCAGGACAACATGAAATGTAATAATATCTGTATAATTAGGATACCAGAAGGAGAAGTAGACCAAGAGACAGAAAACCCATTTGAAAAAATAATGAGGAAAACTTCCCAGATTTGATGAGAGAAAAAGCCACACGAAGTCAGAAAACACAGACAGTCCCAATCAAAAGGAACCCAAAGAGGCCCACTCCAAAAAATATCATAAATAAAATGGCAACTTTCCAAGTTAAAGAAAAAATCTTAAAGGCAGCAAGGGAGAAACAGGAAGTAACATATAATAGAGCCCCAATAAGACTAGCAGCTGACTTCTCAATGGAAACAGAACAAGACAGAAGGATAAGGCAAGATACCCCAAATAATAAAAAACAAAGGTCTGTGACCAAGAATACTCTATTCAGAAAAGTTCTCAATTAAAATGGAAGGTGAAATAATGAGTTTTCCAGACAAAAGTAGGCTCAACGTATGTACCTCCACCACACCAGCAATGCAAGAGATGCTAAAAAATCTGCTTTAAGGAAAGTAAGGAAAAGAGTGAGAGAAAGAGGAACACAGGTACAAAGGAAGTAAAATGGCAAGGAATAAGTACCTATCCATAATAACCCTAACTGTAAACAGTTTAATGCTTCAATCAAAAGCTATGCAGTAGCTGAATGGATAAGAAATCATGACCCACACATACGCTGCCTACAACAAATACACCTCTGGACAAAAGACCTACACACACTTAAAGTGTTTTTTTAAAAATATGCCAAACAAAAGGAAAGAGAAAAAAAGCCAGGGTAGCAATACACATATCAGACAAAATAGACTTCAAAAAAGGGCCATAAAAATACCCAGAAGGATAATTCACAATACTTAAGGGAAGAATCCATCAAGAAGACATAAACATTGTAAATATATATGCACCCAACATAGGGGCACCCAAATACATAAGGAAAATCTTGGAAGACTTCAAGAAAGATATTGACAGCAACACTATTATAATGGGGGATTTCAACACCTCACTGTCAAAAATGGACAGATCTTCCAAACAGAATATCAACAAAGATATTGTGGCATTGAACAATGTCTTAGATCAAATGGACTTAACTGATATATACAGAACTTTTCATCACAAAGAAGCAAAATACACATTCTTTTCAAATGTACATGGAACATTTTCAAAGGTAGACCACATGACAAGACAAAAAAAAAAAGCTTCAATAAATTCAAAGAAACAAATAATTTCAAGCACTTTCTCTGACCACAGGGATATAACTAGAAACCAACCACAAAGAAAAAAATAAAAAACACTCCAATTCATGGAAGTTGAATACCATGTTATTAAACAATGAAAGGGTAAAGAATAAGATTAAGGAAGAAATTAAAAAGTTTGTGGAAACAAATGAAAATGAACTCACAACAGTCCAAACCTTATACAACATACTACAGGGAGTCCTGAGAGAGAACTTCATAGCAATAGAGACCTACCTCAATAAGATCAAAGTATTTCAAATAAACAACCTAACTCTACACCTACAAGACCTCGATGGATGACAACAAAAAGATAGGCAAGAGCAAGGAGAAAGAAGACAATAACCAAGATCAAAGCAGACTTATACAATATAGAGACTACAAACACAATTCTAAGGATCAGTATATCCAGGAGCTGGTTCTTTGGAAATATAAACAAAATCAGCAAGCCATTAAGAAGACTCATCAACAAAGAGAGATGACCCAAATAAACACAATCAGAAATGAAAGAGGACAGATTACAACTGATACCACAGAAACACAAAGGACTGTAAGAAATTATTATGAACAACTATATGCCAAGAAATTTGAAAACCTAGGTAAATGGACAAATTCCTAGAAAAATATAATCTTCCATAACAGAATAAAGAAAAAGGAAAAAGCCTGGGCAGAACAATAACATCTGATGAAATCTAAGCAGTAACCAAAAAACTTCAGCCACACAAAATCCCAGGACTGTATGGTTTCACAGGAGAATTTTTCAAAAATTTAAGCAAGAGATAACCCCAGTCCTTCACAGGCTATTCAAAAAAAATTCTAGAAGATGGAGGACACCTAAACTCTTTTAATGAATCCAGCATCATCCTAATCCCAAAACCAGTAAAGAAACAACAAAGAAAGCAAACTACAGGCCAATATCGTACATGAACATAGAGGCTAAAGTCCTCAACAATGTACTGGCAAACCACTTCTAGGGATACATTAAAAATATCATACATGATTATCAAGTGGGAATAATTCTAAGGATGTAAGGATGATAAAATATTCACAAATCGATGTGATTGGGAAGTAAGCATAAATATAATACATCACATAAAGAAAAGGAAATATAAAAATTACATAATCATATCAATACCTGCAGAAAACACTTTAGATAAGGCGCACCACCATTTATGACAAACATTACTCAGCAAAGGGGAAATAGAAAAAGCACTCCTCAACATAATAAAAGCCATATATGAGAGACCTACAACCAACATCATACTCAGTGGGAAAAACTAAAAGCTTCCCTACTAAGGTTAGGAACAAGACAAGGAGGTCTGCTTTCACCACTTCTATTCATCACAGTATTGGAAGACCTAGCCTAGTAACCAGAGAAGAAAGAGAAATAAAAGGCATCCAAATTGCAAAGGGGGAAGGAAAACTGTCATTGTTTGTAAATGACTTGATATTGTAACTAGAAAACCCTATAGACACCATCAAAAATTTACTGGAGCTAATAAGTGAATTTAGCAAAATGGCAGAATACAAAGTCAATGTACAGAAATCAAAGGTATCTGTATACACTAACAACGAATTTCAGAAACAGGAATTAGAAATAAAATCCCATTTCCTATACCAACAAGAAAAATAAAGTACCTAGGAGTAAACCTAAACAAGGAGTTAAAAGACCTGTAATGAGAAAACTACGCAACTCTGAAGAAAGAAATTAAGGAAGACACAAACAAATGGAAGCATGCACCTGGCTCACAGATTGAAAACATTAACATCATCAAACTGACCATACTATCCAAAGCAATTTATAGATTTAACAAAATTAATATTAAAGTACCAATGGCATATTTAACAAATATAGAAGACACATTTCAAAAAATTATAAGGAACCTAGATGACCCGGAATAGGCACAGCAATTTTGAGAAAGAAGAACAAAGTAGGAGGAATCACCATATCTAATACCAAACAGCATTACACGGCCAGTCTAATCAAAACAGTCTGGTACTAGTATACGAACAGACACACAGACCAATGGAACACAATAGAGAGAACAGAAATAAACCCAATTTTCTATGGTCAAATAATATTCAATAAAGGGAGCAGAAGCATGAAGTGGACTAAAAATACCCTCTTAAACAAAGGGTGTTGGGAGATCTAGACAGCTCCATGCAAAAAAAAAAAAAATTAAACTCAGTCACCAACTTACATCACACACAAAATAAATTCAATGTGGATAAAAGACTTAAATAAAAGTCACAGAACCATAAAGGTCCTAGAGGAGAACACAGACAAGAAAATCTGATATTCCTCTCAGCAATATTTGTACCAATATGTCCCCTAGAGCTAGGGACATAAAGTAAAAGATGAATGGGACTTCATCAGAATAAAAAACTTCTTCACAACTAGAGAAAATGGTTTTAACTAAAAAGAAAACCAACCATATGGAACAACGTATCTGCCAGTGATATTTCTGACATGGTTTTGATCTCTGAAATATACAAAGAGCTCACACAACTTAACTCCAGGAAGACAAACAACCCAATCAAAAAATGGGGAAAGGGGACTTCCGCCAAGATGGAGGCATAGGCGGAAACACTGTGCCTTCTCCCACAACCAAGTTTGGATACAACAAAAGTTTTGGTGAACTACCACACATCCAGAAGCCAGAAAACCGAATTATACGGAAGTCCGACAGCTACGAACTGTTCAACGAGGACGGTAAGAGGCAGAACCAGCAGCAGAGCTGGGTCAGCCAGGGCAGATCTAGGAGCGCAGGCAGCCCAGAACTAGTCGGGGGGTGGAACAGACTGACCAAGGTCGCACACTCTCGCGCAGTGAGACAGACCACACAGGCCCCAGGGGGCAAACCCAGTGGTGGAGGGCTGACAGCGGTGGCACACCCTTGTGCCGAGGAGCGGCGCATGTGGCCCTGGTGACAGTGGTGGCTGTGGTGCTGGTGGGGGTCGCGGCGGCGGCAGCAGCGGCTGCGGAGGCGGGCGCTGGAGAGAAGCCATTGTCCCTCTTTGACCCCGCCCCCACATACGACGTCACAACCCAGCGACTGAGTTGCCCTGCTCTGGTGAAAACCTAGGGCTCCGTTCCTGCTACTTAACAGGCACAAATAGCCCAAAGGATGGCTCAAGAAGAACTCAAAGTCCCAGAGCCAATAACTCTAAGCGACCAACAGATTGCCAGGCTCTCAGAAGCCCAATTTAAAACACTATTTATTAGGATGCTCACAGAATTGGTAGAGTACAGTCACAAATTAGAGAAACATATGAAGGCTAAACTAATTGAAATGAAGGGAGATGTCCAGGAAACCAATAGTGATGGAAAGGAAACTGGGACTCAAATCAATGGAATGGACCAGAAGGAAGAACGAAACAAACGACCAGAAAGGAATGAAGAAATGAGAATTCAAAAAAATGAGGAGAGGCTTAGGAACCTCCAGGACATCTTTAAACGTTCCAACATCCGGATTATAGGGGTACCAGAAGGGGGAAGGAAACAGCCACGAGTGGAAAATGTATTTGAACAAATAATAAAAGAGAACTTCCCCAGTCTGGCAAAGGAAATAGACTTCCAGGAAATCCAGGAAGCTCAGAGAGTGCCAAAGAAGTTGGACCCAAGGAGGAACACACCAAGGCACATCATAATTACATTAGCCAAGACTAAAATGAAGGAGAGAATCCTAGAAGCAGCAAGGGATAAGGGGACAGTCACCTACAAAGGAGTACCCATCAGACTGTCAGCGGATTTCTCAAAAGAGACCTTACAGGCAAGAAGGGGCTGGAAAGAAGTATTCCAAGTCATGAAATCCAAAGACCTACAGCCAAGATTGCTTTATCCAGCAAAACTTTCATTTAGAATGGAAGGACAGATAAAGTGCTTCTCAGATAAGGTCAAGTTCAAGGAGTTCATCATCACCAAGCCCTTATTATATGAAATGCTAAAGGGACTTATATAAGAAAAAGAAGATGAAAAATATGAACAGTGAAAGGACAGCAAACACACAGTTATTAACAACCACACCTAAAACAAAAGCAAACCAAGAGGACAGCTAGATCAGGAGCAGAACCATAGAAATGAAGAACACATGGAGGGTTAGAAACAGGGGGGTGGGAGGAAGAGAAGGGGGGAGAAGGCACAGAAAATAGCATAGATGGTAGGTAGAAAATAGATATGGGGGAGGGTGAGAATAGTGGGGGAAATATAGGACCTAAAGAACTTGAGACACGTGGTTATAAACTAAGGGGGGGAGAAGGGTGGGGGAGGGAGTGTGTGGGTGGAGGGGAAAGAAGGGGGGAATAGAACAACTGTAATGGTATAATCAATAAAATATATTTTAAAAAATGGGGAAAGAACTTGAACATACACTTCCCCAAGGAGGACACACAAAGGGCCCAGAGACAAATGAAAAAACACTCAGCATCACTAGCCTTCAGCGAGATGTAAATTAAAACCACAATGAAATAACCACCTTACACAGTTGAGAATGGCCACCATAAACAAAGCAACAAAGTGTTGGACAAGATGTTGAGAAAAGGAAACCCTAGTGCACTGTTGGTGGGTGCACAGACTGGTGAAGCTACTGTGGAAAACAGTATGGAATTTTGTCAGAAAACTAAAAGTAAAACTAACTTTTGACCTTCCAATTCCAGTGCTGGGTTATAAACTAAGAACCCTGAAACACCAATCCAAAAGAATCTATGCACCTCAATGTTCATAGCAGCACAATTTACAATAGCCAAGGAATGGGAGCAACTTAAGTGCCCATCAGTAAATGAGTGGGTAAAAAAACTGTGGTACATTTACACAATGTAATACTATGCAGCAGAAAGAAATGGAGCTCCTACTTTTTTGCTACAGCATGGATGAATCTGGAAAGCATTGTTCTTAGTGAAATAAGTCAGGCAGTGAAAGAGAAATATCATATGATCTCATGTATAAGTGGAACCTAGTAAACAAACAAAAAAAAAACAACCAAGCAAAATATAACCAGAGACACTGAAATTAAAAACAAATTAACAGAAATTGGAGGGGAGGAGTAGGTGATAATGAGGGTGGGGAAGTGGGGAAAGGTTTTCAGGAATATCTATAAAGAACACATTGACAAAACCAGAGGGGAGAAGGATCAAGTGAGAGAAGTACAGATAGATGGTGTTGGGTGAATGGTGGGGGGGAAATGGAGAGAATTGTATTTAAACAACAGTAGAAAAGTGAAAAAAAGGAACTAGGCATTTTTTTCTTTGAGGAGTAAAACGGTGAGACCTCAATATGAGAGAAAACCAGAGACAGATCGATAAAGAAGTCAAAAGGCTTACATCATGCCTGAGAAAACTTTCACCTTGTTTTTAATCAAAATAACATGTTTTTTACTTGTGGCCAAGATGGAGGCATAAGTAGGTAGGCCGTGGCTCCTCCCACAACCAGAAGAAGCACAATTACGAATTTACAAACAAAAAACAACTAGAGCTCATAGAAAATCAAACTGTATGGATATTCAACCAACAATGAGTTACAGAGGAAACACTCATAAACACCAGTTGGAGAGATGGAGAAAGGCAACCTGTCTGAGAGTACTCGAGGGAAGGTGGCTGATGCAGGACAAAGATGGGCAAGCAAGCAGCAGACAAATGGGTGAGGTGGGGGATGGTGGAGTGGGTGGTCCCACATTTGAGTGTAGATAAACTGAGAGGAACAACTGGTATCGAGATAAACCATGCAACTCAGGGTTCCAGTGTGGTTTCAGAAACAAAGCATCGAATTCTCTCACTGAAATATCCTGTGATGGAAGGAGAAACTCCCAACCTCACAGGAGAGTTCACTGGAGATACCCACAGAGACTTAGAAAGTACACAAAACCACCCTCCTGGGAATAATCACCAGAAGGGCTTATCTTGCTTGTGGGTAGTGGAGGAAGTGACTGAAAGCTGGAGAGAGCTGAGCAAGCAACACTGTTCCCTCTCTGACCCCTCCTCCAAATATAGCATCACAACACAGTGACTTTGGTTGCCCCACCATGAAAAATACCTAAGACTCCACCCCTTACACATATCAGATGTGCAGAGACAAAAAAAAAGTTCTAACTGAAAGAACAGATTAAACTTCCACAAAAAATACAACTAAGTGGTGAAGAGATAGGAAACCTATCAACCTAACAGGTCAAAATACTGGTAATCAGGAAGCTCACAGAAATGGGTGACTATGGTTGCAAAATTGAGGATAAAGTGAAGGCCTTGAAAAGTGAAATGAAGGAAAATGTATGGGGAACCAACAGTGACATTAAGGAAACTGGAACACAAAGCAACAGTTAACACCAGAAGGAAGAAATAAACATTCAACCACAACAAAATGAAAAAACAAGAATTCAGAAAATGAGGAGATGCTTAGAAGCCTCCAGAGCAACCTGAAACATTCTAATATATGAATTATAGAGGTGCCAGGAAAACAACAGCAAGAAATTAAAAACTTGTTTGAACAAATAATAAAGGAGAACCTCCCCAATCTGGCAAGGAAAATACACTTCCAAGAAGACCAGAAAGCTCAGAGAGTCCCAAAAATGTTGGAACCAAGGAAGCGAACACTAAGGCACATCATAATTACCTTACCCAAGATTAAATATAAGGGGAGAATCTTAAAAGCAGCAAGAGAAAAGGAGACAGCTACATTCAAAGGAGCTGATTTCTTAAAAGAAACCTTGGAGGTAAGAAGGAGAAAGAAGTGTTTAAAGTAATGAAAGGCAAGGAACTACATCCAAGATTACTCTATCCAGAAAAGCTAGCATTTAGAGTAAAAGAGCAGATAAAGTGCTTCCCAGAAAGGTCGCATTGAAGGAGTTCATCATCACCAAGCCCTTATTATATTAAATGTTAAAGGGACTTATCTAAGAAATTGAAGAAGATCAAAAACTATGAACAGTAAAATAACAAACTCACAACTATCAACAAATGAATCTGGAAAACAATGAAAACAAAAACTAAGCAAACAAATGCAACATAAACAGAATCAAGGAAATGAATATCATATTGTAGGTTTCCAATGGGGAGTATGAGGAGAGGAATAGGAGTGAAAATGTACAGGTAATAAGAAGCATAATTGGTGGGCATAAAATAGATGGGGAAAGGTCAAAATGGTATAGGAAACAGAAAATTCAAAGAGCTTATAAGCACAACCCATGGACAAAAACTAACAAGGGGAATATTGGAGGGTCAGGGAGTGTGAAGCAGAGGGGGGACAAAAGGGGAAAATTGGGAAAACTGTAATAGCATAATCAATAAAATATACTTTTAAAAAACTAAGCAAACAACTAGAACAGGAACAGAATCACACAAATGAAAATCACATGGAGGGTTATCAATGGGGAGGTAAAGGGGGGGTGAATGGGTGCAAGGGTACAGGGAACAAGAAGTATAAATGGTAGGTTCAAAATAGACAAGGAAATGTTAAGAATAATATAGGAAATGTAGAACCCAAAGAACTTATATGTACAACCCATGAACCTGAACTAAGTGGGAGAATGCGGGTGGAGTAGGAGTGCAGGGCAGAGGAGAATAAAGGGGGAAATAACGGGACAACTGTAATAGCATGATCAATAAAATATATTTTTAAAAAGAGGAATAAATGGAGAAAATATCTGAAATAAAAAAACTACAAGTATTCACAAGCAGCCAGGAAAATGCAGAGAACTGAATAGGTGGGCTGGAAGACAAGGTAGACAGAAATACTAAGGTAGAGCAACAGCATGGTAATAGATTAAAAAACTATGAAGATAGCTTAAGGGAATTTAAAGGCAATATGAAACATAACAAGATTCCAATTATAGTTATACTATGAAGGAGAAAAAAGGAGCAAGGGGTCAAAACCTGTTTGAAAAAATAATGAGAGAAAACTTCTTTAACTTGATAAGGGGAAAAGCCACACAAGTTCAAAAAGCACAGAGAATCCAAATCAAGATGAGTGCAAAGAGGCCTACTCTAAGACAGATCACAATTGAAATGCCAAATTTTAAGACAAAGTGAGAATATCAAAGCAGCAAGGTAGAAACCAGCAGTAACATACAAGGGAGCTCCAAAATGGCTAGCAGCTGATTTCTTGTTTTTGTTTTTGTTTTTGTTTTTATAAATGGTCATATCGTTGTACAATTCTCAACAGAAACACAATAAGCCAGAAAGGAATGGCAAGAAATATTCCAAGTAATGTAATGTGAAGGACTGCAATGAAAACTACTTTACCCAACAAGGTTTTCATTTAAAATGGAAAGTGAGCTCTGGCTGGTGTAGCTCAATGGATTGATCACAGGCTGTGAACTGAACAATTGCGGTCCAATTCCCAGTCAGGGCACATGCCTGGGTTCTGGGCCAGATCCCCAATAGGGGACACTTGAGAGGCAACCACACACTGATGTTTCTCTCCCTCTCTTTCTCCCTCCCTTCCCCTCTCTCTAAAAATAAATAAAAAAATAAAATCTTAAAAAATGGAAAGTTAAGTAAGGAGGTTTACAGATAAAAGAACTTTAGAAGGATACACCTTCACTAAAGTAGCATTGTGACATAAACCTAAAGGGAATGCTTTAAGAAGATAAATGTATAGAATGAGAGAGAGAGAGAGGAACACAAGTAAAAAAGGAAAAATTGCAACGAACAAATACCTTTTATGAGTAACATTAAATGTAAATGCATTAGATGCTCCAATCTAAAGATATAAGGTAGTGGAGTGTATAAAAAAACATGACCACATATATGCTGTTTAGAAGAGACCCTTCTCAGAACAAAAAAGAAACCTACACAGACTAGAAAGTGAACAGTTGGGAAAAAATATTCCAAGTAAATAGACAGGAAAAAAAGCCATAGTAACAATATTTATTTCAGAGAAAATATACTTCAAAACAGAGGGTATAAAAAGAGACACAGAAAGACACTTCATGATACTCAAGGAAAGAGCCCATCAGGAACATACAAACATTGTAAACATATTTGCACCTAACATAAGAGCACCCAAATATATAACGAAAATTTTGAAGGATTTCTCAAGAAAGATACAGATACCAGCACACTTATAGTAGGGGATATTAACACCCCACTGTCAACAAAAGGTTTTATATATATAAAACCTTTCATCCCCCTCAAATAAAATACATATTCTTCTCAAAGGCTCATGGAACATTTCCAAATATAGACCATATGATAGCACACAAAACAAAGCTCAGCAAATTCAAGAAAATTGAAATTACATCAAGCATTTTTTCACAGCATAGGGCTTGAAACTAGAAACCAACCTCAAGGAAAAAATTTTAAAACAGTGAAATACATACAGGCTGGTTAGCATGTTATTAAACAATGAGTGTGTTAATAATGAGTTCAAGGAAAAAATAAAAAAGGTGTCTGGAAACAAATGAAAACAAACACACAACAGTCCAAAACTTATAGAACACAGCTAAGACGGTCTTGAGAGGGAAGCTCATAATGATACAAACCTTCCTAAAAAAGATAGAAACATTTCAAATAAATGGCCAATCCCTACATCTACAAAACTACAGGAACAACAACAAACAAACCCCAGAGTGAGAAGAAGGAAGGAAATAATCAAAATCAGAGTAGAATTAAATGACCAGAGACTGAAAGAACAATCCAACTGATCAATAAATACAGAACCTGGATTCTTTGAAAAGGTAAACAAAATTGACAAGCCTTTACCCAGACTCATCAAGAAAAAAAGAGAGATGTCCTAAATAAACAAAATCAGAAAGGAAAGAGGCAAAATTACAATAGATGAAACAGAAATGCAAAGAATTATAAAAAATTACTACCAACTATATGCAAAGAAAATTTAAAATCTTGGAGAAATGGACAAATTTTTAGAAAATACAATGCTTCAAACTGAGTCAAGAAGCAGAAATTCTGAATAGACAAATATGAGCCAGTGAAATTGAAGCAGTAATCAAAAGCTCCCAGCGTACAAAATCCTGGCCTGGAGAGATTCACAGGTGAATTTTACAAATCATTTAGAGAAGAGCTAATCCTGATTCCTCTCAAGCTCACCAAAAAATCCAAGAAAAGGGAAGACTCCCAAACTCTTTTTATGAAGCCAGTATTATTTTAGTTCCAAAACAAGATAGCAACACAGCAATAACAACAACAACAACAACAAAAGTACAGGCCAATATGGCTGATGGACATAGATGCTAAAAACCTCAACAAAATATTGGCAAATCAGATCCAGCAACACATTAAAAAGATCATACAACATGAAAAGTGGGATCCATCCCAGGGATACAAGGATGGTACAACATTCACAAATCAATAAATGTAATATATCACTTCAACAATATGAGAGACAAGAGCCACATGATCATATTAGTAGATGCAGAAAAAACATTTCATAAATTACAGCACCTATTTATTCTGTAAACATTCAGCAATGAGGGGGTAGAGGGAGCATACCTCAACATAATAAAGGCCATACAAGAAACCTACAGGCAATATCATACTAAACAGGCAAAAACTAAAAAATTTTCCACTAAGATCAGGAACAAGGCAAGGGTGTCCACTCTCACCATTTTTATTCAGCATAGTATTGGAAGTTCTAGCCACAGAGATCAGACAATAAAAAAATAAAAGGCATCCAAATTTGAAAGGAGAAAGTTAAGTTCTCACTGTTTGCCAATGACATGATCATGCACATAGAAAACACTATAGTCTCCACCAAAAAACTACTCAACCTAATAAATGAATTTGGCCAAACAGCAGGATACAAAGTCAACATTCAGAAATCTAAGGCATTTTTGTACACCAACAGTGAAATATCAGAAACAAGTTAAGGTAAAAATCTCATTTGATATAGCAACAAGAAAAATAAAATACTTAGGAATAAATGTAACCAAGAAGATAAAAGACCTGTACCCAGAAAACTACACAACACTGAAGAAAGAAATTAAGGAAGATACAAACAAATGGGAAACACATACTGTGTTCTTGAATTGGAAGAATTAACGTCATGAAATGTCCCTACTATCCAACCCAGTCTATACATTCAAAGCAATCCTTATCAAAATAGCAATGACGTATTTCACAGGTGTGGAACAAGTATTACCAAAATTTATATGGAACCATAAAAACCCTAAATAGTCTCAGAATTTTGAGACAGAGAACAAAGTAGAAGGAATCACATTACCTGACACTAAACTATATTACAAGGACACAGTAATAAAAAGGGTCTGGCAGTGGCATAAATACAAACACATGCACCATTTCAATACAGTCCATTAATACTTAACAAAGGGGACAGAAGGATAAAAGGGAGTAAAAATAGCCTCTTCAATAAATGGTGTTGGGACATCGGGACAAGTATATGCAAAAAAATAGAAACTAGACCACCAACTTACACCATACACACAAATAAAGTCAAGACTCATAAAACACTTGAATATAAGTCATGACACAATGAAAGTCCAAGAGGAAAACATAGGTAGGGCAGTATCAGATATCCCTGCAGCAATATTTTCACTGATACATCCCCTAGGGCAAGGGATATAAAGGAAAGTTAAACAGATGGGACTACATCAAACTAAAAAGCTTCTGCACAGCTAAAGAAAACATCAACAAAATGGTGAGAGATCTAACCATATGGGAAAGTATATTGGCCAACAATACCTCGGACAAGGATTTGATCTCCAAAATATGTAAGGAACCCAAATGACTCCACTCCAGGACAACAAGCAATCCAGTTATAAAATAGGCAAAGGACCTGAACAGACACTTCTCCAAGGAGGATATACGGAGGGCCCAGAGACATACAAAAGGATTTTTAGCATCACTAGTCACAAGAGAAATACAAATTAAAACCACAAGAGATACCACTTCACACTGGTGAGAACTGACATCATTAATAAATCAACAATGAGCAAGTGCTGGTGAGGTTGTGGAGAGAAGGGAACTGTAGTGCACTGTTGCTGGGATTGCAGATTGGCATAGTCACTGTGGAAAATAGTATGAAATTTCCTCAAAAAAAGTAAAGATGAAACTGCCTTTTGGTGCATTGATTCCACTGCTGTGATTATACCCTAAGAATCCTGAAACACCAATTCAAACAACCTGTGCTGCCCAACGTCCATAGCAACATTATTTACAATAGCCAAGTGCTGGAAACAGCCAAAGTGCCCATGAGTAAATGACTGAATAAAAAACTGTGGTACATTTACACAATGTAATAATACACTGCAGAAAGAAAGAAGGAGCTCCTACCCTTTGTGACAGCATGGATGGAACTGGAGAGCATTGTGTTAAGTGAAATAAGCCAGGCAGTGAAAGACAAATACCATAAAATTTCACCTATAAGTGGAACCTAATCAACAAAATAAATGAGAAAAATAGAACCAGAGACTGGGAAATAAAGAAATGGACCGTGACCAAAGGAGAGTAGGAAAGGGAATGATACAGGGAAAAAGTGGAAGGGGCAAAGAAAGAAACTCAAATAGAGGACTCGTGAACACAGACCTTAGGTAGGAATCACTGTGGGTGTACAAGGGCATGGGGGTGTCACAGAGGAGCATCTGGTCATGGTGGGGTGAGCAACAGAAATGATGCAGGGAAATTTTAACTCAACAACTATAATTTTTTTAAAAAAGAAAAAATCAGTTGGAAGAAGAATTAAGGACATATAACCTACTGGGGACATTTATAACAAAAGGAACTGTACTGTTGATGAACTTAGTATGAGTCATCAGCATGATTTATTTGCCAAAATTTTATTATTAAACTTTTCTGAACATATCCAGAAAATATGTTAGGCCACCCCAGCACATATCCAGAATTTAGCTACCACATTTAAGGAAATTGGCCTGTCTGAATGACAGCAGTATCAGCATTTTGTCATGTAGTAAAAAGATTAGACTTAATCTAACCCATAAAGCAGTTCTGTGACCAAAGATTTTAGAAAGTCAGATTTCAGCCCAAAGAAGGCAGAATTTTTAGTGTCTAAAGAATAACAGGCCGCCTGAAGAGGCAGAATTTGAGTGTATGGTGTTTGATTAAGGCTAGTTACAATCTTAGTAAGGATATAATAGAGGATATTAAAGTTCAAAGGACTTGTAAAAGTATTAGTTTTGCATCATTTCATGTTGATTGTTGTAAATAGTCATGTTGTAAACAACTTGACTATTTTGTGTATTTTTCTAGTCCCCCCATCATAAATGTAAAATTGTATAGAGCATATAAATTTTGTATAGTATAGATATATACAAATTATATATTTTGACTTTTCACTTAATATATGAATGTATGATGCAAACTTTCCATACTGCTATATAGATTTCCAAATTATTTTTTCTTGTTGCCTAATGTTCCATCTACAGGCTATGTATAATACAATCTTTCTGCTCAAGCTATTAGTCTTCTGTTGAGTAATTTCTTTAGATAATTCTCTGGAAGTGTTTCTTACAAATACATATTGAAAACCAACAAAAGATCAGTAACATATTTTGATTTCAGGAATTCTAGAGTATGTGCTGTTGTTACTGTTGGCTCATTTATTTTTCTTTACTTTTTAAAAACTTAAGGACCGGGAGGAAGATGGCGGCGTAGTAGGACAAAAGATTTCGCTTCTCTCCACGCACCAGAGAAGGACCTGGCTGATCTGAGGAAGAGCACAGCAGATGCCAAACTGGGACCCAGCATATAAGAAAGCAGGACTCCAGAGAGTGTAGCAGACACTGAATAACCAGAGGTTGAGGAGAGGAGATGAACGCAGATCAACAAGGTACGAGGGAGCAGCACAGAGGCGTGGCCAGGCCCTGGCCGGCTGCCCCGGGTCTCTGAGAGCCAAGGATGGGAAACACCATCTCTGGGAGAGAACTGGTCACCGGCACTACCCCTATCTGGCAGGGCGCAGATTGGAAAACACCATAAGAGATTGTTCTGCCAGTAGTGGCAGAGAGAGGAGTGAGCATTCAGAAGCAAACCAGGAAGTTCTGATAACCCGTGGAGTCAGGTTGCTGGCTTGGGAGAACTGAGAGTTGCCAGAACATTCCCTGCTTTGAGGGGACTGTGCCTGCCCTTGAGCAGTCTCAGGGAGTCTCAGGCTGCTGGCAGGGCCTCCAGAAGTGGGTCATTTGCGAGCTCCATCCCTACTCACCTGGCACAGACCAGCTCCATCCCTGCTCAGTTGGCGCAGACTGGGAGTCAAGCCTTGGCCTTCGGCTTGAGTGGCTGCAGGTCGCGAGTGCCTTCCCAGCCCCCAAGGGGCCCTCGCCAGCCCCGGCTCGGCCAACCGCCTGTCGCCTGCACCATCCCGGCCCTTGAGGGGCGCCACACAGGCCCTCTACTTGGGTAACGCCAGTCGCCCATGCTTTTCCGGCAGGGTGGGGTCTGCCCCGACCCTCAGATTAGGGAATTGAGAGTCGCCCGGGCGATCCCTGCTGCACGGGATCCCTGCTGGATTCCTGTGGCACAGGATCCCTGCTAGCAAACAGTCTCGGGGAGTCTTGGGCTGCTGCCTGGGCCCCTGGAAGAGAGCCAGTTGCCAGCTCCATCCCTACTCAGCTGGCGCACACAGGGAAACACAGGGAGTCAGGCTGTTGCTGTTGGTTTCGGTGAATTGTGAGTTGCTCTGTGTGTTCAGCCACAACACAGGGAAAGGTCCGAACCCAAGCCTATGAGAACAGGAAGGCCTGGCTGGGAGCATGCACCCTCAAGTCAGACCAGGGCTGGGAAGCCTGGGAGAAAATCCGCTCTCAGTAGGGCGTGGGAGAGCCAAGCCAGTCTGGATCTTGGTGGGGTACTGGCGAGACCAGTTGAGCTTACTGAGGCATGAGAAGAGCCACAATCACAGCCCCGCAGGCTGCTGCAGCTAGTGAGACCAGAAGAAAAGGTTTGATTCGCTGGACACCAACCAGAGAAGTAGTGGGAGCAGAGAACACCAAGATACCTACAGGAGACTGCACCACTGAATTTCACAGGTATCCTACCACAGAAGTTCACGCCATAAACTCAGGGTACCAGAACAGATCAGTCTAAGAAGCTGAGGCCACCAAGAAGCGCATCACAAACAATGGGAAGACAAAGAAACAATCCCCAAATGAAAGAAAAGGAGGAAATCTCAGAAAGAATGTTAGATGAAATAGAGGCAAGTCAACTATCAGATATTGCATTCAAAGCACTGGTTATCAGGAAATTCAAAGAGCTTACAACGAGCTACCAGAAACTACAGGGGAGCTACAATGAACTCTCCACAAACTATAACAGCATGAAAAAGGAAATAGAAACGATCAGCAAAGGACAAGAGGAAATTAAAAATATAATTTCTGAACTGAAGAACACAGTAGAAGGTATGAAGAGTAGGATTGATGAGGCGGAGGACCGCATAAGCGAGCTTGAAGACAGGGTGGAAAGAATCTCCCAGATGGATGAGGTAATGGAAAAGGGAATCAGAAAAAATGAGGAGAGTCTAAGAGAAATGCAAGACAATATGAAACGTAATAATATCCGAATAATAGGAATACCAGAAGGGGAAGAAGAAGAACAAGGAATAGAAAACCTACCTGAAAGAGTAATAATGGAAAATTTTCCTAAGTTGAGGAGAGAGAAAGTCACACGAATCCAGGAATCGCAGAGAGTCCCAGGCAGGTGGAACCCAAAGAGGTCTACTGCAAGACACATCATCATTAAAATGGCAAAACTCCAGGACAAAGAGAGAATCCTAAAGGCAGCAAGGGAGAAAAGGGGAGTAACATACAAGGGGGTCCCAATAAGGTTGGCTAATGACTTCTCAACGGAAACATTCCAAGCAAGAAAAGAATGGCAGGAAATATTCCAAGTAATGAGAAACAGAGGCCTACAACCGAGACTACTTTATCCAGCAAGGCTCTCAATCAAGATAGAAGGGCAAATAAAGACCTTCCAAGACAAAAGAAGTCTAAAAGAATATGCCTCCACCAAACCAGCTCTACAAGAATTACTAAAAGGGCTGCTTTAAGGAAAGGAAGGGAAAGAGAGAGACAGAGAGGAACACAGGTACATAAATGGCAATGAATAAGTACCTTTCAATAATAACCTTAAACGTAAATGGATTAAATGCACCAATTAAGAGACAGAGAATAGCTGAATGGTTAAGAAAGCATGATCCACACATAGGCTTCCTACAAGAGACCCTCCTCAGGTCAAAAGGCCACCACAGACTAAAAGTGAAAGGATGGAAAAAAATTTTCCAAGCAAATGGACAAGAAAAAAAAGCCGGGGTAGCAATCCTCATATCGGACAAAATAGACTTCAAAAAAAAAAGCTATAAAGAGAGACCCAGAAGGTCACTTCATAATACTCAAGGAAAGAATCCACCAAGAAGACATTAACATCATAAATATATATGCACCCAACACAGGAGCACCCAAATATATAAAGAAAATCCTAGAGGACCTCAAGAAAGATATTGACAGCAACACAATTATAGTAGGGGATTTTAACACCCCACTGTCAAAAATGGACAGATCTTCCAAACAAAATATCAACAAAGATATAGCAGCATTAAACGACACTCTAGAAGAAATGGACCTAATTGATATATATAGAGCCATCCATCCCAAAGAAACTAAATACACTTTCTTTTCAAACGCACATGGAACATTTTCAAAGATAGATCACATGATAGGACACAAAACCAGTCTCAACAACTTCAGGAAAATAGAAATCATACCAAGCATCTTCTCTGATCACAAGGGACTGAAATTGGAAACCAACCCCACAGGAAAAAACCCAAAACACCCAAAATCATGGAGACTGAATGGTAGGCTATTGAACAATGAATGGGTCAAGATTGAAATTAGGGAGGAAATCAAAAAACTCCTTGAAACAAATGAAAATGAACTCACCACAACCCAAAATTTATGGGACACAGTGAAGGCAGTCCTGAGAGGGAAGTTCATAGCGATACAGGCTCACCTAAAGAGGATAGAAACATTTCAAACAAACAACCTAACCCAACGCCTGCAAGAACTCGAGGAACAACAACAAAGACAGCCCAGAGCAAGTAGAAGGAAGGAAATAACCAAGATCAGAGCAGAATTAAATGACATAGAGACTAAAAGCACAATTCTAAAGATCAATGAATCCAGGAGTTGGTTTTTTGAAAAGATAAACAAAATAGACAAACCTTTAAGTAGGCTCATTAAGAAAAGAAGAGAGAGGACCCAAATAAACACAATCAGAAATGAAAGAGGAGAGATTACAACTGATACCACAGAAATAGAAAGGATTGTAAGAAATTACTATGCGGAACTGTATGCCAAGAAATTTGAAAACCTAGATGAAATGGACAAATTTCTAGAAAAATATAATCTTCCAAAACTCAATGAAAAAGAAGCAGAAAACCTGAACAGGCCAATAACAGCAAATGAAATTGAAGCAGTAATCGAAAAACTCCCATCACACAAAAGCCCTGGAGCAGATGCTTTCACAGGAGAATTCTACAAAGTGTTTAAGGAAGATCTAACCCCTATTCTTCACAGACTATTCCAAAAAATCCAAAAGGAGGGAAAACTCCCCAACTCTTTTTATGAAGCCAGCATCACCCTAATTCCAAAGCCAGATAGAGACACAACAAAGAAAGAAAATTACAGGCCAATATCACTGATGAACATAGACGCTAAAATCCTCAATAAAATATTGGCAAATCGCATCCAACAATACATCAAAAAGATCATACATCACGACCAAATGGGATTCATCCCAGGGATGCAAGGATGGTTCAATATTCATAAATCAGTAAATGTAATACATCACATAAACAAAAGGAAACACAAAAACCACATGGTCATATCAATAGATGCGGAAAAAGCTTTTGATAAGGTTCAACACCCATTTATGATAAAGGTACTCAGAAAAATAGGAATAGAGGGAGCATTCCTCAACATAATAAAGGCCATATATGAAAGACCTACAGCCAACATCATACTCAATGCGGTGAAAGACAAATACCATATGATCTCACCGTTAACAGGAATCTAAACAAAACATACAAGCAAGCAAAATATGACCAATGACACTCAAATATGGAATAGGCTGACAGGGTCCAGAGGGGAAAGGGGAGAGAATCATAGGGGAAAAGGCGATGGACTCACATGAACAAGTATAAAGGACACATGGACAATAACTAACAGTGGGGGGTGGAAATGGGAGGGAGGCGGGGAGCATGGGGCGAGGGGCGGGCAGGGTTGGGAATATAAGACAGAAAGCTGTACTTGAACAAGAATTAAATAAAAAGTTGTTTAAAAATAAAATTAAATTAAAATTAAGAAAAATAAAAACAAAAAGACTTAATAAACTTCATATTTTACAGAAGTTTTAGATTTATAGCAAAATTGAGAAAAAATACAGAGAAGTCCCATATTCTATACATGTTCAAACCTCTCCCACTGTCAACATTCCTCACCAGAGTGGGGCACTTGTTACAATTGACAAACCTGCATTGACACATTTGTCATGCAAAGACCACAGTTTACATTAGGAATAATTTTTGGTGTTATACACTCTATGGGTTTGGGCAAATATATAACCACATGTACTCACCATTTTAGTACTATATAGAATAATTTTGCTGCCCTAAACATACTCTGTGCTTCACCTATTCATCTTCCCTGCCTCCTATCCCCTGTAAACAACTGGTCTTTTTACTATCTCCAGAGTTTCTCCTCCAGAAGTCATATATTTGGAACCCTGCAGTATGTAGTCTTTTCAGATTGATGTCTTTCACTTAGTAATATGCATCAAGTTTCCTACATGTATTTTCATGGCTTGATTGCTCATTTCTTCTTTAGCACTAAATATTATTCCACTGTCTGGACTTACCACAATTCATTCACCACCTATTGGAGGACATTTTGGTTGCTTCCGAGTTTTGGCGATTATGAATAAAGCTATCATAAACATCTATGTGCAGGTTTTTGTGTGGCTATCAATTTCCAGTTCATTCATATAAATACAGAGAAGCAATACTGCTGGATCATATGATAAAAATATTTCTAGTTTTTTAACAGTTCTATTGAGTGTGAGTTTTGGTATATTGTGTTTTTTTTTCAAGTAATTGGTACATTTTATCTAGGGTATCATATCTGTGGGCATAAAGTTGTCCATAATATCAGGTTGGCCAAAAAGTCTGCATGTTTTTTTCCTGCAAAATAAATGGCACATTCTTCATTTCCACCAATAACTTTATTGACTTCGATATATGGAGTTTGTCAGCTATCTTCTATGTGGTATAGCATTTTTCTCAACTAATGTCTCAATTTGATCAATATCAACTTCAACAGGTCTACCTGACTTTGGAGCAATGTCCAACAAGAAATCTCTAGCAGGAAGCTTTGTAAACCACTTTTGACGTGTTCGATCAGTCACAGCACCCTCCCCATACACTCCACAAATTTTTGTGTATTTCAGTTGTGTTTTACCTTTCTTGAATAAAGCATAATATGACTAAATGTTGCTTATTTTCTTCTATCTTCAATATTAAAATGGATACCAACAAATTCACCAATTTTGACATTTTTTAAATGCACACTTATATGACAGCTGTCATATCAAAACTGTTTTGAATGAAATTAAAGACAACTAATTGCTGTTTTAGCCATCTTTTTTTTCTATTGTTGTTCAAGTACAGTGGTCCCAACTTTGTCCTGACCACACACCCCTGTCCCACCCATCCCCACTTCAATCCTAACCCCTTTGACTTTGTCCACTGGTCCTTTATACATGTTCCTTGATGACCCTTACCCTTTACTCTCTGTTATCTCTTTCCTCCTCCCTTCTACTTACTCACAGTTTGTTCTTTATTACAATATCTCTGGTTATATTTTGCTTGCTTCTTTGTTTTATTTATTAGGTTCCATGGTATTTGTCTTTCACCAAATGGCTTATTTCACTTAGCGTAATGCTCTCCAGATCCATCCATGCTGTCACAAAGGATAGGAGCTCCTTCTTTCGATTTGCTGCATGATATGTTCTTATGTAAATGTACAGTATATTTGATCCACTCATTTACTCATGGGAAACACATTGTTTCCAGTACTTGGCTGTTGTAAATTGTGCTGCTATGAACATCGGGGTGTGTAGATACTTTTAAATTGGTGTTTCGGGATTCTTAGGGTACAATATCAACATTGGAATTGCAGGATAAGAAGACAATTCTAATTTTACTTTTTTGAGGAAATTCTGTACTATTTTCCACAGTGGCTGCAGCAGTCTCCATTCTACCAACAGTGTACTAGGGCTTCCATTTCTTCATAACCTTTCCAGTACTTGTTTGTTGATATGTGTATGATGGCCATTCTGACAGTTGTGAAGTGGTATCTCATTGTGGGTTTAATTTGGTTTTAATTTGCATCTCTCTGGTGGCTGATGATGTTGAGAACTTTTTGATATGTCTCTGAGCCCTCTGTATGTCCTCCTTGGAGAAGTTTCTGTTTAGATCCTTTGCCCATTTTTTAATTGGGTTGTGTTCCTGGTGTGAGTTTTTTGTATATTTTGGAGATCAATCCCTTGTTCAAGGTATGGTTGGAAAATATATTTTTTCATATAGTTGGTTCTTTTTTCATTTTGCTGATATTTTCTTTAGCAATGTACAACATTTTTATTTTGATGAAGTTCCATTTGTTTATTTGTTTTTCTATCTTCCTTGCTCTAGGGGATATTTCAGTAAAAATATTGCTGCAGGGAACATCTGAGATTTTCCTGCTATGAACTTTATGGTGTCACAACTTGTATTTAAGTCTTTTATCCATTGTGTTTATTTTTTGTATGGTGTTTTATCCATTTGTGTTTATTTTTTTGTAAGTTAGTGATTGAGTTTCTTTCTTTCTTTTTTTTTTTTTTTTTTTGCACATAGTTGTCCAGATCTCCCAGCCCCATTTGATGATGAGGCGATCTTTACTCCATTTTATACCACTGCCACCTTTGACAAATATTAACTGACCATAGAGATTTTTTTTACTTCTGTGCCCTCTATTTTGTTCCATTTATCTATGTGTCTCTTCTTATGCCAGTACCAGACTGTTTTAATTACAGTGATCTTGTAATATAGTTTGATATTAGGTATTGTAATCCCTCCTACTTTGTTCTACTTTCTCAAAATTGTTATGGCTATTGGAGGTTGTTTACAGTACCTTATAAATTTTTGAAGTGTTTGTTCCATATCTGTGACATATATCATTGATATTTTAATAGGGATTGCATTGAATCTATAAATTGCTTTTAGTAGTAGGGACATTCTAATGATGTTAATTGTTCCATTTTATGAACATGATACATACTTCTATTTGTTGCTGTCTCCCTCAATTTCTTTCTTCAGTGCTGTGTAGTTTCTGAGTACAGGTCTTTTACTTCCTTGGTTATGTTTATTCCCAGGTATTTTATTTTTCTTGTTGCTATGTCAAATGGGATGTATTTCGTAATTTCTATTTCTGATATTTAATTGTTGGTGTACAAAAATGTCTTTGATTTCTGAAGGCATTTGACTTAGTATCCTGCTGTTTTGCCAAATTCACTTATGAGTTCTACTAGTTTCTTGGACTCTATAGGGTTTTTTATGTACACGATCATCAAACAATAACAGTTTGCTTTCTCCTTCCAATTTAGATGTCTTTTATTTCTTTCTCTCTTGTGATCCTTGAAGCTAAGACTTCTAACACTATATTGAACAGAAATGTGAAGTGGATATGCTTCTCTTGTTCTTGATCTTAGGGGGAAGGTTTTAGTTTTCCCATTGAGTATGATATTGTGTGTAAGTTTCTCATATATAGCTCTTATTATGCTGAGATATGCTCCCTCTACTCCTACTTTGCTGAGAGTTTTTAACATAAATGGGTGCTGTACCTTATCAAATGCTATTTCTGCACCTATTGATATGGTTATGTGATTTTTTTCAGTCTGCGCTACAATAATTACAGGTGCCCAGTTTCCAGCCCACCTCCTCAGAATGCTGTATGGCCCCCACTGACCACTCTGCATATTTGTGCCAGGATCACACCGGTAATCCACCTCATTTTGCAACCCTTTGATCAGTCTGTGAAGTGCACTGAGTGGGGACAAATAGCACGGCCCCTCCTACCTCTTTGCTGGCTTGACTGCAGTTCAGTTTTCCTATTGAAATAAGTCTCTCTGGGAGCTGCTACCACTAAGCCCCCGCTGCTCCACTGTGATCTATCTGTGAGGTGTCTTGAGTGGGAGCAAATTGTGCCCCCACTTATCCCTCTTCTCTGGCTCCACTATGTGTGCAAGTACCTTGTGCACACAAGCACCCAGTATGTGCAAGTTTTCTGTGTGTGTGTCCTTGAACAGTGGCTGAGATCCTCTTTTGAGAGAAGTCCCCTTTGGTGCAGCCTGCCATTCCTAACAATTGAACAGCTTTTTACACAGACCAACTCTCTGACCAATCCAGAGTTTATCTGGGCTGCAGACAGTCATGGCCCATCTCTTCTCCCAGTTCCAGGTGTCACCCAGCTCCCTGGTTTCTTCTGTTCTGTTCTAGCTCACAAACATCACCCCTGCTGTGACTGCAGTCCCAGCCTTGGTATGCCTCCTGCTGTGTGTCTAGTACTGCCTCTTCATCCCCCTCCCAGCGACTTTAAAAGTATTGTAGTTTATAGTAATAAACCACATTAGAGTACCTATATTGTGCAGAACTTCTTTGAAGACACATGACTTATTAATACTAATGTGTTATTGGCTCAAAATTTGTTTTTTTTTATAGGAATCTAAAAACTGACTTTTCTCTGTAGATTTAATAGTTTATTATTATTGGAGCCAATGTCTACTTATTTTATATTATTCCAATTTTTACAGTGTTTGCCATTCCAAGTGGTTTATTTAGGGAGAACTTAACCACTTCAGAAACTATTTCACTCAATGAATAAATGCTGTGATAAAAATAAAAATGGAAAATGAATTAAAACCATTAATACTCAAAAATCATAAGTTTCTGAGATCCTAAGAAAGTAAAAAATGAAAATTGGGTTCAAAACAACAGTAAAGAGTGATTAAAATTAAGCTTACTTCTCCATCTTCAGTTCACATGATTTTTTTTCTTTTCCCCAAGGAAATACATGTTAAGATTTAGCCAATCATTTATTGTATTAAAATTTATGCAATTATTGTTTTCTTAAAATGCAATCCAAAAACTAAGGAATGAGATTAAAATGTTGAATAGCTAATGACCTTTTCATGGTATGAGAATTACCATGATTTTATGTTTCTAATTTCTCTTTTATTATTGTTTCAATGAATTCAGCAAAAAAAATATTAATGATAATCATAGCCTTTTTAATGAGAATGTCAAAATTTTACTCGTTATATAATAATTCTAATAATCCTGTAAAGCACTCTGTGCTTTGGAAAGAATTCGGAAGTGTATGACACAGGATCCCAGGGTCCACCTAGAGTAGACATAGAAGAAATTGTATTATCCATACAGAGATGAGAAAATGCCTGCAATACCACTAGTATTGGAAACCCATTCCATGCTGTAAATTCCTCAAAAGAAAATAAAAACAGTAAATGGTAGTCAACTGACTTGTAGAAAATTCTTTTACCTGATAACATGCTTTCTAACCTCCTAGCCACTCCAACTGTAAGTCTACATTAGAATACTTCATTTAACAAATGCTTCACATTTATATGGAACCATAAATGACCCCGAATAGCAGCCGCAATTTTGAGAAAGAAGAAAAAAGTAGGAGGGATTACAATACCTGATATCAAACTGTATTACAAGGCCACTGTAATCAAAACAGCCTGGTTCTAGCATAAAAACAGGCACATAGACCAATGGAACAGAACAGAGAGCCCAGAAAGAAACTCAACTCTCTACAGTCAATAAATATTTGACAAAGGGGGCAGTAACATAAAATGGGGTAAAGATAGCCTCTTCAACAAATGGTGTGGGGAGAACTTGACAGCTAAGTGCAAAAAAAAATGAAACTTGAGCACCAACTTACACCATACACCGAAATAAATTCAAGGTGGATAAAAGACTTAAATATAAGCCGTGACACCATTAAAGTCCTAGAGGAGAACATTGGTAGGAAAATCTCAGATACCTCATGCAGCAACATTTTTACTGATATGTTCCCTATAGCAAGGAATATAAAGGAAATAATAAACAAATGGGATCTCATCAAAATTAAAAGCTTCTGCACAGCTAAAGAAAATAGCATTAAGATAAAAGAGAAGCAACAGTTTGGGAAAACATATTTGCCAATACCTCAGAAAATGGTTTAATCTCCAAAATATACAAACAACTCACACAACTTCACTCTAAGAAAACAACTAACCCAACTTAAAAATGGGCAAAGGACTTTAACAAACACTTCTCCAAGGAGGATAGAAGATCCAGAGACACATGAAAAGATGCTCAATATTGCTAGCTATCAGAGAGATGCAAATTAAAACCACAATGAGATACCACTTTACACTGGTCAGAATGGCCATCATAAACAAAGCAACAAACAACAAATTTTGGAGACGGTGTGGGGAAAAGGGGACTCTGGTCCACTGTTGGTGGGATTGCAGACTGGTACAACCATTATGGAAAACAGTATGGAATTTTCTCAGAAAACTAATATTGGATCTGCCTTTCTCCCCAGCAATTCCACTGCTGGGGTTGTATCATAAGAACCCTAAGACACCAGTCTCAAAGAACATATGCACCCCAATGTTCATAGAAGCACAATTTACAATAGCCAAGAGTTGGAAGCAACCTAGCTGCCTGTCGGTAAATGAATGGATCAAAAAACTATGGTACATATACACAATGGAATTCTATACAGCAGATAGAAAGAAGGAGCTCCTACCCTTTGCAACAGCATGGGTGGAACTGGAAAGTATTATGCTGACTGAAATAAGCCAGGTGTTGAAGGACAAATAACCAAAGACACTGAAATACAGAATAGGAGGACAGTGACCAGAGGGGAGAGGAGAGGGAATTTCAGGAGAAATAGGGGAGGGACTTAGAGGAACAAGTATAAAGGATACATGGACAACAACTAAGAAGGGTGGAAATGGGAGGGTGGGGAGAGCACGGGGGCGTGAGATGGGATGGGAGTAGTAGACAGAAAATTTTACTTGAAAAATAATTAAATAAATTAAAAACAAAAAAAGAAAAAAACAAAATTGGTAAAATGAAAAAAAAAAACCCACCAAATCCTTCACATGGCTTATTCATTTTAAACCACCTGATGGCTGCTCTGTCTTTCCAACAGAATCCCTGCATATTTGAGAGAAGTTTTTTAATATCAACTGGGCTTTTTTTAAAAAGTGTCTTTAAACTTTTTTTTGAGAAAGTAATGACTTCCCTACTCAAGAAAGATATAGGCTGCATATTGTGTTCATTCTCAAATACTCCAGTGCATTTCCACAAAGCACATTGGAACATAAAGCTCGCCAGAGCTTTGCCTTTTATCTTCCCTGTCTGTTCTCTGCTCTCAGGAGCATTGGTAAAGTTTCCTTTACTGTGGGTGGTACAATGTGATGATCAACCAACAAAATTCTGCTTTAAGGCAGGAAGCATTTGATGAACAAAACACCTTCTCTGACTGCTATTGGCTAATTGCACTGGTGTTTGGGGTAGGCGGGGTGGGGGACAAGACGAGAAAAGGGCTACCCCTTCTGTCAGAATTCACTGAGTTTTTATTCAATGGATTTTTTTCTTTTTTCTTTTATTTAACTCTTGTTCAAGTACAGTTTTCTTTCTTGTATTCCCAGCCCTGCCTCCTCCCAGTGCTCCCCACCTCCCTCCCATCTCTGCCCCCCACCTTAGTTATTGTCCATGTGTCCTTTATACTTGTTCATGTGAGTCCTTCCCCTTTTCCCCTGTGATTCTCTCTCCTCTCCCCTCTGGACCCTGTCAGCACGTTCTGTATTTCAGTGTCTTTGGTTACATTTTGCTTGCTTGCTTGTTTTGTTGTTTAGATTCCTGTTAAAGGTGATACCATACAGTATTTGTCTTTCACTGCCTGGCTTATTTCGCTCAGCGTGCTTTCCACAAGTGAATCATTTTAGAAGAGAAAATAATCTGTAATTTGGAAAAATTGGAGAGTCAAAGTTTTCTGCTTGTATTTCTGAGAAAAGAAGAAATAAAGAAAGAAAGGAAGATAGAAAGAATGAAAGAAAGAGAGAGAGAGAGAGAGAGAGAGAGAGAGAAAGGAAAGAAGGGAAGAAAAGGCAGGTAATTCAAGAGAAAATAAAAATCCATGGAACTGGAAAGCATTATTCAATGGATTTTTATTTTCTCTTGAATTACCTGCCTTTTCTTCCCTTCTTTCCTTTCTCTCTTTCTTTCTTTCTTCTTCCTTCCTTCTTTTCTTCCTTCCTTCCTTTCTTTCTTCCTTTCTTTCTTTATTTCTTCTTTTCTCAGAAATACAAGCAGAAAACTTTGACTCTCCAATTTTTCCAAATTACAGATTATTTTCTTTTTTAAAATGATTCACTTGTGCGATAATGTACCATATCACCCAGAATGCACAAAGGAGCAACAAGATTTTAGGACTGGATGGGACCTCAGAGACCAAACATTACTGCACTTGAATTTTACCAGAAAGGTAAGGGAGAAAAAATTTTCTGTAGACTGCTAATATCAGTGGACTACTAGACCTTTAATTTACAGTTCATTTGGTTTTCCCCATTATACTGAGCTATACTTTTGAGTTAACATTAAAATTAATAATTATATTATTTAAAATGAAATGTTATACATCTAGCTAGGGGAAGGGAAGATTCCCAAATATGCAATTCCACAGACTGAGTCCAATGAGGAAGCTACAGTTCCACAAAAATAAATTAGACCAGGGTCAATGACAGGCAGTTAAACACCAAAGATAAAAGATCACTGCAATAAGCATGCTCCAGAGGGGCAGTACAAAAAAAAAAAATACTTCAAAGAGTTTAGAGAAAGAAATCCCTAGACTGAAGAGTCCTGCACATCTGTAGCTCCCAGGAAGCAGCTAGGCAGCCTTAATGAAAAGACTACCATGTGCTGGTGAATCCTGGTGAACTGTTAATTTCTCCAGGAGCAATCTAAAGAACCCTTCCTTATACTCCTAGATCTCGTGCACAAGAAAAGAAAGAAAGGCATTTTTTATTACATTGGAGAGATGCCTGGGGAGGAAGGGAGTCATACCCACAATAGGAGCTGAACTTAAATGAAAAAAAATTCATTACTGAATACCTAGCAGCCATGACCAGCACTGGTAGTGGTGAAATTGGGAAAACATAGCGGGGACCTACATCTATGGATAGGGTGCTCTATGCAAGAAGATTAGAATGAGATATTTTATTTTAAATTTTTGTTTATTGATTTTAGAAAGATGGAGAGACAGAGGAAAAAGTACATTGATTTGTTGTTCCACTTATATATGCATTCATTGGTTGATTCTTCTGTGAGCCCAGACCAGGGATTAAACCTGAAAGCTTAGTGAATAAGGTGCATCACTCTCACCAACTGAACTATCTGCCCAAGGTTGTTTTTTTAAGTCCTGTTTTTATTTATCATTTTTCAACTTTAATAATATATTTTATTAATTATTTTATTGTAAGTGTTACTTTATTTTTTATTGTTGTTCAAGTACAGTTGTCTCCGATTTTACCCCACCACTTTCCCCAACACAAGCCATCCCCATCTCCCTTCCTGGATCCAACACCCCCTTGGCTTTGTCCATGTGTCCTTTATATATTTTCCTTGATGACCCTTCCCCCTTTTCCCACCATTTCCCACCATTTCCTTCACACCTCTCCTCTGGTTATCTTCGGTTTGCTCTTTATTTCAGTGTCACTGATTTCATTTTGCTTACTTGCATTTTTTGTTGATTAGGTTCCACTTATAGCTGAGATCATATGCTATTTGTCTTTTTTTCAGTTCATCCGGGTTTTTTTTTTACTTTTTTATTTTTGTTTTTTCTTTTACTTACTCTTCAAGTACAGTTGTCTCCATTTTCACCCACCATGCTTCCCTAGCACCACCCATTCCCACCCCAACCCTCAAAACTACCCTCTTTGGATTTGCCCATGTGTCCTTTTCACATGTTCCTTCATGGCACTTCCCCTACTAGCACCTATGATCCCTTGCCCCTTTCCTCTCTTGTTACTGTCATTTTCTTCATTATTTCAATGTCTCTGGTTGTATTTTGATAGCTTGTGTGTTTTATTGGTTAGATCCACTAATAAGTAAGATAATATGGTATTTCTCTTTCACCGCCTGGCTTATTTCACTTGGCATAATGTTCTCTAGATCCATTCTTGCTGTCCAAAAGGTTAGGAGCTTCTTCTTTCTTTCCACTGTGTAGTATTCTATTGCGTAAGTGTACCATAGTTTCTTAATCCACTCATTTACAGATGGGCATTTACATTGCTTCCAACATTTGAATATTTTAAATTGTAGCACTTTAAACTTTGGGGTGCACAGGTTTTCTTGAATTGGTGTTTCAGGGTTTTTAGGGTATAATCCCAGAAGTGGATTGCTGGGTCAAAATGCAGTTGCATTTTTAGTTTTTGGAGAAATTTCAAACTCTTTTTCACATTAGATGCACCAGTCTGCATTCACATTGGATGCACCTAGTGCAATAATGCACTAGGGTTCCCTTTCTCCACAACCTCGCTAGCTTTTGTTCATTGATTTGGTTATGATGGCCATTCTAACTGGTGAGAAATGACATCTCACTGTGGTTTCATTTTATTTATTGCTTTATTTATTGTTCAAGTAGACTTGTCCCCATTTTCACCACACCACATGCCGCTGCTCCACCACTTCCACTACCCAACCTCAAATCCACCCCCTTTGGTTTGTCCCCATTTTCACCACACCACATGCTGCTGCTCCACCACTTCCACTACCCAACCTCAAATCCACCCCCTTTGGTTTGTCCCTGTGTTCTTTGTACATGTTCCTTGATGCCTCCACACTATTATCCCTCTACCCCCTCCTCTCTGGTTACTGTCAAATTGTTCCTTATTTCAATACCTCTGGTTGTACTTTGCTTACTTGTTTTCTTGATTAGGTTCTACTTCTAGGTGAGATCATATTGTATTTCTCTTTCATTGCTTGATTTGTTTCACATATCATAATACTTTCCAGTTCCATCCCTGCCATCACTAAAAGTAGGAGCTCCTTCTTTTTTCAGCTGCATACTATTCCATCGTATAAATATACCACAGTTTCTTAATTCACTCATTTCCTGATGGGCATTTAGGTTGTATCTGGCACTTGGCCATTACGAATTGTGCTGCTATGAACATTGGGTGCGTAGATTCTTTTGAACTGGTGTTTTGGGATTCTTAGATAGATAGATAGATAGATAGATAGATAGATAGATCAAGTACAGTTTTTCATCATTTACTCCCATCCCAGCCAATCCCCAGACCCTCCCCACCTCCCTCCCATACCCACCCCCCTTAGTTGTTCTCCATGTGTCCTTTATACTTATTCCTGTAAACCCTTCCCCCTTTTCCCTGAGATTCCCTCCCTTCTCCCTTCTGGTCACTGCCAGCCTGTTCTCTCTGTTCTCTATTTCAGTGTCTTTGGTTAGATTTTGCTTACTTGTTTTCTAGAGTAGGTTCCTGTTAAAAGTGAGATCATATGGTATTTGTCTTTCACCTCCTGGCTTATTTCACTTAGCATAATGCTTACAAGTTCCATCCATGTTGTCTGTCACAAATGGTAGGACCTTCTTTATTCTTTCTGCTCCATAGAATTCCATTGTATAAATGTACCACAGTTTTTTGGTTCATTCATTTACTGACAGGCACCTAGGTTGCATCAAACACTTGGCTATTGTAAAGTATTCGGCTATGAACATTGGGGTGTATAGGTTCTTGGGATTGGTGTTTTAGGGTTCTTAGGATATAACCCCAACAGTGGAATTGCTGGGTCAAAGGGCAGACCCATTTTTAGTTTTCAGAGAAAATTTCATACTGTTTTCCAAAATGGTTGTACCAGTCTGCAATGCCACCAACAGTGAGCTCAGGTCCTCTTTTCCCCCCAAAATGTCCAACATTTGCTGTTTGTTGCTTGGTTTATGATATCCATTCTGACTGGTGTAAAGTGGTATCTCATTGTGATTTTAATTTGCATCTCTCTGATAGAAAGTGATATTGAGCATCATTTCACGTGTCTCCGGATACTCTGTATGTCCTTGGAGAAGTGTGTGTTCAAGTCCTTTGCCCATTACTTAATTGGGTTATTTGCCTTCTTAGAGTGAAGTTGTGTGAGTTGTTTGTATATTTTGGAGATTAAAACATTGTCTGAGGTATCATTGGCAAATATGATTTCCCAAACAGTTGGTTCTCTTTTTATCTTA
Organism: Sturnira hondurensis; assembly: GCF_014824575.4. Taxonomy (NCBI): domain Eukaryota; kingdom Metazoa; phylum Chordata; class Mammalia; order Chiroptera; family Phyllostomidae; genus Sturnira; species Sturnira hondurensis. The sequence goes on from NW_028096087.1 coordinate 525,824, forward strand.
ATGCTATTTTCTTTAGCTGTGCAGAAGCTTTTAATTTTGATGAGATCCCATTTGTTTATTATTTCCTTTATATTCCTTGCTATAGGGAACATATCAGTAAAAATGTTGCTGCATGAGGTATCTGAGATTTTCCTACCAATGTTCTCCTCTAGGACTTTAATGGTGTCACGGCTTATATTTAAGTCTTTTATCCACCTTGAATTTATTTTGGTGTGTGGTGTAAGTTGGTGCTCAAGTTTCATGTTTTTGCATGTAGCTGTCCAGTTCTCCCAATGCCATTTGTTGAAGAGGCTATTTTTTACTCTATTTTATATCATTGCCCCCTTTGTCAAATACTAATTGACTGTAGAGAGTTGGGATTATTTCTGGACTCTCTGTTCTATTCCATTGGTCTATGTGCCTGTTTTTATGCCAGTACCAGGCTGTTTTGATTACAGTGGCCTTGTAACACAGTTTGATATCAGGTATTGTGATCCTTCCTACGTTGCTCTTCTTTCTCAAAATTGCGGCTGCTATTCGGGGTCATTTATGGTTCCATGTAAATTTTTGAAGTGTTTGTTCTATGTGTGTGAAATATGTCATTGGTACTTTAATAGGTATTGCATTGAATCTGTTCATTGCTTTGGGTAGTATGGACATTTTGAGGATGTTAATTCTTCCAATCCATGAACATGGTATATGTTTCCATTTGTTTGTGTCTTCCTTGATTTCTTTCTTCAGTGTTGTGTAGTTTGCTGCATACAGGTCTTTTTCCTCCTTGGTTAGGTTTATTCCCAAATATTTTATTTTTGTGTTTGCTATATCAAATGGGATTTTTTTCTTGATTTCTGTTTCTGCTGATTCATTGTTAGTATACAAAATTGCCTTTCATTTCTGGGTATTGACTTTGTATCCTGCTGTTTTGCCAAATTCATTTATTAGTTCAAGCAGTTTTCTGGTAGAGTCTACAGCATTTTCCATATACACTATCATGTCACCTGCAAACAATGACAGTTTTGTTTCCCCCCTTCCAATTTGGATGCCTTTTATTTCCTTTTCTTGTCTGATTGCTGCGACTAAAATATTCAACACTATATTGAACAGAAGTGGTGAAAGTGGGCAACCTTGTCTCTTTCCTGATCTTAGTGGAAAAGCTTTTAGTTTTTGCCCATTGAGTATAATGTTGGCTGTTGGTCTCTCATATATGGCCTTTATTATATTGGGGAATGCTCCCTCTATTCCCACTTTGCTGAGTGTCTTTAATATAAATGAGTGTTGTACTTTATCAAAAGTTTTTCTGCGTCTATTGATATGATCATGTGGTTTTTGTCTTTGCTTTGGTTTATGTGATGCATTACATTTATTGATTTGCAAATATTTTTAAAGGTTTTATTTATTTATCTTTAGAGGGGAAGGAAAGGAGAGAAATATCAATGTATGGTTGCCTCTTGTGAGTCCCCTGTTGAGAACTGGCCTGCAACCCAGGCATGTGTCCTGACTGGGAACTGACCCGCGATCGTGCAGTTTGCAGGCCCATGCTCAATCCACTGATCTACACCAGCCAGGGCTGATTTGCAAATATTGAACCATGCTTGCATCCCTGGGATGATTCCCACTTGGTCATGGTGTATGATCTCTATAATGTGCTGTTGGATGAGATTTGCCAATATTTTGTGGAGGATTTTAGCGTCTATGTTCATCAGCGATATTGGCCTGAAGTTTTCTTTCTTTGTTGTGTTTCTATCTGGCTTTGGAATTAGGATCATGCTGGCTGCATAAAAAGAGTTTGGAAATTGGTTTTAAGATGGCAGCGATGGCAGCGGAGTAGGACAAAGGATTTAGCTTCCCTCCATGCACCTGAGAAAAACTGGCTGATCTGCAGAAGAGCCCAGCGGATAGCCAACAGGGACCCAGCATATAGGAAGGTAGGGCTCCAGAAAGTGTAGCGGACACTGAATGACCAGAGGCTGAGGAGAGGAGAGGACTGCAGATCAACAAGGTACGAGGGAACAGGGCAGAGGCTGCAGGCCCTCCGCCAGGCAGTGCCAGGGCCCCAGCCGGTCTGCCTTCGTGTCTGGGAGCAGAGGGCAGGCAACAATGACCCTGGGAGAGAGCCAGTCATCAGCACCCTCCCTACCTGGCTGGCACAGATTGAAAAACACCAGGAGAGATCAGTTTGCCTGTAGTGTCAGAGAGAGGAGTGAGCATTAGGGAGCAAGCCAGAGAGCTCTGATGAGCAGAGTTAGGCTGTGGTTGCTGGCTTGGGATAACTGAGAGTCGCTCGTGCATTCCCTGTAGCACTGGGCCTTAGCTGGGTCTGCCAGAGACTCTGGGAGCCTCAGGCTGCCAGCAAGGCTCCTGGAAGAGAGCCAGTCAACAGCTTGCTCTCTAACCAGCTGGGCACAGACTGAAAAACTCCTGGAGTCAGGCCCTGGTTGACTGCTTGGGAGAATTGACAGTCGCCCTGTGTGTTCTGCCATAGCACTGGGAAAGGTCTGCACCCAAGCCTGCGAACCAGGGAAGCCTGGCCAGGAGTGCGTGCTCAGACCCCAGGCCAGGACTGTGAATCCTGGGGAAAATCTGCTCTCAGTGGGGCACTGGAGAGCAGCGCTAGTCTGGATCTTGGGTGGGCACTGGTGAGACTGGCTGAGTTCACTGAAAAGGGAAGAAGGCCACACTAATAGCTCCTCAGGCTGGAGCAGCTAGGAAGACCAGAAGAAAGGGTTTGACCAGCTGGAAACTAACAAGAGGTGTTTTTTTGTTTGTTTTGTTTTTGTTTTTTCTATATTTTTTGTTTTTTGTCTTATTTTTATATTTATTTCTTGGGTTATTTTGTTTGTTTTTAAATAATCTTTTATTTCTTTATGTTTATTATTCTTTTATCTTTCAATACTTTTACCCTCTCTCTTCTGCTTTCTTGTTTTAATTCTTCTTCATTTCTTTCAAACCTACTGCATTTTCCTCCCATCTGCTGCCTTTTTTCCCTCTTTTTCTTTCTTTTTGTCCCTCTCCCCCCCAAGTGAGACAAAAGGCTTGGAAAGGCAAAAAGACCAGAGTTGGGCTCAAAGAGGGGGCATCCCAACAGTAGAAACAGAGAGACAAAATTCACTATGCTATAACAGAAAAACTACAAGCTACTGCATGTTTCTATTTGTTCATTATTTTGTCATTATTCTTACATCTTTTGCTTTAATGGTATCTCTATATCCCCCCTCTTTCTGTATAGTCTTCTTTTCCTTGGCTGGATATATTGTATCACTTGAGAGGTCTCCCTCTCCCCTCAGTCATACTGTATTGCTAATTTACTGTCCTTTACTTCCCCTTGCCCAGCTAGCACATTATTGAATATCCAATAATCACTTATCTTGGTATATCACATTTTCTGTCATAGGATTGATGCTCTAAGACTATTGTAGATAATAGCTATTACATACTATTGTAAATACTACACAACACCCAGCCCCCAGATCTTAACCCACTACATTGTTGCCTGAACTATAATTCTGCAGTGATCAACACCATTCTCACTCACATTACACCTATTTACCATCCTTTATTCTCACCTTACCTCAGAATCTGACCTCCCTCAACCTCACTCCTTTCTAGATCCAAATCACAAATCTTCCCTCCCTAACAAGAGCCTTATCTTCCTTCCATTTTTTCTAAAAAGGGGCTAGTGGGGTTGAAGGTTATGGTTATCTTGTACATAGCCAGGAGATCACCTATCTCTTCTCTGCCGCCTGTTGCTGTAAATATCACAGAATACTTTCCTGCTGTCATAAACTACTTTGCCTCCCTCTCCAACTGATCACAAAAAACAAAAAAGGAGTAGGTGGAAGAAAAGAACATCAAGATAAATGAAGGGTCTGCAGCACTAAATTTCACAGACATTCCACCACATAAGTTCACACCATAAACCCAAGGAGTCAGAACAGATCAATTCAAGAAGCGGAGGCTAACAAGAAGAGGATCACAAACAATGGGAAGATGAAAAACAACCCCCAAATGAAAGGAAAGGAGAAAGTGGCAGAAAGAATGTTAGACAAAACAGACGCAAGTCAACCATTAGATATTGAATTTAAAGCACTGGTTATCAGGAAATTAAAAGAGCTTAGAATGAGCTACCAGAAACTACATGGGAGCTACAATGAACTCAAATATTCTTTTCAAATGCAAACGGTCATTTTCAAAGACAGACCACATGATAGAGGAAAAAACGAGCCTCAAGAAATTCAACAAAATTGAAATCATATGAAGCATTTCCTCTGACCACAAGGGACTGAAATTGAAAACCAAACCCAAAGGAAAAAAACCCAAAACAGCAAAAATCATGGAGACTGATGGGCATGCTTTTAAACAATGAATGGGTCAACAATGGAATTAGGGAAAAATGAGAAAGTTTCTGGATACAAAAGAAAATGGACTCACAACAACCCAAAACTTATGGAAAACATCAAAGGCAGTCCTGAGAGGCAAGTTCATAGCAATACAGGCTTATGTAAAAAGATAGAAATATTTCAAACAAAAAACCTAACTATATACATACAGAACTCGAGGAACAACAACAAAGATAGCCTAGAGCAAGTAGAAGAAAAGAAATAACCAAGACCAGAGTAGAATAAAATGGCATAGAGACTAAAAGCACAATTCGAAGGATCAATGAACTCAGGAGGTGGTTTCCTGAAAAGATAAACAAAATACACAAGCCATTAAGTAGGCTCATCAAGAAAAGAAGAGATGACCCAAATAAATGCAATCAGAAATAAAAGAGGAGATACTACATCTGACACCACAGAAATAGAAGGAATTGTAAGAAATCACTATGAAGAACTGTATGGCAAGAAATTTGAAAACCTAGGTGAAATGGACAAATTTCTAGAAAAATATAATTTCCCAAAACTCAGTGAAGAAGAATTAGAAAGCCTGAACAGACCAAAAAGAGCAGATGAAATTGAAGCAGTAATCAAAAAAACTACCTTCACACAAAAGCCCTGGGTCAAATGGTTTCACAGGAGAATTCTACAAAGCATTTAAGAAAGAGCTAAACCTTATTCCTCACAGACTATTACAAAAAATCCTAAATGATGGAAAACTCCCAAAATCTTTTTATGCAGCCAGCATGATCCTAATTCCAAAGCCAGATAGAAACACAACAAAGAAAGAAAACTTCAGGCCAATATCACTGATGAACATAGATGCTTAAATCCTCAACAAAATATTGGCAAATTGCATCCAACAGCACATTATAAAGATCATGAACCATGACCAAGTGGGATTCATCCCAGGGATGCAAGGATGGTTCAATATTCCCAAATCAGTAAGTGTAATACATCACATAAACCAAAGCGAGGACAAAAATCACATGATCATATCAATAGAGGCAGAAAAAAGCTTTTGATAAGACATAATACCCATTTATTAAAAAAAGGCGCTCAGCAAAGTGGAAATAGAGTGAGCATTACACAATATAATAAAGGCCATATATGAGAGCCATACAGTCAACTTTATACTCAATGGGCAAAAAAAAAAAAATCTTTTCCACTAAGATCAAGAACAAGGCAAGGTTGTACACTTTCACCACTTCTATTCAATACGGTATTGGAAGTTTTAGCCACAGCAATCAGGCAAGAAAAGGCAATAAAATGCATCCAAATTGGAAAGGAGGAAACAAAACTGTCATTGTTTGCAGATGACATGATACTGTATATAAAAAATGCTATAAACTCTACCTCAAAACTGCTTGACCTAATAAATGAATTTGGTGAAACAGCGAGTTACAAAGTCAATATCCAGAAATCAAAGGCATTTTTGCATACCAGCAATGAAACAGCAGAAGCTGAAATAAAGAAAAAAATCTCATTCGATATAGCAAACACAAAAATAAAATATCTGGGAATAAACCTAACCAAGGAGGAAAAAGACCTGTATACAGAAAACTACACAACACTGAAGAAAGAAATCAAGGAAGACACAAACAAATGAAAACATATACCATGTTCATGGATTGGAAGAATTAACATCCTCAAAATGTCCACACTACCCAAAGCAATGAACAGATTCAATGCAATACCTATTAAAGTACCAATGGCGTATTTCACAGACATAGAACAAGCACTACAAAAATTTATATGGAACTATAAAAGACCCTGAATAGCAGCTGCAATTTTGAGACAGAAGGACAAAGTAGGAGGGATCACAATACCTGATATCAAACTGTATTACAAGGCCACTGTAATACATCAAAACAGCCTGGTACTGGCATAAAAACAGGCACATAGACGAATGGAACAGAACAAAGAGACCAGAAATAATCCCAACTATCTAAAATCAATTAATATTCAACAAAGGGGGCAATGAAATAAAATGGAGTAAAAATAGCCTCTTCAACAAATGGTGCTGGGTGAACTGGACATCTACATGCAAAAACATGAAACTTGAGCACCAAATTACACCATACACCAAAATAAATTCAAGGTGGATAAAAGAATTAAACTTAAGCTGTGAAGCCATTAAAGGCCTAGATGAAAACATTGGCAGGAAAATCGCATATATTTCACACAGCAATATTTTTACTGATATGTCCCCTAGAGCAAGGAATATAAAGGAAAGAATAAACAAATAGGATCTCATCAAAATTAAAAGCTTCTGCACAGCTAAAGAAAATAGCATTAAGATAAAAAGACAACCAACTGTTTGGGAAAACATATTTGCCAATGATACCTCAGACAAAGGTTTAATCTCCAAAATATACAAAGAACATACACTACTTCACCCTAACAAGGCAACTAATCCAATTAAGAAATGGGGAAAGGACTTGAACAGACATTTCTCCAAGGAGGACATACACAGGATCCGGAGACACATGAAAAAATGCTCAATATCCCTTGCTCTCAGAGAGATGCAAATTAAAACCAGAATGAGATACCACCTTACAGCAGTCAGAATGTCCATCATAAACAAAGCAGCAAACAACAAATGTTGGAGGGGTTGTGGGGAAAAGGGGACCCTAGTTCACTGTTGGTGGCATTGCAGACTGGTACAACTGCTATGGAAACAGTATGGAATTTTCTAAGAAAACTAAAAATTGGCCTGCCTTTCGACCCAGCAATTCCACTGCTGGGATTATATCCTAAAAACCCTAAAACGCCAATCCAAAAGAAGCTATGCACCCCAATGTTCATAACAGCACACTTTACAATATCCAAGAGTTGGAAGCAACCTAGATGCCCATCAGCAAATGAATGAATCAAAAAAACTATGGTACATTTACACAATGGAATTCTATGTGGCACAAAAAAAGAAGGAACTACTACCCTTTGCAACAGCATGGATGGAACTGGAAAGCATAATGCTGAGTGAAATAAGCCAGGCGGTGAAAGACAAATACCATATGATTTCATCTTTAACAAGAACTTAAACAACAAAACAAACCAGCCAGCAAAATATGACCAAAGACACTGAAAATCAGAACAGGCTGAGAGGGACCAGAGGAGAGAGCAGAGAGAATTTCAGGGGAAAAGGGGAAGAATTCACAGAAACTAGTACAAAGGACACATGGAGAACAACTTAGTGGGGGTCATGGGGGCGGGGCTGGGATGGGAGTGGGGGATGGAAACTGTACTTGAACAAGAATTAAATTAAAAAATTAATAAAATAAAAATAAAAAGAGTTTGGGAGTTTTCCATCATGTTGGATTTTTTGGAATAGTCTGTGAGGAATACAGGTTAGCTCTTCCTTAAATGCTTTGTAGAATTCTCCCGTGAAACCATCTGGTCCAGGGCTTCTGTGTGAAGGGAGTTTTTTTGTTACTGCTTCAGTTCTATCTGGTGTTATTGGTCTGTTCAGGTTTTCTGCCTCCTTTTCAATGAGTTTTGGAAAATTATATTTTTCTAGAAATTTGTCCGTTTCACCTAGGTTTTCAAATTTCTTGGCATACAGTTCTTCATAGTAATTTCTTACAGTCCCTTCTATTTCTGTGATATCAGTTGTAATCTCTCCTCTTTCATTTCTGATTGTGTTTATTTGGGTCCTCTCTCTTCTTTTCTTCATGAGCCTACTTAAAGGCTTCTCGATTTTATCTTTTCAAAAAAACAACTCCTGGATTCATTCATTCTTAGAATTGTACTTTTAGTCTCTACGTCATTTAATTCTACTCTGATCTTGGTTATTTTCTTCTTTCTTCTTGCTCTGGGCTGTCTTTATTGTTGTTCCTCAAGTTCTTGCAGGCTTAGATTTAGGTTGTTTGTTTGAAATGTTTCTATCTTCTTTAGGTAAGCCTGTATTGCTATGAACTTCCTTCTCAGGACTGCCTTCACTGTGTACCCTAAGTTTGGGTTGTTGTGAGTTCATTTTCATTTGTTCCCAGGAAATTTTTTATTTCTTCCCTTATTTCATTCTTGACCCATTCATTGTTTAATGGCCTGCAATTCAGTCTCCATGATTTTTGGTGTTTTGGGTTTTTTCCCATGGGGTTGGTTTCCAATTTCAGTACCTTGCAGTCAGAGAAAATGCTTGGTATCATTTCAATTTTCTCGAATTATTTGAGGCTTGTTTTGTGTCTTCTCATGCAGTCTATCTTTAAAAATATTCCATGTGCATTTGAAAAGAATATGTATTTAGCTTCTTTGGGATGAAGGGCTCTATATATATCAGTTAAGTCCTTTTCATCTAGGGTGTCGTTTAATGCTGCAATATCTTTGTTGGTATTTTGTTTGGAGGATCAGTCCATTTTTTGACAGTGGGGTATTAAAATCCCCTACTATAATTGTGTTGCTGTCAATATATTTCTTGAAATCCTCTAAGAATTTCTTTATATATTTGGGTACTCTTATTTTGGGTGCATATATATTTACAATGTTAATGTTTTCTTTGTGGATTCTTCTCTTGAGTATTATGAAGTGACCTTCTGGGTCTTTCTTTATGGCCCTTTTTCTGAAGTCTATTTTGTCCGATATGAGAATTGCTACCCCAGCTTTTTTATCTTGTGCGCTTGTTCGGAAAATTTGTTTCTACCCCTTCACTTTTAGTCTGTGTAGGTCTTTTGTCCAGAGGTGTGTTTTGGGTAGAGAGCATAAGTGTAGGTCATGCTTTTATATTCATTCAACTATTCTATGTCTTTTGATTGGAGCATTTAATTCACTTATGTTCAATGTTATTATTGATACCTACTTATTCATTGCCATTTTTGTACCTGTGTTGCTCTCTGTCTCTCTCTTTTCCTTCCATTCCTTAAGGCCATCCTTTTCCCATCTCTTGCAGAGCTGGTTTGGTGAAGGCATATTCTTTTAAACCTCTTTGTCTTTGAAGCTCTTTATTTGGCCTTCTATCTTGATTGAGTACCTTGCTGGGTAAAGTAGCCTTGGTTGCAGGCCTTTGGTTCTCACTTCTTGGAATATTTTTTGCCATTCTCTTATTGCCTGGAGCGTATCCATTGAGAAGTCAGTAGCTAACCTTATTGGGGCTCCCTTGTATGTTACTTTTGTTTTTCTCCCTTGATTCCTTTAAGATTCTCTCTTTGTCTTAAGAGTTTTGCCATTTTAATGATGATGGGTCTTGAAGTGGACCTCTTTGAGTTCCACCTGATTGGGACTCTCTGTGCTTCCTGGATTTGTGTGACTTTTTCTCTCATCAAATTAGGGAAATTTTCCCTCATTATTTTTTCAAATAGGTTCTCTATTCCTTCTTCTTCTTCTTGTATCCGTATTGTTTGGATATGATTAAGTTTCATATTTTCTTGCATTTCTCTTAATCCCTTCTCCTTCTTTCTGAGCCTCTTTTTATTTTCTTGCTCTTTCCGGGGGTTTCCTTTTCTTTGTCCTCCACCTGACTGGTACGATTTTCTGCTTCGTCAATCCTGCTTTTAATTCTTCCTACTGTGATCTTCAGAAATTGTATTCTTCATTTCCTCTTGTCCCTTGAGGATAGTTTCTGTTTCCTTTTTCTTGTTGATAGACTTTTTGGTTAGTTCATTGTAGCTCCCCTGTAGTTTCTGGTAGCTCATTGTAAGCTCTTGGAATTTCCTTATACCAAGTGCTTTGAATTCAATATCTGACACTTGACTTCCATCTATTTCATCCAATATTCTTTTTTGAGGCTTCCACCTTTTCTTTCATTTGGGGATTTTTTCTTTGTCTTCCCATTGTTTGTGAGACTCTTCTTTTTAGTCTCAGCTTCTTAAATTGATCTGTTCTGACTCCCTGGGTTCATGGTGTGAACTTCTGTAGTAGAATATCTGTGAAATTCAGTGGTGGGGTCTCCTGCAGCTATCTTGGTGTTCTCTGCTTCCACCAACTTCTTTTTTTATTGTGCGTGTGTGATCAGTTGGAGGGGGAGGCAAAATGGTTTATAATAGCAGAATATTATTTTATGTTATTTACAGACACAGTTGGTAGAGAAGATATAGACAATCTTTAGGCTATGTATAGAGTTAACTGTGCTCTTTGACCCAGCTTGCCACTTTTAAGAAAGGATGGACATAAGTTAAATCTCTTGTTGGGAAGGGTAGGCTTGTTCCTTGGATCTAGAAAGTGTGAGGTTGCGGGTGGTGAGATTTTGAGGTAAGGTGAGAGTAAAGAATAGTAAATAGGTATAGCGTGTGAACAGGTATAGTTAATCACTACAGTAATAGAATTCAAGAACCTGTAAAGTGGGCTAAGATCTGAGAGATGTGTTGTGAAGTATTACAGTTGTATAGAACAGCTATTATTTATAATAATATTAGAGGAACAATCATATGACAGGCTGTATGTGATCTTTCTGAATAGGGGGGTATAGAGCTTTGGGTAGTGTGCTAAAGGAAAACAAGTGGTGTGAAGTATAGAAAATTAGCAATATACGGCAGAGAGAGGAAGATGGCAACAGAGTAGCATGGAGGGAACCAGCTCCTGTGCATCTGGTAGAAAATCCAGGCAGATCTACCGAAGAACACCATAATCAACCAACAATTCTCCAACATTTATGAAAATAAGAGACCAGAGAGTGTGACAGAGGAACCAGACAGCTGCAGGTTGGCAAGAAATCCAGAAGGCAAGTGAGGACAAAAGCGGCTGTGCCCATAGCCTCCTTGGCGGCAGGCTACACCCTCGGTGAGCCCAATGCGGGCTACCTCCGGACGTGTGTGAGCATGGAGGAGAAGCGGGCAGTCTTGGCCGGCACCATCAGTGGGAAACGGAGGCCCCATCTGAATCCAGGGCCGGGGCGCCTATGGGGAAGGAACTCCAGAGGCCCGGCACCTGGTGGGCCAGCAACAGACTCCGTGGAAGTCCTGGGCCTGCTACAGGGTCCGTGGGAGAGAACTGACTCCCCCCCTCCCCGTCTAGGCAGGCTGGGTAATACCAGGCAGAGACCTGTGGGCTTAAGTAAACATAACGGGTGGCAAGGGAGGAGGGCCCTATTCAACTGTGGACTCTGTGGTATTCAGCCTGCCTGCCCACCACCCTGCCAGCCCGGGGGGATTTAAGAAGGACACTGTCATTGCCAATCTTTTGGGATTGGGCTGGGCTGAGAGGCAGGCTTTGTGGAGAAGTCTCTATTGGAAAGTGAACTGAGGTGCTCTGCAACAGCAGCTTGCCTCACAGCCCAACCACGCAACAGCCATCCAGGGGAGGGGTGGAAACACCTGGGTCCCACCACGGGACTGAGAAGGACAGTGCCAGATACTACGGGACCCAGGCAGCCTCCCAGGGGCGTGGGCGCCCACATCCCAATCCAGTAGCCTGGCTCACGTGCATGTGCGCGCCTGCATACCTCCTCTCAGAGAGGCCTGGTTGGCCACAACCAGAAAGACCGGTTTGGACAGTTTGAAACTGACAAAGGAAAGGGGTGTGTGTGTGTGTGTGTGGGTGTGTGTGTGTTTTCCCCTTCCCTTTTTTTTCTCTCTCAACTTCTCTTTTAAGAAATCTTATATCTTTAAAACTGTATTGTTGCTCTATCTTTCAATACTCTGTCCCTCATTTCTTTTTCTTTTTGTCTGGTTTTAGTCCTTCCGTTCTTCCCAAATTTTCCACTTATTCATCCTTTCTCCTGACTTGTGTGTGTGTGGGTGTGTATGTTTGTGTGTGTTGGATTGTTTATGTGTGTGTTGCTTAGTTTTCTTTTAGGTATATTATTATTTTTTGCATTATTCTTACTTCTTTTTATTTTAAGAATATCTTTGTATTCCTCCTCTTTCTGTACAGGTTTATTACTCCTGGCTGGTTATATTGTACTACCTGACAGGTTCCCACTGCTCTTTCCTCCACAGTGTATTGTTAATTTTCTATACTTCACTTGCTTTCCTTTGGCATACTACTCAAGCTCTATAACCCCAATTTAGACATATTACATACAGTCTATCACGTGAGTGTTGCTCTAATATTATTGTAAATAAGAGCTGTTCTACACAATGGTGATACTTCATAACACATCTCTCGGACCTTAGGACACCTTACAGGTTCCTGAATTCTACTACTCTATTTACTCACACGCTACACCTAATTACTAACCTGTACTCTCAACTTACCTCAAAATCTGACCACCCGCAACCACACTGCTTTCTAGATACAACTCACAAGCCTCCGCTTCCCAACAAGAGATTTAACTTATGTCCATCCTTTCTTAAAAGTGGCAAGCTGGGTCGAAGAGCACGGTTAACTCTATACATAGCCTAAAGATTGTCTATATCTTCTCTACCAACTGTGTCTGTAAATAACATAAAATAATATTCTGCTATCATAAACCATTTTGCCTCCCCCTCCAACTGATCACACACGCACAATAAAGAAAGAAGTAGGTGGAAGCAGAGAACACCAAGATAGCTGCAGGAGACTGCACCACTGAATTTCACAGGTATCCTACCACAGAAGTTCGCACGATAAACCCAGGGAACCGGAAGACATCAATTTAAGAATCTGAGGTCAACAAGGAGAGTATGACAAACAATGGGAAGACAAGGAAAAAATCCCCAAATGAAAGAAAAGAAGGAAGCCTCTGAAAGAATGTTAGACAAAATAGAGGCAAGTCAACTATCAGATATGGAATTCAAAGCACTGGTTATCAGGAAATTCAATAAGCTTACAACGAGCTACCAGAAACTACAGAGGAGCTACAATGAACTCTGCAAAATATACCAAGATGAAAAAGGAAATAGAAACCATCAGTAAAGGCCAAGAGGAAATGTAGAATACAATTTCTGAACTGAAGAACACAGTAGAAGGTATGAAGGGTAGAATCAATGAGTCGGAAGATTGCATAAGTTAGATCGAAGACAGGATAGAAAACATCTCCCAGATGGAGCAAGTAATGGGAAAGAGACTCAGAAAAAATGATAAGAATTTAAGAGGAATGCAAGACAATATGAAACGTAATAATATCCGAATAATAGGAATACCACAAGGAGAGGGAGAAGAACAAGGGATAAAAAACCTACTTGAAATGGTAATAATGGAAAATTTTCCTAAGTTGAGGAGAGATAAAGTCACATGAATCCAAGAAACACAGAGAGTACCCAGCAGGTGGAACACAAAGAGGCCCACTTCAAGACACATCATCATTAAAATGTCAAAACTCCAAGACAAAGAGAGAATCCTAAAGGCAGCAAGGGACAAAAAGGAAGTAACATACAAGGGGGTCCCAATAAGGTTGCCTACTGACTCCTCAATGGAAACACTTCAAGAAAGAAGAGAATGGCAAGAAATATTCCAAGTAATGAGAAGCAGAGGTCTACAACCCAGGCTACTGTACCCAGCAAGACAATCAAGAGAGAAGGCCAAAACAAAGCTTCTAAGACAAAAGAACTCTGAAAGAATACGCCTCCATTAAACCAGCTATACAAGAATTAATAAATGGGCTACTTAAAGGAAAGGAAGGAAAAGAGAGAGACAGGGAGGAACACAGGTACACAAATGGCAATGAATATGTACCTTTCAATAATAACCTTAAATGTAAATAGATTAAATGCACCAATTAAAAGACAGAATAGTTGAATGAATAAGAATGCATGACCCACACATATGCTGCCTACAAGAGACCCACCTCAGGTCAAAAGACCACCATAGACTAAAAGTGAAAGGATGGAAAAAAATTTTCCAAGCAAATGGACAAGAAAAAATAGCCGGGGTAGCAATTCTCATATCACACATAATAAACTTCAAAAACAGGGCCATAAAGAGAGACCTAGAAAGTCACTTCATATTACTCAAGGGAATAATCCACTAAGAAGACATTATCATCGTAAATATATATACACCCAACACAGGAGCACCAAAATATATAAAGAAAATCCTAGAGGACCTCAAGAAAGATATTGACAGCAACACAATTATAGTAGGGGATTTTAACACCCCACTGTCAAAAACGGACAGATCTTCCAAACAAAATATCCACAAAGATATTGCAGCATTAAATGACACTCTAGATGAAATGGACCTAATTGATATATAGAGAGCCCTTCATCCCAAAGAAGCTAAATACACATTCTTTTCAAATACACATGGAACATTTTCAAAGATAGACCACATGATAGGATACAAAATGAGACTCAACAAATTTAGTAAAATAGAAATCATACCAAGCATTTTCTCTTATCACAAGGGACTGAAATTGGAAACTAACCACAGAGGAAAAAAACCAAAATACCAGAAATCATGGAGACTGAATGCCATACTATTAAACAATGAATGGGTCAAGAATGAAATTAGGGAAGAAATAAAAAACTTACTGGAAACAAATGAAAATGAACTCACAACAACCCACAACATATGGGTCACAGTGAAGGCAATCCTGACAGGGAACTTCATACCAATACAGGCTTACCCAAAGAAGATAGGAACATTTCAAACAAACAACCTAACCTGACGCCTACAAGAACTCGAAGAGCAAGAACAAAGACAGGCCAGAGCAAGTAGAAGGAAGGAAATAACCAAGATCAGAGCAGAATTAAACGACATAGAGACTAAAAGCACAATTGTAAGGATCAGTGTATCCAGGACTTGGTTTTTTGAAAAGATAAAAAAATAGACACACCTTTAAGTATGCTCATCAAGAAAAAAAGAGAGAGGACCCAAATAAACACAATCAGAAATGAAATAGGAGAGATTACAACTGATACCACAAAAATAGCAGGGATTGTAAGGGATTACTCCGCAGAGCTGTATGCAAGAAATTTGAAAACCTAGGTGAAATAGTCAAATTTCTAGAAAAATATAATCTTCCAAAACTCAATGAAAAGAAGCAGAAAACCTGAACAGGCCAATAACAGTAAATGAAATTGAAGAAGTAATCAAAAAATTCTGATTGCACAAAAGCCCTGGAGCAGATGCTTTCACAGGAGAATTCTACAGAGCATTTAAGGAAGAACTAACCCCTCTTCTTCACAGACTATCAAAAAAAATCCAAAAGGAGGGAAAACTCCAACTCTTTTTATGAAGCCAGCATCATCCTAATTCCAAAGCCAGATAGAAACACAACAAAGAAAGAAAATTACAGGCCAATATCACTGATGAACATAGACACTAAAATCCTCAATAAAATATTGGCAAATCGCATCCAACAATACATCAAAAAGATCATACACCACGACCAAGTGGGATTCATCCCAGGGATTCAAGGATGGTTCAATATTCATAAATCAGTAAATGCAATATACTACATAAACAAAAGAAAACACAAAAACCACATGATCATTTCAATAGATGCCGAAAAAGCTTTTGGTAAGGTACAACACCCATTTGTGATAAAGGTACTCAGAAAAATGGGAATAGAGGGAACATTCTTCAACATAATAAAGGCATTATATGAAAGACCTACAGCCAGCATCATACTCAATGGGCAAAAACTAAAAGCTTTTCCACTAAGATCAGGAAAAAGACAAGGTTGCCCACTTTCACCACTTCTATTCAATATAGTATTGGAAGTTCTAACCCCAATGATCAGACAAGAAAAGGAAATAAAAAGCATCCAAATTGGAAAGGAGGAAACAAAACTGTCATTGTTTGAAGATGACATGATAGTGTACATGGGAAATCCTATAGCCTCTACCAGAAAACTGCTCGAACTAATAAATGAATTTGGCAAAACAGCAGGATACAAAGTCAATATCCAGAAATAAAAGGCATATTTGTATACCAACAATGAAACAGCAGAAGCAGAAATCAAGAAAAAAATCCCATTCGGTATAGCAAACAGAAATATAAAATATCTGGGAATAAACCTAACCAAGGAGATAAAAGACCTGTATGCAGCAAAGTACACAACACTGAAGAAAGAAATCAAGGAAGACACAAAAAAATGGAAATATATGCCGAGTTCATGGATTGGAGCAATTAACATCACCAAAATGTCCATACTACCCAAAGTGATTTACAGATTCAATGCAATATTTATTAAAGTACCAATGGCATATTTCACAGACATAGAACAAAGACTTCAAAAATTTATATGGAACCATAAAAGACCCAGAATAGCAGCTGCAATGTTTAGAAAGAAGAACAAAGTAGGAGGGATCACAATACCTGATATCAAACTGTATTACAAGACCACTCTAATCAAAACAGCCTGGTACTGGCATAAAAACAGGCACATAGACCAATGGAATAGAACAGAGAGCTCAGAAATAAACCCAACTCTCTACAGTCAATTAATATTCGACAAAGGTTGCAGTAACAGAAAATTGAGTAAAGATAGCCTCTTCAACAAATGCTGTTGGGAGAACTAGACAGCTACATGCAAAAAAATGAAACAAGCACCAACATACACCATACACCAAAATAAATTCAAGGTGGATGAAACACTTAAATATAAGCCATGACACCATTAAAGCCCTAGAGGGGAACATTGGCAGGAAAATCTCAGATATTTCACACAGCAATATTTTTACTGATATGCCCCCTAGAGCAAGGGACATAAAGGAAAGAATAAACAAATGGGATTCATCAAAATAAAGAGCTTCTGCATGGCTAAAGAAAACTGTATTAAGAGAAAAATAGAAGCAACTGTTTGGGAAGACATAATTGCCAATGATACCTCAGACAAAGGTTTAATCTCCAAAATATACAAAGAACTCACACGACTCCACTCAAAGAAGATGAGCAATCCAATTAAAAATATTGGCAAAGGACTTGAACAGACATTTCTCCAAGGAGGACCTACAGAGGATACAGAGACACCTGTAAAGATGCTCGATATCACTAGCTACCAGAGAGATGCAAATTAAAACCACAATGAGATACCACTTAACACCAGTCAGAATGGCTATCATAAACAAAGAAACAAACAACAAGTGTTGGAGAGGTTGTGGGGAAAAGGGGATCCTAGTTCACTGTTGATGGGATTGCAGACTGGTACAACCACTATGGAAAACAGTATGGAATTTTCTAAGAAAACTAAAAATTGACATGCCTTTTGACCCAGCAATTCCACTGTTAGGAGTATATCCTAAGAACACTGAAGCACCAATCCAAAAAAGCCTATGCACCCAGATGTTCACAGCAGCACAATTCATGATAGCCAAGAGTTGGAAGCAACCTAGATGCCCATCGGTCAATGACTGGATCAAAAAACTATTCTACATTTACACAATGGAATTCTATGCTGCAGAAAGGAAGAAGGAGCTCCTACCCTTTGCAACAGCATGGATGGAACTGGAAAGCATTATGCTGAGTGACATAAACCAGGCAGTGAAAGACAAATACCATATGATATCATTGTTAACAGGAATCTAAACAACAAAATAAACAAGCAAGCAACATGTAACCAAACACACTGAAATACAGAATGTACTCACAGGGTCCAGAGGGGAGAGAGGAGAGAGTCACAGGGGAAAAGGGGAAGGACTCACATGAACAAGTATAAAGGACACATGGACAATACCTAAGGTGGGGGACAGAAATGGGAGGGAGGTGGGGAGCACTGGGGCGGGGGTAGGGCTGGGAATACAAGAGAAAAACTGTACTTGAACAAGAATTAATAAAAATAAAATAAAATAAAATGAAAATTAGCAATACACTGTGGAGGAAAGAACAGGGGAAACCTGACAAATAATACGATATAACCAGCCAAGACTAAGAAGCCTATACACAAAGAAGGGGAATACAAAGATACTATTAAAATATTAAAAAGTGAGAATAATGAAAAAAATTATAATACAAATATAAAGCAACTTGTGGCTTCTCTGCTATTGCAAAGTAAAATTTGTCTCTCTGTCTCTATTGTTGAGATGCCCCCTCTTTGGGACCCACTCTGGTTTTTGGCAGTTCCCAGTTGTTAGTGTCTCTTGTGGGTAAAAGGAAACAAAGCAACAAACAAACAAACAGGAAAAAAAAGGCAGGATAAGGGATGAAAAAGCAATATGTTTGGGAAGAAAGGAAGAAGGACTAAGCAAGAAAAATAAAAGCCAGGAACAAAGTACTGACAGATAAAGCAATAATAAAATTTAAAAATACATAAGATTACTAAAAAAAATACCTTCCCTTATTGGCTTCAAACTGTCCAAACCGGTTTTTCTGGTTGCAGCAGGACCTCTCTGAGGACTGGTATGCAGGCAAGCACGCGCTGCTGCGTGTGCCAGCCAGGTTACCAGACTGGGTTGTGGGTGCCCGAGCACCCACCAGGTTGCCTGGGTCCTGCAGGATCTGGCCCTATCCTTCCCAGTCCTCTGGCGGGACTCCAGTGCTTCCACCCTTCCTCTGAATCGCTGCCAGGCTGGATGGGGAAGCAAGCCAAGCTGCTGTCACAGAACACCTCAGTCCACTTTCCAAAACAAGAAACTGCTCCAGAAAGCCAGAGGAGTGATGACAATGCTCCTCTCAATTCTACTGGGCTGGTGACCACAGAGTCGGTACTCGAACACAGCCCTTTGTCCTTGTATAGACTCAAGCAGACAGGTCTCTGCCCGGCATTGCTCAGCCTTGCTTAGACGGGGAGGGAGGGAGCTGATGAACAGCACTGATCACCTACTGAGGCCGCTCAGTGCTGCTGTTCCTGTGGCAGACGCCTCCAGCGCTGGTTCGAGACCGATGCCTCTGGACCCTGACCGAGGCGGGGGCACTGGGGCCGCCTCACCAAGGGCGCCAGGCCCCCACCCCACCCCCGACGCCGCTTCTTTCTCCACTCAAGTTCCCGAGACCCCAGTGACCTGCTGCTGTCCGGTCCCTCAGCAACTGTCACAATGTCTGGTCTTCCAATTTCATAAATGCTGGGGAACTGTTGGTTGATTGCACTATTCCTCAGTAGATCTGCGAGGATTTTCTCTCATGTGTGCAGGAGCTAAAATCCGCTCAGTCCTATTCGGTCGCCATCTTCCCTCCCATTTGCCCATTTTATAATAGGGTTGATTGTCTTCTTAGAGTAGAGTCATGTAAGTTCTTTATATATTTTGGAGATTACACCCTTCTCTGAGGTATCATTGGCAATTATGTTTTCTCATATGGTTGGTTTCCATTTATTTTGATACTGTTTTCTTTAGCTGTGTAAAGCTTTTTATTTTGATGAGATACTGTTTGTTTATTCTTTCCTTTATGTCCCTTGCTCTAGGGGACATATCAGTAAAAATGTTGCTGCATGAAATATCTGAGATTTTCCTGCATATGCTCTCCTCTAGGACTTTCATGTTATCATGGCTTACATTTAATCTTTCATCCACCACCTTGAATTTACTTTTGTGTATGGTGTAGGTTGGTGCCTGAGTTTTAGTCTTTTTGCACATAGCTGTCTAGTTATCCAAACACCATTTGTTGAAGAGGCTATATTTACTCCACTTTACGTTGCTGCCCCCTTTGTCAAATATTAATTCACCAAGTTAATATTTTATGGTCTTTTATGGTTCCATAAACCACACTCAGGTTTATTTATGGGCTCTCTGTTCTCTTCCATTGGTCTATGTGCCGGTTTTCTTGCCAATACTATGCTGTTTTGATTACAGTGATCTTGTAATACAGTTTGGTATGAGGTGTGATCCCTCCTATTTTGCTCTTCATTTTCAAAATTGCACCAGCTATTCGGGGTCGTTTATGGTTCCATATAAATTTTTGAAGTGTTTGTTCTATGTCTGTGAAATATGCTACTGGTACTTTAATAGGTATTGCATTGAATCTGTAAATTGCTTTGGATAGTATGGACATTTTGATGATGCTAATTCTTCCAATCCATGAACACGGTATATGTTTTCATTTGTTTGCATCTACTTTGATTTTTTTCTTCAGTGTTGTGTCGTTTTCTGCGTACAAGTCTTTTACCTCCTTGGTTGGTTGATTCCTAGATATTTTATTTTGATTTTTGCTACATCAAATAGAATTTTTTCTCCATTTCTGTTTCTGCTGTTTCATTGTTGGTATACAAAATAGCCTGTGATTTCTGAATATTGACTTTGTATTCCACTGTTTTGCCAAATTCATTTATTAGGTCAAGCAGTTTTTTGGCAGAGCATATAGGATTTTCTATGTACACTATCATGTCATCTACAAGCAATGACAGTTTTTTTCCTCTTTTTCATCTTGGATGCCTTTTATTTTCTTTTCTTGTCTGATCACTGTGTCTAAAACTTCCACTACTGTGTTGAATAGAAGTGGTTAAAGAAGAAAATCTTGTCTTGTTCCCTATCATAGTGGAAAAGAGTTTACATTCTGCCCATTGAGCATAATGGTGGCTGTACATCTCTCATATATGGCCTTTATTATGTTGAGCAATGTTCCCTCTATTTCCACTTT
The DNA here is from genome assembly GCF_014824575.4 of Sturnira hondurensis. NCBI lineage: Eukaryota > Metazoa > Chordata > Mammalia > Chiroptera > Phyllostomidae > Sturnira > Sturnira hondurensis. Next base: position 546,481 of record NW_028096087.1, read on the forward strand.
ACTGAGTGTTTTTATCATAAATGGGTGCGGCACCTTTTGAAATGCTTTTTCCAATTCTGTTGATATGATCATGTGATTTTTGTCTTTGCATTTGTTTATGTAATGTGTTACATTTACTGATTTGCAAATATTAAACCATCCTCGCATCCCCAGAATCAATCCCACTTGGTCATGGTCTATGATCTTTTTAAGATATATTTGGGTGTGGTTTGCCAATATTTTGTTGAGGATTGTAGCATCTATATTCATCAGCAATATTGGCCTGGAGTTTTCTTTCTTTGTTTTGTCTTTATCTGATTTGGAGTTTAGGATAATGCTGGCTTCAAAAAAAATTGGGGGGGAGTCTTCCATCATTGGGGATTTTTTTGAATAGTTACAAAGGATAGGGGTTAGCTCTTTATTAAATAATTTGTAGCATTCTCCTGTGAAACCGTCTGATACAGGTCTTTTGTGTGTCGTGAGTTTTTTGGTTACTGCCTCAATGTCATCTGCTGTTACTGGTCTGTTCAGGCTTTCTGCTTCTTTAACTGAGTTTTGGGAGATTACATTTTTCTAGAAATTTGTCCATTTCACCTAGATGTTCAAAATTTTTGCCATACAGTTCTTCATAGTGATTTCTTACAATCTCTTGTATTTCTGTGCTATCAGTTGTAATCTCTCTTCTTTCATTTCTGATTGTGTTTATTTGGGTCCTCTGTCTTTTTTTTTTCCTTGATGAGCCTGCTTAAAGGCTTGTCAATTTTGTTTGATTTTTCAAAGAACCTGCTCCTGGATTTATTAATCCTTAGAATTGTGCTTTTTGTCTCTATGTCATTTAATTCTGCTCTGATCTGGGTTATTTGCTTTCTTCTACTTGCTCTGGGCTGTCTTTGTTGTCATCCCTGGAGTTCTTGTAGGTGTAGGGTTAGGTTGTTTATTTGAAGTGCTTCTATCTTTTTTAGGTATGCCTGTATTTCTATGAACTTCCCTCTCAAGACTGCCTTTGCTGTGTCCCATAAGTTTTCTGTTGTTCTGAATTCATTTTTATTTGTTTCCAGAAACTTTGATTTCTTCCCTAATTTTAATTGCTTAATAGCATGCTATTCAATGTCCATGATTTTGAGTGTTTTAGGTTCTTTAGTGTTCTTTTCCTTGTGGTTGATTTCCAGTTTCAGACCCTTGTGGTCTACAAAAAGGCTTGATATGATTTCAATTTTCTTGAAATTGTTGAGACTCGTGTCCTGTCCTATCATGTGGTCTGCCTTTGAAAATGTTCCATGTGCATTTGAAAACAATGTGTATTTAGCTTTGGGGGATAAAAGGCTCTATATATATCAGTTAAGTTCATTTCATCTAAAACATTGTTCAATGCCACAATATCTTTGTTGATATTTTGTTTGGAAGATCTGTCCATTTTTGACAGTGGGGTATTAAAATCCCCTACTATAATTGTGTTACTGTCAATATCTTTCTTGAAATCCTCTAAGATTTTCTGTACATATTTGGGTGTTCCTGTGTTGTGTGCATATATATTTATGATGTTAATGTCTTCTTGGTGGATTCTTCCCTTGAGTATTATGAAGTGACCATCTTGGTCTCTCTTTATGGCCCTTTTTTTGAAGTTTATTTTGTTTGATATGAGTGTTGCTACCTCGGCTTTCTTTTTCCTGTTCACTTGCTCAGAAATTTTGTTTCCAGCCCTTCACATTCAGTCTGTGTAGGTCTTTTGTCCTGAGGCGGGTCTCTTATAGTCAGCATATGTGTGGGTCATGCTTTCTTATCCATTTAGCTATTCTATGTCTTTCAATTGGAGCATTTAATCCATTTATATTTAAGGTTATTATTGATAGGTGCTTATTCATTGCCATTGCTGTACCTGTGTTCTTCTCTATCTCTCCCTTTCCTTTCTTTTCCTTTCGTTCCCTTTCCATTCCTTTCCTTTCCTTTCCTTTCCTTTCCTTTCATTTCCTTTCCTTTCCTTTCCTTCCCTTCCCTTCCCTTCCCTTCCCTTCCCTTCCCTTCCCTTCCCTTCCCTTTCCTTTCCTTTCCTTTCCTTTCCTTTCCTTTCCTTAGAGCAGTCTCTTTAGCATCTCTTTCAGAGCTGGTTTTGTGGAGGTGTATTCTTTCAGCTTTCTTTTGTCTGGGAAGCTCCTTATTTGGCCTATATTGATTGAGGGCCTTGCTGGGTAATGTAGCCTTGGTTGCAGGCCTCTGGTTCTCATTGCTTGAAATATTTCTTGCCACTCTATTCTGGCTTGGAGTCTTTACATTGAGAAGTCAGCTACTTACCTTATTGGGGCTCCCTTGTATGTTAGTCTGTGTTTCGCTCTTGCTGCCTTTAAGATTCTCTCTTTGTCTTGGAATTATGCCATTTTAATGATGATGTGTCTTGAGGTGGGCTTCTTTGGGTTCCTCTTGAATGGGACTCTCTGTGATTCCTGGATTTGTGTGAGTTTTTTACTCATCAAATTAGGAAAATTTTTCATCATTACTCTTTCAAATAAGTTTTCTATCCCTTGTTCTTATTCTCCTTGTGGTATTCCTATTATATGGACATCATTACATTTCATATTGTCATGCATTTCTCTTAATCTCTCTTCATTTTTTCCGAGCCTCTTTCCCTTTTCTTGCTCTTTCTGGGTGTTTTTTTATTTTTTCCTCCAGCTCGTTGATCCAATTTTTTGCTTCATTGATTCTGCTTTTGATTCCTTCCACTGTGTTCTTCAGTTCAGAAATTGTATTCTTCATTTCCTCTTGGTCCTTGTTGATAGTTTCTATTTCCTTCTTCATGTTGATATCGTTTTCTGTGAGTTCATTGTAGTTCCTCTGTAGTTTCTGGTAGCTCATTGTGAGCTCTTTGAACTTCCTGATAATCAGTACTTTGAATTCAATATCTGATAGCTGACTTGCCTCTATTTCATCTACCATTCTTTCTGAGGCTTCCTCCTTTCCTTTCATTTGGGAATTGTTTCTTGGTCTTCCCATTGTTTGTGAGACTCTTCTTGTGAGACTCAGCTTCTGAAATTGGTTTGTTCTGGCTTCCTTGTTTTATGGTGTGGACTTCTGTGGTATAATACCTGTGAGATTCAGTGGTGTAGTCTCCTTGATCTCCCGAGCTCACTGGTCTTGGGATCTCTTTCAAGTTGGCTCTGTGTTTGTCTTTGGGTGTTGATTGTTGTTGGGTCTTTTTTTGGTGGCTCCTTCCCACCAACTGGTTAACCGAGGGTCACTCTGTCCACCACTTCTTGTATTTTGTTTTGCTGATGAGGGCAGGTTGTGTTGCAGCTGGTTCTTCTCTGTGTACAAGCTTTTGAGGATTCTCTCTTGTTCTTGTTCAATTGTTTGTTCTGGATAATTTCTCCACTATTTATTTTAATTTCCAGATAGGCCCTTGATTGAGGTTAGTGTGACTTCCACTCCCTCCTTCACCTTCTTCTGTTGTTATCTCTTGGTGGTTCCTTTGTTGTTGGGTTTCTTCTTCCAGCAGGTATTCTGGTGCTCACAGCTTCCATCTACTCTTTTCTGTGATCAGTTGGAAAGGGAAGGCAAAATGTTTTAAGACAGCAAGAGTATACTTTATGATATTTACAGTAGCAGCCGGTAGAGAAGAGATAAGAGATCCTTTGGCTATGTACAGTGTTAACCATGATATTTCACCAAACTACCACATTTTAGAAAAGATGGAAAGAATATAAGACTCTTGTTGAGGAGGGAAGGGTTGTGCATTGGATCAAGAAGGCAGTGAGGTTGTGGCAGTAAAGGATAGTAAATAGGTGCAGTGTGTGATTGAATAGAGTTAACCACTACAATAGAGTTAACCATTCTGAATAGAGTTCAGGAAATGGTGAAGTGGGCTAAGATCTTGGAGGGGTTTTGTGTATTATTTACAATTGTATGGAACTGCTATTATTTACAACAATATTAGAGTAACAACTATATGACAGATCCATGTGATCAGGATAGCAAGAATAGAGAGTATAGGACCTCGAGTAATGTGTTCATGAACACAAGTGAAGTGAAGGACAGTAAATTAGCAATGCACTATGAAAGAGAGAATAGGGGAAACCTGTCAAATGATACAATTTAACCAGCCAAGCAAAGAAGACTAAACAGGAAGAAGAGAAATACACAAGTATTATTAAAATAAAAAATGTAATAATAATGGAAAATAATACAAATATGCAATAACTTGCAGGTTCTCTGTAATAGCAAAGTGAAATCTGTCTCACTGTCTCAGCTGTTGGGATGACCCCTATTTGAGTCCAACTCTCGTCTTTTCACAGTTACAGGTTTTTTTGTCTCACTTATGTGTATTTAAAAGAAAAAGAAGCAAAAGAAGAAAGGAAGATGAGATAAAATTTAAAAGAAAGGGAGAATTAATAAAACAAGAAAGAAAAAGAAGGAAAAAGGGAATTGGGAGATAAAAATAATAAAAATAAAAATTACTTTTAAAAAAGCCTAAAAATGGATCTACCTTTTGACCCCACAATTCCACTGCTAGGATTATATCCCCAAAACCCTGAAACACTGATTCAAAAGAACCTATGTGCTGCGACCAGTGTGGCTATATCAGTCAGGTCATGAGGGAAGAAGATGGGGGATTGGGAAATAAAGAGTCAAAGCATGGTCAGGTGGAGTCCCTTCTCTGGGATTCAGAGAAGGTAACTTTTTATTGGTGAAGTCAGGCTGTATATATTGAGTAAGCTTTGAAACAGAGCATGAGAAAGACAAACCACAAGGCTAGGTACATTTAATTTTTAAAAACATTTGCTGCACCTTCTTGGTACAGTGATATAGCAAGCAGCCAAGTCATTCTTTTCTTACAACAGTCTATCAGAGAGTCTTCCATGCCTAGCGCAGCTGTGCTAGACCCGAGGCCTGCTTCCCACTTTCCTGGCATGCATTATCTTGCTCAGCTTTCCATGCTGTGCACTCCAATGTTCATAGCAGCATATTTTACAATAGCCAAGTGTTGGAAGCAACCTAGGTGCCCGTCTGTAAGTGAATGGGTCAAAAAACAATGGTACATCTACGCAATTGAATTCCATGCATCAGAAAGAAAGAAGGAGCTCCTAGCCTTTGTGACAGCATGGATGGAACTGGAGAGCATTATGCTAAGCAAAATAAGCCAGGCAGTGAAAGACAAATACCATATGATCTCACTTTTAACATGAACCTAAACAACAAAACAAACAAGCAAAATGTAACCAAAGACACTGAAACAGAGAACAGTCTGACAGTGTCCAGAGGGGAGAGGGGAAGGAATTTCAGGGGAAAAGGGGAAGGGTTTACAGGAACAAGTATAAGGACACTTGGACAAAAACTAGGGGGATGGAAATGGGAGGGAGGTGGGGAGGGCTGGGGGATGGGCTGGGATGGGAGTAAAAGACGGAAAACTGTACTTGAACAACAATTAAAATTATATATATATATATATATATACATACATATATATATATATATATATATATATATATGTATATATATATATATATTTTTTTTTTTTAAGCCTCTTGCTGGTTTCAATCTGGCCACACCGATTTTTCTGGTCTTATTGGCTGCAGCAGGCTTAGGGGCTTTTCACATCCGCACTCAGTCAACTTCACACACACTCTCCCTGGTGCTAGCTGTGCACTCTCCCCAGAGCTAGCCTGGTGCCTCTCCGCCAATATTTGTTGTGGGATCCAGGCCTTCCTCAGAGCGCACTCTCCCTGGGGTTACCACTGTGGGCTGGGGCCTTCCACAGAGCCCACTCTCCCTGGGTTGTGGGCACGTGCACTCGGCCAGGCCACCTCTGGCCCCACTGGTTCGTGTGTGTGCACCCTTCCCCATGCTATTGTGGTGCACAGGGCTTCCTGCCACCACCTCCAGAGTACTGCCCACCTGGGTGGAGAGGAGGCCAGAGTGATTGCTACAGGAGAATTTCCCAAACAATGTCTCTTTTTTCTTTTGAGAAATTCCTCCTACTCAAGCCTGCCGCTCCATACAGCAGCCTGGCCTCTTGCACAGTCCAATTCTCCAACCAGTCTGGGACTATCAGGGTCAGGGCCTGTCACAGCCCAACTCCCAACTCTCCTCAACTCTCAACTCCCACCAGCCAGTGTCCGCAGACTCTGTGGGTGTTCACAGCCCCTGTGTGTTTGCCACTTAGTCCTTATTCCCTTTTCTGCCACTTCAAGCAATCAGGTCTTTCCTGATGCTGCTCAGACCTTGTTTTGCCAGAGTGGTAGCAGTTGACCCAGCTCCTTCTGAAGAACCCTGTGGCAGACCTGACAGGCACCGGGCCTGGGGCTACAGCTGCCCTGGTCCCCACGCTGGTCCCTGGGACTTTATTGTCCTGAAGCACTCTCCTTATCATCTGGATTTTCAATGTCCACTACAATTTTTGGTTTCCTATTTTCATATATGCTGGGGAATTGTTGGTTGTTTGTTCTGTTCCTCCATAGATCAGCTAAGATTTTTTCCCATGTGTCAGGGTAAGTGGAATCTGTTCTCTCCTACCTCACCGCCATCTTCCTCCTCTCCCATCTGTTTCAGGATTCTTAGGGTTTAATCACAACAGTGGTATTGCTGGATCAAAAGGCAGTTCTATTTTTAGTTTTCTGGGGAAATTCTGTACTATTTTCCACAGTGGCTGCACCAGTCTGCATCCCAACCAACAGTTCACTAGGGTTCTTTTTTCTACACATTCTCACCAACACTTGTTTATTTCTTTATGATGTCCATTCTCACCAGTGTAAAGTTGTATCTCATTGTGGTTTTAATTTGCATCTCTTTGATGGCCAGTGATGTTGAGCATCTTTTCATATGTCTCTGGGCCTTTTGTATGTTCCCCTTGGAGAAGTGTCTGTTCAAGTCCTCTGCCCATTTTTCAATTTGGTTGTTTGTCTTCCCGGAGTGGAGTTGTGTGTATTCTTCATATATTTTGGAGATCAAACTCTGGTCTGAGGTAATATAAAATCTATTTTCCCATACGCTATGTTCCCTATTCATTTTGCTGATGTTATCTTCAGTCGTGAAGAAGCTTTTTAATTTTGATGAGATCCCATTTGTTTATTCTTTCCTTTATGTCCCTTGTTATAGGACCTGTATTGGTAAAAATATTGTTGCATGGAATATCCAAAATTTTCTTGCCTATGTTCTCCTCTAGAATTTATGGTGCCATGGATTATAATATATCAGTTTTTTATCCATCATTAGTTTATTTTTCTGTATGGTATAAGTTGGTGGGCAAGTTACATTTTTTGGCATGTAGCTGTCCAGATATCCCAAACCCATTTGTTGAAGAGGCTATTTTTACTCCATTTTGTACTTCACCTCCCTTTGACAAATATTAATTGAGGATGGAGACCTCAGTTTATTTCTGGGCTCTCTATCTGTTCCATTGAACTATGTGTCTGTTTTCACTCCAGTACCAGAAAGTTTAATTACCATGATCTTGAAATATGTTTGATAACAGGTATTGTGATCCCTCCCCTTGGTACTTCTTTCTCAAAATTGCTACAGCTATTCATGGTACTTTATCATTGTATTTACATTTTTTAATGCTTATTCCCTATCTGTGGTGTATTTCATTGTTATTTTAATAACAACTGCATTTAATCTATAAATTGCTTTGGATAATATGAACATTTTAGTGATGTTAATTCTTTTAATTCATGAACATGGTACACGCTTTCATTTGTTTATGTCTTCCTTAGTTTCTTCTTTCAGTGTTGTGTAGTACAGGTCTGTTACCTCCTTGGTTAGTTTCATTCCTAGGTACATTATTTGCTATAGTGAATGGGATTTTCATCCTGATTTCTGTTTCTGATGTTTCATTGTTGATGAACAAAAATTCATTTCTAAATGTTGGCTTTGTATCCTGATGTATTGGCAAATTCACTTAATAGACTGAGTAGTGTTTTTGGTGGAGTCTATAGGGTTTTCTATGCACACTAACATGTCATCTACAAACAATGACAATTTTGCCTCATTTCCAATTTGGATGCTTTTTATTTCTTTTTCTTGCCTTATTGCTGTGGCTTAGACATCCAATACTATGTTGAATAGAAGTGGTGAAAGCAGACATTCTTGTCTTCTTGATAGTACTGAGGAAGTATTTATTTTTTCCCCATTTACCATTATAGAGGCTACAGGTTTCGCATATATGGCCTTTAATATATCCAGGTATGCTCCCTCTACTCCCACTTTGCTGAGTGTTTTTATCATAAATTTTTGCTGTACCTTATCAAATGTTTTTTCCACGTCTTGAAATGATCATTTGATTTTTGTCTTTCCTTTTGTTTATGTGATGTATTGTGTTTATTGATTTGTTAGTACCATACCATCTTTGCTTCCCTGGGATGAATGCCACTTGATCAATTTTTATAATTTTTTCAATGTAGTGCTAGATATGGTTTGGCAATATTTTATTGAGGACTTGAGCATCTATGCTTATCAGCAATATTGGCCTGTATTTTGTTTCTTTGTTAAGTCTTTATCTGATTTTGGGATTAGGATAATGCTGTCTTATAAAAAGTTTGAGAGTCTTCCCTGATCTTGGATTTTTTATAATAATCTGTGAAGGGGAGGAGATAACTCCTCCTTAAGTGTTTTGTGAAGTTTCCCTGTGAAACCATCTGGTCCAGGGATTTTGTGTGTTGGGAGTTTTTTTATTATGGCTAGATTTCATGAGCTGCTATTGGTCTGTTCAGGCTTCTTACTTCTTCATTCAATTTTGGAAGATTATATTTTTCTAGCAATTTGTCCATTTTACGCAGGGTTTCAAATTCCTTTACATATAGTTTGTTCATACTAATTTCTTACAACCCTTTGTATTTCTTTGGTATTAGTTGCAATCCCTCCTCTTTCATTTCTAATTTTATTTATTTGGATATTTTCTCTTTCTTTTTTGATGAATCTGCTTATAGGTTTGTTGATTTTGTGTATCTTTTCAAATACTCATCTCCAGGATTTATTGATCCTTTGGATTGTTGGTTTACTCTCTATGGCATTTAATTCTGCTCTGGTTTGGTTAGTTCCATCTTTCTACCTGCCATAGGCTTTGTTGTTGTTCCTCTAGTTCTTATAGATGTAGGGTTAGGTTGTTTATTTGAAATGTTTCTATCTTTTTTAGTTAGGCCTACATCACTGTGAATTTTCATGTCAGGAATGCTTTTGCTGTGTCCCATAAGTTTTGAACTACTGTGTGTTAATTTTCATTTTTCTCCAGAATCATTTTGATTTTCTCTTTGATTTCATTCTTAACCCATTAATTTTTTAATAGCATGCTATTCAATGTCCATGAATTAGAGTGTTTTTTATTTTTTTCCTTGAGGTCTGTTTCTCTTTTCAGGCCCTTGTGGTCTGATAAAATGCTTCATATAATCTTATTGAAAATTTTCCATGTGCTTTTGAAAAGAATGTGTATCTTGCTTCTTTGGGATAAAACATTATATTTATATTTATATTTATATTTATATTTATATTTATATTTATATATACACACACAGCCATGGAATGTGTATTTTGCTTCTTTGGAATGAAAGATTTTATATATATAAGGTTATATATATGTACGTATATATACATACATATATAATCAATTTAGTCCATTTGATCTAGGTCATTTTTCAATGCCACAATACCTTATTGATATTTTGTTTGGAAGATATTTTCCATTATTGACAGTGGGCTGTTAAAAATTCTCTAGTATAAGTGTGTTGCTATATATCTTTTTATATCTTTCTCAAAGTCTACGAAGGTAAAGGGTATGTCAGTTCCTCCTATGTTGGTGCATATATGTTTATAATTTTGGGGTCTTCTTCATGGTTCTTCCCTTCACTATTATGAAGTATTCTTCTGTGTGTCTCTTTATGGCCTTTGTTTTGAAGTCCATTTTGATTTTTTTCTAATATACATATTGCTATCCCAGTTTGCCATTTGTTTGTTTTATTTTGTTTTTTGTTGTCCATTTTCTTGGAACATTTTTTTCCAACCCTTCACTTTCAGGATATGTAGGTCTTTTTCTCTGAGTGTGTCTCTTGTAGGCAACATACATGTTGTTCATGATTTCTTAACTAGTCGGCTACTATGTCTTTTGATTGTAGCATTTAATCCATTTACATTTAAGGTTATTATTGATACATACATATTAATTGCCATTTTTCTTCTTTGTACCTAAGTTGCTCTCTGTTTCAGTCACTTTCTTCCTTTTCATAAGGCAGTCCTTTTAATATATCTTGCAGTGCTGGTTTGGTGGAAGTGTATTCTTTCAGCCTTCTTTTGTCTGGGAAACTCCCTATTACACCTTCCATTGTAATTGAGAGGTTTGCTGGTTAGAGAATCTTGCTTGTAGGCATTTGCTTTTTATTACTTGGAATATTTCTTGCAATTTCTTTTTGTCTTGTAGTGTTTCCATTCAGAAGACAGCTGATAGCCTTATTGGGGCTTCCTTGTATATTACTTCCTGTTTCTCCCTTGCTGCCTTAAGATTCTGTCTTTGTCTTTGAATTTTGCCATTTAAATATGTCTTGAAGTGGGCCTCTTTGGGTTCTTCTTGATTAGCATCCTCTGTACTTCCTGTATTTGTTTGACTTTTTCTCTCATCAAATTAGAAAGGTTTTCCATTGTTACTTTTTCAAACAGGTTTTCTAGCCCTTGCTCCTCTTCTCCTGATGGTATGCCAATGGTACAGATATTATTTCATTTTGTCCTGCAGTTCTCTTAAACCCTGTTAGCTCCTTTGGAGGTTTTTTTTTTTCATTTTCTTGTTTTGTGTTTGTTTGTTTGTTTGTTTGTTTGTTTGTTTTTGAGAGTTTTTTCTACCTCATCATCCAGCTCACTGATTTGATCCTCTGTTTCTTCTAGGCTGCTTTTGATTCCTTCTAGTGTGTTCTTCATTCACAAATTGTATTCTTCATTTCTTCTTGGTTCTTGTTGATAGTTTCAGTTTCCTTTTTCATGTTGATATAGTTTACAATAAGTTCCTCATAGTTTCCCTATAGGTTTTGGTAATGCTCACTGAGCTTATTGAGCTTCCTTATAACCATTGTTTTGAACTCAGTATTCAATAATTGACTTGCCTCTATTTTTTTAGCATCCTGAAGATTCCTCCTTCCCTTTAGACTGGGAGTTGTTTCTTTGTTTTCCCATTATTTATGAGAATCTTCTTGTTTGCTTCTTTTTCTTAAGTTGATCTGTTTTGACTCTCTGTGTTTGTGATGTGAACTTCTATAGTAGAAGACCTGTGAGATTCAGTGTTGCTGTCTCCTCAATTTCCTGAGCTTGATGCTCTTGAGATGCCCTTTATGCTGTTTATGTTGGCTCTCTGCATGTAATTGGGTTAGGATTGTTGTTAGGTCTGTCATTGGTGGGCACTTCCCTCCAGCTTGTTGACTGAGGGAATCTGCCACCATATCTTGCATGCTGTTGTGCAAGTGCTGAATGGACAAAACTAAAAATCCCATTAAAAAAGACCCATTTCTGCAAAAATATCTCCCCAACCCCACAATCCCACTATCAACAGCAAATGAACCAGTATTGATAAGAGTTCAAAGAGATTGACACCATTATAAGAAAAGAAAAATGAACTATAGTATAAAATCGAGTGACTTCATGTACACAAACTTGATGTACAAGAAATGGATGTTAAAAAATCTATGCAGGAAAGAAAATAATGCTAATCATGGAGAAGACCACAGTGAATTTCATCTCAGTAGCCTCTAGTGTTTACCACTGTTTTTTCTTTCTGGATCCACATCTGGTGATGTCAGATGTTGACTTCATCTGACCTTATGCAGCCAGCTCTGAAACTTCCAGGGATCTACTCTCTGTGGCTGTATCCTTCATTTGTTCATCTAGTCACTCTTCACTCAACAGTTAGGCTTAAACTCCATATGGTAGGGCAGAATCCCTCCTGGAATTGGCAATATTATTTCCCCTCACGCTGCTGCTGCTAGGAGGGAAGAGTTCTGCCTGAGCATGATGACTTCTGCCATAGGGGCGATGGCTCAGCACTAAGATCCTTTTGGCTATTCTTTCAGTTCTCTCCCCAAAGATTCTGTCCTGAGGGTCTCCTCATGTGTCTCTAGTCTTCTCTGCTGCAGCCTTTGCCAGAGCCCTCAGTAAGTGGCTTTAAATCAAAATGTGTGCATTGGCCCTTTAAATGGCTCTTTGCATCTCCAGCCATCCATCTCTGGTAGAGAGCAACCCTGCCACTTTTTACCACCTGTTATCTATGTACTTTTTGTGCCCTAGTGCTCTAAGTTGTGGGTTGGTTCCCAGCTTAGGGTTTATACCCCACACTTCTCATAAAAATACAACCAGTTGCTTAATTATCCCTCCACTTCTGCCACCTGTGGGTGCTCAGCCAGCCCTCTTGAGTCTTCCCACACTCCTTACCAGTCAGTTAGTGCTGAAACTGTTCCTTCTGTCTGTCCAAGATAAATTAGGCTTCTCTATGGCTACTGTTAAGTCATTTGTTCCAAATGATTTCTTCAGAAATTATTTGTAATTCCAGACTGGTCCCAGGAGGTGGTTGGTGTGGTTTACTCTTCCTGTGGTTTACTCATCTTGCCTCTCTCCAGGTTTTTTTTTACATAGAAAGTAAAGTATATTTGTCTTTTATGTTTTGATAATGCATTGCATATGTCTACATCCTAGTACTTACAAACTCTGTTTTTAATTAAATTCTTGGTTGACACTGGTTAATAGGATTATATAGCTTTCAGGTGCACATTTTTGTGGTCCATAGTCTGTATATTATATTGTGTGCCCTCCACTCAAATTCAAGTTATCTTCTGTCACCATACACTTGGCCCCCTTTACCTTTTACTATCTCTATCCTACTTCCCTCTGATACTCACCCTACTGTTGTCTGTGTTTACGAGCTTCAAGTTCATATCTAATATATGAGTGAAATCATATGGTTCCTAGTTTTTTCTGACTGATTTATTTTGCTTAGCTTAATATCATCAAGTTTCATTCCTGTCATTGCAAATGGCAGTATTATTTTATCTTTTTTAATGGCTGAGTAGCATTCCATAGTGTGTGCGTGTGCATGTGTGTGTATGTATAATCTCACATCTTCTTTATCTAATCATCTTTTGAAGGGGCCTTTGATTGTCTCCATGCCTTGCCCACCTTAAATAATGCTGCCATAATCGTAGGAGGAAAATAATTTTGTAAATGAATATTTTTTAGTTTTTTTAGGTATATACCCAGAAAAGGATCGCTAGGTCATGATAACTCTAGAATGGGGTCTTGATGACACCTCTAGATAACAATATAAAACACTATCTTTAACATGAGTAGGGAAACACTGCATGTTGCCTTTGGAAAATTGTTCTTAGAGTTTATTTTAAGAGATTTTGCAAATTATTATTTATCTTTGGAAAAGAAAGTGTTTCCTGCTTAGGAGTTACTCACAGATCAAAAATCTCAGTGAAGACAGAGAAAGTGCATCTTCACCACATACTGATGAAAACACTGGGAGGAACTAACCAAAGTGCACTTGAATTATTTTGCTCGACTCCAAATGCACCAGGGTCTACTGTGCTGAAGTCCCATGTGTTAGCCAAACCTCATCCATCATGCTTTGGGAAATGTGTAACTGAATTAGTGTGTCCTTTGAAATGTTGTGGTTGAAATGAAGTACATGAAAAAATTCATGGACCTGTGCACTTATGATTTATTTACCATATGCAAATTGTACTTGTTAAAAAGTCACTGCTGGGGATAGGGGATAGGATGTTTGTAATAATGTGGCAATATATACTGTGAATTCTTGAAGGAAGAATTCTAGGGAGAATGGAAAGAGGGCAAAACTCAAAGTAGTAAAGCAAGTCCCCGACTCAAGGTGATGTGATAAAGGAACACCAATGAAACATTTACCTTTTCAATATTCTTTTTCCTTAGGCTCTATGGAATACTATACTTGGCATCCTGTTTAACAATCTTTTCTTATTTGACAATATTCTTTGGTTATGCCCAAAGTTTTTTGGTTTATAAAAAGTTATTAAATGCTCTTGTGGTGAATTAAATCAGCAGTAAGGACAGGTTGGCCTTTCCTACAACATTACTGTGCTGAGACAGAAAGTTAATGAACAGCCTCAGAAGGACAGATGAAGCATCCGAGAACTGAATAAAAATTGAAACAAGTGGGGATTAGTAAACACTAAAGAGGGGTCAGCACTTTATATACGAGAGAAAATGTCCACTTCCCTAAAATCAGCATGAAGCAGCTCTGTGAGATGCTAAGGCAGGAGCTGATGTAAAAGTCTACTGTGGTAATTCAAAGATACAAAACAAAACTTGCAAGTATAGAGGCAAATACAGAACATTTTTTATTATATTTTATCTTTTATGCTATTAAAATTGTCCCAATTTTTCCCACTTGGCCCCTCTCCTTCCTGTTCCCCCACTCCCTCAGGCAATTCTCACATTGTTGTCCATGTCCATGGAGAACACCATTTACTTTTAAAAATCCTATAGAACTTGCCACAGACTCCTCTGCCACTTTAAATACCACAAGATAATCAACCCAAGAAATTTATGCTCATTCAAATTATTATTTAAATGTAAGGGAAATAGAAATGCAGTCACACACACACCACACAAACACATTGAAAAAAGAAATTACTGAAAGATATAATCAAAAGGGATGGTTAAAATTTGGTAACTCCCTGGGTGGAGAGGGGTGAAGGAGGAAAATGTGGGACAACTGTATAATATAAAAATTAAAATAAAATAAAAATTAAGTAACAATATTGGGAAATTTATAGTAAACTTACAGGCAAAAATAATTACCCCGAGAATGGAAAAGGTGCAGTAAAAATTACAACTAATGAGACAGAAAACCAGTTCCAAATAATTACTTATAGAGTCAAATAACAAAAATGCAAGTGTCAAAATAATATCATATAAGTATGAGGAGGACTGAAAAAAAAACAATTATCTTCTGGAGGGCAGGTCCCTTGTAGTACAGTTTTCCGTTGCTAGGTGAGTGTTCATCTCGGTACCCATCTGTATCATTGTACTGGCTGGCATTGTTGTGAAAGGCTGTGTTTGGTTTCAGTAATTTTTTTGAAGAGTATTTCAGTGCATTTGCCCATTTCATGATAGGTGACTTACGAGTGCACGTGCCCACACTGGGCTGAGTGTTCAGCAGTTTTTCACCATAAAACAGCATGACATGCCTCACCCACACTATTCACCTGATCTTGCCCCAAGTGATTTTTTTTCCTGGATGAAAAAGTCCTTAAAGGGAAACTTTTTGCAGATGTGGAAGAGGTGAAACAAAAAACAGCAGAAGCACTAACAGGTGTCAAAATCAACGAGTTCAAAAACTGTGCCGAGCAGAGGAGATAACATCTTGATAGGAGTATTGCATCAAATGGATTGTACTTTAAAGGAGATTAAGTTTAAACATGTAAGACTAAATATATTATTTCTTATAAATAAATTTATAAATTATAAATTTCAGGGGGTTTTGCTTTCCCCCTTGTATGTCTTTTTGAATCAGTGTTTTGGATTTCTTTGGACAAATGACCAGAAGTGGAATTGCTGGGTCATAAGGCAGTTTTATTTTTAACCTTTTGAGGAGTGTTCATATCGTTTTCCCACAGTGACTGTACCAGTTTGCATTCCTATCAACAGTGCATGGGGATTTTCTTTTCTCCGCATCCTTGCCAACACTCATTGCTTGTCTATTTGCATGTATTCATGATACCCATTCTGACAGCTGTAAAGTGATATCTCATTGTGGTTTAAATTTGCATTTCTCTGATGATTAGTGATGTTGAGCATCTTTTTTATATGTCTATTAGCCATCTGTATGTCTTCTTTGGAGAAATATTTATTAAAATCTTCTGCCTATTTTTAAATTGGATATTTGTATTTTTGTTGTTAAATTTTATAAGTTACCAAGATATCTTTAAAGCACCTTAATCTTTATTTTTTTACAAGAGATCAAACATGACTGAGTCAGACACTAACTGAAGCCTCTAGGCAATAAATCATATAATACTTGCCTTCTGGTATTATCTGAAATCCATTAGATTTTATCAGCTTCACCAAGTATCACCAGTCATGTTAATCTGTATTCTGTATCACATCTTGTTAGCTACTGTCATAAAAGAGGAACCCACAAATTATTGATAATAGAAAAGTGGTATACAGACTATCTCCTGAATTCTAATTTACCCTCAGAGATCATCATCCTATGTCTCTCTAGATCCCACCTTTTCTGCATCATTGAACTATACTTTCATCTCAAGAATCAGTTTCAAATGCTTCCTCTTTAATAAAACATTGATCAACCATACTAGTTCAAAATAATGTCTCCCCTGCCCCTGCACTTAGAAATCTGGTAACTTTTAATATGTTCTGCTCAGTAAGGATTGAGTACTAGAACTCATACTGTCATTTACATTTTTATATGCTGTCTTCTCATACATTGCTTATCAACACTTTGAGGATGGGGCTTCTTCCTTTGTGCTAACCACGAGAGCTGCACAGACTGGTTACTCAACAGATGTGACAATTCCACATCTGTTACAACCTGTTCTGGTCTGTTCTTCAAGTCCCTGTGCGCATGCATGTTAGATCTTTTGCCAAATCATAACTTTCTGAGGACAGCACCATTGTTCTACACTCCTGATTATATTAACAATACTTAAGACATACTTGATGCTATCCACAAAATTGTATTTCTTGACTAATTAATTTTTACAGCCACCTTCATTTTTCTATCAATTTTTGTTGTCTTAAGGATATCCTGGTTCATAGTGGAACTGGATTTGAGTACACTTCACCCCTCTAATTTCTTACTTTGGACCTCCAAGCAGTCTGGGACATGTAAATCAAACACATTTGTCACATGGTCTGACACGGAGCCTAAAGAAGTGTGAGGCTGCAGGCTTCTGTATTAAACACCAGCATCCCAGCATCTAATTACAAGCAGCTAAAGTCTGTGCCTTTTATACCTCAATTGCCATTTGAAGGCAATGAGAAAACATATATATATATATATATATATATATATATATATATATACCAGTGGTAACCAATATTTGGGGGGGAAGATGCATATTTGAAATGAATAACTTTAGACTTCAACTAGGGATGGTGAAATCAACTCCTAATTATATATATAATACATCCTTTTTCCACTCAGCCAGAAAACTAATTAATGAACAAAACACAGGTAGACTATACCATCTCTAACTGATGCTTATTTATAATTGTCTGTATACTGTAAAGATTGTGTTCAGAAGAAACAAATGGCAATTCTTCCCAATTCCGGTCTTCCTGTTCTGGTTAACAATTAGTATATGAATATCCAGAATTCCTCGCAAGAAGAACAATCAATGTACTGGAAGCTTAGAAGCCCAGCTACTGCTTAATAATTCAAGAGCAATAAGCTATCGAGTTGTTTCTGTTGTGCTTTCCCCACAGAAAAAAAAAATATTTTTGAGGCAAAGGATTTCTTAGAGAGATTTCCTTTATTTGTAACGGCAAAGAGACCAGACTGGGAGAAAATGCCAAATCCAGACCCAGGGAGTGAATTTAAAGACACACTTCAGATGTCACAAAACAGATGCCCTGTTTTCAGGGATTTAACTTCTTTCTCTTTACTAACTAGCCAGCCTCCAAAAAAAAAGTCATGTTCTCCTTTGGAAATACATTTTTTAATTTGAATAATAAATACTTTTTATGCCTACCCGGATTTCTAAATGTCTGTAGGAGACTTAAAATGACTAAATGCTTCCTCTGAGCCTTCCAGGCTCCCTGCTTGTGAGTGATCTCATCTCTGACTCTGCAGCTTTCCAGTCCTCACTGCTATAGCTTAGCTTACCCACAGTGACTTTGAACTCCTTGCTGGCTCTCTCCCTCACTCTTGTTCTTTTCCTGAACTCTTCACCATTAGCTAGCTGTGCATTTCATATCTTGGCTCCTTCACTGGACTGAAGATTCCCAGACGGCAACTATTACATGAGTAGATCTTTTAGTCAGCAGCTGTTTCTTCAGACCAGTTTCTAAGAAATCAACTATTCTTTCTCAACGGCATGCTATAGCCTCTCGTTGGTAATAGCAAAAAAGATTCCACACAAGCAACGGGAGTATGAAGATGCATGTGGTGTTTTCCAGGGATGGAGAGGAACTATGATCTCAGTCATTTAAAGGGAACTTAACTTTTATGGGTAATAATTGTGAAATTCAGATTCATAAAAGTTCCCTGCATAATTTATGTTCTAGCCAACATTCTCAAGGCCTCCAGTTAATACAAAACAGAAATGGCCCTCAGTCTATTTGTTACAAAAAAGCATAATACAGCCAATACTTACTGCACACACACATGTGCTTGGCACTACTTAAGTGTCTCCCTGGTAGCATCTTAGCTCATTCTCAGTGGCCTTATGAGTGATACTCCCAGAGTCCAAGCATTGCCCAAGGCCACACAGCTGTCACTTGAAGACCAAAATGCAGGCCCAGGAAGTCAACCCTGCTCAGTGGTTGCTGCTCACCTGTGCACAGCACTGCCTTTCTTCCACTTCTGCCAGACCCGAAGGGCCCATTCCTCATCTTTATGTGTCTCCTCAGATAAAAAGTCACCACAGGATTTCTGGACCTGATCAAAATTCTCTAAGTGAGAGTGAAGTTTTTTAGACAGTACCCACTTTATACCCTAGCAGTTTCCAGGGGTGGCGCTGCCCACCTTCATGGGTCCTTCACACTGTCTTCTCATTGAATACCACCCTCTGGTTTTGTGCAGGGCAGCAGTCCAATTTCCTGGCGAACTTCTTTTCTCCTTCTTGAGAATCAGTACATGCTATTCATTTGAGCATTGTGAATGGACAAAAATGCTGAAGATTCCTGTGTTCCCTGGGCATTATTAACAGGATTCTTATTGTTTTATCACTTCTCAGCCTTTTGACTAAGATCAAGTGTAGGATTCTTTGTGTTGTAAGTAACAGAAATCAAGTCCAATTAATCTCAGCACAGAAAATTTTACTGGTGTGTGTAACTAGGAAGGCAGCTAGAGGTACACCTGACTTCAGGTAGAGTGAAATCCAGACACTCAGTCAATGTCATCAGGACATAGTCTCAGTTTGCTCCAATTTCTTCTGTTTTACTTTTATTCTCTTTGGACAGTCATCTATACATTTAGACTTAAAGCTAGCACTTGTAGAGTCTAAAGAGTACCACTCTACTATAGTCCTAGCAATGTGCTTGGGAAGGTTCTAATTGACCAGTCTACTTCCATATTCATACTTGAACTCATTATGTGGACTGAGGAATCAAGAATTCACAGTGACCAAGCCAATGTGTTCTGACCAACTTTGAGATTACCCCCACCTGAGTACACATGAAATACGTTCTTCAGAAGAAAGAGAAAAAGATAGTGAACAGATAAAAATAACAAGTTTTAATAGATGTGCCAACATATATATCAAAATGCACTTAAATAAACATTCCCAATTACTTTCTTTACATGCATTTGTTTGCAGAATTTCATAGGCCAAGCAAGTTGAAATGTATTCAAGCAGGTTTATGACCAGAGACAACTCAAACACCTTCTCTGAACCTCAATTTCAAATGAGTAAACTTTTCTAAATGACTACTAATTACCTTTCTTCTTCTAAAAAATTATATAATTTAAGTAGTTTCTCTATTAAATTATACCAACTCAAGGAATTATGTTGTACTGACTATCAAAACTACATTCTGTCCCATTTATGAGATTACAGAATTATATGACTTCTTTAATGTGTTCAACAATTTGAATGACAACTGCAAAACAGTGTATTTGCTCTTTTTTATAGGAAAAAGTACCTGTAGAGAACCACACAGGGCAGCTGCATTTGCAATCTACTTTAAAATTTTGAAGTGTATTCAGAAAAATTACTTAGATTTAGAGGCACAGTATATTTTGTTTTTTATATTCATTCATTAAGTGAAACCATCTTTATGGAGTATTATTTTCTGGGAAGAAAAATAATGATATGAACCACTCTCTCATTCACACCATGATTTTGTCCACTCAGATTGCTATAACAAAATACAACAAAATATTTCTCACAGTCCTTACAGCTAGCAAGACCAAAATTAAACATGTCCATGGTCAAGTTCTGGTAGAATTCTCTTCCAGGACCAAAGCAGGTGCCTTCTCACTATGTCTTCACATGGTAGACAAGGCTTGGGACCTCTGTGGCATTCTTTTGTAAAGGCATTAAACCCATTCATGAGGGCTCCACCCTCCTGACATAAGTACCAACCAAATTCCCAACGTCCTAACACCATCACCTTCAGGGATTAGGATTTCAACATGAATTTTGGGGAGACAAAAGTATTCAGACCATAGCAGACTGCATTTCCAATTGTAGCTCCATAACTTTGAAAAATATGAACCAATTCATGT
Organism: Sturnira hondurensis; assembly: GCF_014824575.4. Lineage (NCBI taxonomy): Eukaryota > Metazoa > Chordata > Mammalia > Chiroptera > Phyllostomidae > Sturnira > Sturnira hondurensis. The sequence goes on from NW_028096087.1 coordinate 566,864, forward strand.
CATGACAGAATGGACATTATGTGCACAAGTAAAACCAAATGCAAGGATGAACCATGTAGGTCTAAAACAGTCATTTTTTTTATTTTAATGCCAATCATTAAAATATTGCTTTCAAGCACTTTAGTGGGTTGATTTTTTTTTCTGCAAAGTCATTCTAGGGAGACAACATAGCAGAGGAATGAATGGAAGCCACTCTAACCTCCTCCCAAAACCAATCTGAAATTACAATTAAATTGTGAATGAATCGGACAGAAGAAACAACTGAACAGTAGTGACAGAGAAGCCTAACCTCCGACAGACAGAATCATCTTCAGCACTGACTGGTAGAGCATGGTGGAGAGTTGAGAAGGTAACCTGGGTGCCTACAGATGGCAGTGTTGCAGAAAACCAGGCGCCAAATGACTCAGTGAGGCAGAGAGTAACGAAGGGAGTTTATTATTATGCACGTGGGCCCAGAGGAGTAGTCTCCCAAAGTCTGGGCAGCAAACTGCTATTTCATTTCCTTTTTATACAGCAGGACATGTGGGGTGAGCAACAAGTGGGTTAACAGTTTTCAGTTCAACTCAACCCTTTTGCAGAGTTTCCTTCCCAAGGCTGCTGCAGCAGGTGTATGTCTGCGGTTTCGGCATGCCAAGCAGGTTTACAGAAGCAGAAGTAGAGGTTATTGCTTCAGCTAAAAGCCTAATGGCATTTGGCTTCTTCCCTTACAGCAGTGCAAGAGAAATGATAAAGCAACTGGTTGGATCTTCCTGAGAGGTGTGGAGCCTAAGCCCTAAGCTGGGATCCACAGTCTAGAGCTCCAGAGCCCAAAAAGTACACAGATAACCATCGATGAAAACTGGCAGGATTGCTCTCTACCAGACATGATGGCTGGGCATGCAAGGACACATTTAAAGGGCTACTGCACAAATTTTTGTTTTCAGCCACTCACCCATGGTTCCAACAAGGCAGGGGCAGAGTGGGCTAGAGCTGCTTAAGAAGAGACTAGGGATGGAGGTGTTGGGGAGAGAACTAAGGAAGTACTCACTGGGATCCTGGTGTTGAGTCATCACCCCTGTGGCAGCAGCCATCCTGCTCAGATAGACCACTCCCTTGTGAACAGCATCAGCCCTTTGGGAAAAATAGCCCCAACAAATGAAGGGAGTTATCCCTACTATATGGGGCTTAAGCCTGCCTGCATACTGCAGAATGACTAAATTAACATTGGAAGGAGACAGCCACAGACAGTATATCATTTTCATTCTCTAAGCAGGCTGGCTAAGATAAGACTGGGTCAACAACTGACATCACCAGAGGTGGATCAAGAATGAAAATCAATGATAAATATCAGAGGCTACCAAGACAAAACCCACTGTAGTCTTGTGCATCAAGACTACAGTGTAGTCTTAACATTCATTTCTTGTGCATCAAGTTTGAGCATATTAAGTCAATAGATTTCATACTATACTATATTTCTCTCCTTTCTTAAAATAGTCTTAATCTCTTTATACCCTTATTAGTACTGGATCATTTGCTACTGATGATGGGATAGTGGGGGAAAGATTTTTCAGATGTGTGTTTTTTCCATGGGCTTTGTAGTTTTGTCCTTTCAGCACCTGTACAACAGCATACAAGATGTGGTAAACAGAGTGCCTCTCAACCAACTAGCTGGAGGGAAGGACTCACCAACAAATGACCCAACAATAATAAAAAATAAGTTACCTTCACATAGAGAACATAAACAGCATAAAGAGCATCCCCAAAGCCTCAAGTTCAGGAGACTGAGGAGACTGCAACACTGAATCTCACTAGTCTCCTACCACAGAAGTTCACACCACAACTCATGGAGTCAAAACTGACCAATTCAAGAAAAAGAAGCAAGCAAGAAGAGTCTCACAAACAATGGGAATACAATGAAAAACAACAAATGAAAATAAAGAAGGAATCCTCAGAAAGAATGCTAAATGAAATAGAGGCAACTCAAGTATAAGATACTGAGTTCAAAACAGTGGTTATAAGGAAGCTCAATTAGTTCAGTGAGTATTACCAAAAACTAGAGGGAAGCTAAGACGAAACTATTGCCAATCATGCCAGCATGAAAATTAGCATAGAAACTACCAACAAGAGCCAAGAGAAAATGAAGAATACATTTCTAAATTGAAGAACACAGTAGAAGGAATCAAAAGGAGGCTAAATGAAGCAGAAGGTAAAATCCATGAGCTGGAGGACAAGATATAAAAGAACTCCATGAAAAAGCAAAAAAGTGGGAAAAGACTCAAAAGGAACAAAGAGGAGTTAAGGGAACTTCAGTACAACATGAAATCATATACATATCATAGGGATGCTAAAAGTAGCAGAAGAGAAACAAGGGATAGAAACCCTGTTAGAAAAAGTAATGATGGAAAATTCCCTAATTTGATGAGAGAAAAATTTACACAAATACAGAAAGAAGAAAAGGTCCCAGTCAAAAGAAATACAAAGACACCCACTCCAAGACATATCATAATTAAAATGGCAAAATTCCAAGACAAAGAATCTTGAAGGCAGCAAGGGAGAAACAGGAGGTAACATACAAGCGAGCCCTGACATCTGAATGCAAACACTACAACCCAAAAGGGAATGGCAAGAAAGATTCCAAGTAATGGAAAGCAAAGTCCTACTATTAAGACTACTCTAACCAGTAAGGCTCTCAATTAAAATGGAAGGTGAAATAAGGATTTTTCCCAGATAAAAGAAGGCTGAGAGAATACACCTCCACCAAACCAGCACTGCAAGAAATACTAAAAGAACTGCTTTAATAAAAGGAAGAAAAAGAGCAAGAGAAAGAGGAACACAGGTACAAAGGAGGGAAATAAATAATTACCTATTAATAATAACCTTACGTGTAAATGGATTAAATTCTCCAATCAAAAGACATATGGCAGCTGAATGGATAAGAAAAGACGACCGGTAAATATGCTGCCTACAAGAGACCCACCTCAGAACAAAAGACCTACACATCCTGAAAGTGAAGAATGAATATATATTAATATATTAATATATATTCCAAACAAATGGACAGGGAAAAAAACTGGGTAGCAATACTTATCTCAGACAAAAATAGACTTCAAAACAAAGGCCATAAAAACATACACAGGAGGACACTTCATATACTCAAGGGAAGAATCTATCAAAAATTGATAAACATTATAAACATACATGCACCTAATATAGGTGCAACAAAGTACATAAAGAAAATCTTGTAGGACTTCAAAAAAGAGATAGCAGAAACACCCATACTCTAGGGGATTTTAATAGCCTACTGTCAACAATGGACAGATCTTCCAAACAAAATGTCAACAAGGATATTGCAGCATTTAACAATGCCCTAGATAACTTGGACTAAACTGATAAGCACATAGAAACTTTCATCCCAAAGAAGCAAAATACACATTCTTTTCAAATGCACATGGCATATATTCGAAGGTAGACCACATGACAGTACACAAAACAAGCCTCAACAAATTCAAGAAAATTGAAGTCATATCCAGAATTATTTTGGGCAACAGGGTACTGAAACTAGAAACCAACTTCAAGGAAAAAACCTCAAAAGCACACAAATTTGTGGAAACTGAAGAACATGTTATTAAACAACGAATGGATTAAGAATGAGATTAAATAAGAAATCAAAAATTTCTGGAAACAAATTAAAATGAACTCAAAACAGCCTAAAACTATGGGATACAGTGAAGGCAGTCCTGAGAGGAAAGTTTATAGCAATACAGGCTTACCTAAAAAATAGAAACATTTCAAATAAATAACTTAACTCTACATCTATAAGAAATGAAGGAACTACAAACAAAGGCCAGAGCAAGGAGAAGGAAGAAAATAACCAAGATGGGAGCAAAATTAACAACATAAAGATTGAAGAAACAATTCTAAGGATCAATGAATCCAGGAGCTGTCTCTTTGAAAAGATAAACAAAACTGACAAGCCTTTAAGGAGATTCATCAAGAAAAAAGAGAGAAGACTTAAACACAATCAGAAATGAAAGAGAAGTGATTACAACTGATACTACAGAAATACAAAGGATTGTAAGAAATTACTGCGAATGAGTATATGCCGAAAAAGAAGAAGAAAAGAAACACTGGGTGAAAAGGAAAAGTTTCTAGAAAAATATAATCTTCCAAAAGCTAATGAAGAAGAAGCAGAAAGCCTGAAGAGATAGATAATAGCTGACAAAATAGAAGCAGGAATCAAAAAACTCCTGGCACATAAAAGCCCTGGATTGGAAACAGAAGAATTTCAACAACGTTTTAGGAAGAGCTAACCCCTAATATTCACAGATTATTCAAAAAAATCCAAGAAGAAGGAAGATTCCCAAACAAGTTTTATGAAGTCAGCATCATACTAATCCTAAATCCAGATAAAGTCAAAACAGAGAAAGGAAACTAAAGTCAATGTCACTGATGAGCAACCATATTGTCAAAGAACATTTGACTGTTAAGGGGAAATAAAATATACTATGTGGTAGGAAAAAACAGTTAAAAAACCATAAACAGCTAAACAGCATAAACAGGTAGGAAAAATAGCTGAAAGACATTGGAATCTTATTTTAACAATATGCATATATAAATGTGTGTGCATACATACACACATGCATGCATAAATATATATATATGTATGTAGCTGAGTGAAACAGGAGAAAAAAATCTGTTACAAGAAGACACACACACACACACACACACACACACACACACACATATCTTGCAAGCCCTTTACGGCTTTGAGAGTTGGAGGATCCTTCTCTCCCCAGAGGAGAGATACACAGGAGGATGTGGAGAAAGGAGAGGCTACAGCTGGGGACGAGGCAGACTCTCCGTGGCAGGACTGATATAGGCAAGGAGTTGAGGCCATTGGCAATAGATGAGAATTAGGGCATGTAAAGAACTCAGATATCTACTGAAGATTTTTTAAAATTAAATTTTGTTGTACAGTATGTACTGTACCTTTTCCCTCTGTCTCCCCATGAAGACTTTGGCAAAATCTCTCTTGTTCTCTTCTATTTTATGAATGTAGATTTACTGTGAGAGGGGTTGTCCAAGTGCTGACTCTTCGACAAGAAGTGAGTGCGCGTGAGGGATGCAGCTATATCCAGTATAATTTTATGAAAGAAAATGCACCAGCATATTGCTGATGGCAGCAAGGTAGGTGGGAGTTGAGCCCAGGTCTCCCTGTGCCCAGCTGGAACACCTTGCTGATCTTCTGAGGAACAGAGTAAACAGCCAATGGTATTCCAGCTTATATAAAGTTTGAAGCCCAAAAATTGTAGAGGACATTAAAAAACAGACGATAAAGAGATTGTGCTGGTACAGTAAGGTCCCTGGGATCTGTGCAGGGACTTAAGTCACTATGGCCTCAGGCCCAGCACCTGCCACAGGATACTTGGAGAAGAGTTAGATCACTAGCTCCCTTCCCTACCACAGCAGGGAGGGTAGTCTAGAGCCAAGAGGGATATGGATGCTGGAAGTTGCTGAGGAGAATAGAGACAAAGTGGGAGATACACGGAGGTGGTAAACATCCCCTGGGACTGTGGACTCTAGCTAGGTCATTACCAGAGAAATTGAGGTGCTAGTCGACACCTAAAGAAGGAAAAGGAGTTGGACCATGTTGGATAGTAATCCAGATACTCTCCAGACTGGTTAAAAACTTGGGCTGTGTGAAAGGCCATGTGCTTAAAAATGGTGGACACCATGCACAGCGCCTGATTTGCCTCAAGGGTGATTTGAGCTGCGCACCAGGGCTTGACCCGTGGTGCACACCCAGAGATTGAGTGGCTAATAGGGGCCATGTGCCTGGGCCTGACCTACGCTGCACACCAAAAGAATGAGTGGCCAGTTTGAGCCAGGCAGCTCATAGAGGACTCGGGCTGGAGGCGATGCAACTGTAAATATTGAGGCCTAGACCTAGTCCCCATCCTCTCAAAACCATAGGAAGAATTAAATAAAAATTATATTAAGAAAAAGAAACTTTTCCAGAGTAATTATACCATTTTACTCATTTAAAAAAACATGAATATTTTCTAGACTCATTAACTAAGAATATCTCTTTGTTGCCTTCACATTATGTAATAAACTGGCTGGGAAACTATAAAAAAATAAAAATAAAAATAAAAATAAAAATAAAAATAAAAATAAAAATAAAAATAAATAATAAAATCATTTTTAAAAGAAAAATGCAAATAGGAAGCGTATGAGAAATATTTAATCCCACTAATATTTTGGGGAAAACAAAATGAAAATTAGTAAAATGCCAATTTTAACTTATCTTGTTAGCAAAGATAAAAAAGATTGATGATACCCAGTGTTAGTGATAGTATACAGAAACACAGTCTCTCAGACACTATTTATAACAGTACAATTGGGTACATTCTTCTTAATCTGGTTATATTCCTAACTAAATATTAAATGCATTTTTCTACTCTGCAATTCCTTTTCTAGAATGGTAGTCTTCAGACAGATTTGCATAAGTGTTCAAGGTATAGCTATAAGAATAAAACTAAATGCTCATCAATAGGGGACTGATTAAATATAGTACAAGATACTCATACAATGGGATATATGCATCTGCTGAAAAAGAAGATACATTGACATGGGAAAATGCTTCTGATTTGTAACATTAAAATAAAAGCAATATGTAGATCACAAAAAAAAACCATAGGAAGGGCAAAAAGCAAAACCAAGCCTCCCTCCTCCTGTGACATCCAGAAAGACCACCAGCACACTCGGTTAACAGGTTTATAGTCAGCAGGAGTCTATTTATTTTTCTTTCCACTCTGCTTTTTCTTACCCCAAGTAAAACAATAAGATGTGGAGTTATGAAAGGTCCATAGACAGATCCAAAGAGGGAGCACAAGGCTAACCTCAAAAAATGAGAAACAGAGACAAATGTCATTTTGCTATCCCATAGAACTGGCATTTTATTGTTTATGTGCATTGTTATTGTTTTTTCACTATTTTTACTATTTTTCTCTTATTAGTATTTTTATTTCTCTTCCTTATGTTTAGTTTTTTTCATTTTATTTCTCTGTTTAATTGCATTGTTTGAATGATTTTCTTTATACTCTCTTTATTGTATTTTTTAATTTATTTGATTTTAATTGTTGTTCAAGTACAGTTTTCTGCCGTTTACCCCATTCCCAGCCCACCCCCAAGCCCTCCCCACCTCCCTCCCATTTCCACCCTTGTTGCTATTGTCCAAGTGTCATTTATATTTGTTCCTGCAAACCCTTCCCCTTTTCCACTGAAATTCCCTCCCCACTCCCCTCTGGTCACTGTCAGCCTCTTCTCTATTTCCGTGTCTTTGGTTATATTTTGCTTGTTTTGTTGTTTAGGTTCCTGTTAAAGGTGAGAACATATGGTATTTGTCTTTCACCGCTTGGCTTATTTTACTTAGCATAATGCTTTCCAGTCCCATCCATGATGTCGCAAAGGGTAGGGGCTCCTTTTATTTTCTGCTGCATAGAATTTCACTGTGTAAATGTACCATAGTTAAGTGCTGGAAGCAACCTAGGTGCCCATCTTTATTGTATTGTAATTTTTCTTCTTTCACTTCACTCGTGTTCCAATAACACACTACTCTTGATCATGTACTTTCTATTCTTGTCATCCAAATCATATTTTTCTTGTCATATTATCACTGTTCCACTATTATTGTAAACAATTGATGCTTCATACAACCGGGCATACTACACAGCAACCCTCCCTGATCTTAGACCACTTCACTTCAATCCTGAGCATTATTACTGTCGTGCTTAACTCTATTCTCTCTCACACTACACCTACTTTCTATCATTTATTCTCACTATATCTTATCACCTAAACTTGCACAAGCACTCTTTTCTGGATTCAGCTCACAATCCTCCTCCCCTCTAACGAGAGTCTTACCTCTCTTTCACCTTTTATAAAAACTTGCTAGTTGGTGGAACTATCACAGTTAACTCTATACTTATCCAAAGAATCTCCTATATCTTATCTACTTGCTGGTACTTTAAATCTCATAAAATACCCTCCCACTGTCTTAATCCATTTTGCCTAGCCCCTGCCATTGATCACATATAAGAATAGGCAGGAGTTCCAAACATCAGCATGCCTACTGGAGGAGAAAAACCACTAATGAAGAAACCACCAAAAGGTACAACAAAAACTGAAGTACAACAAAAGAGTCCACACAAACAAAAGAAAGGGCAAACCTAGATTATCCAGACAAGGAGATCAAAGAGAACACACCACTGAACACCATAGAATTCCTATCATAGAAGTTCACCCTACAAAGACAGCTAGCAAAGCAAAAAATCAGGAAGTGTAGAAACAAACAAAAAGAGTCACCTACAATGGGGAGACAAAAAAAGAACATGCAGTCAAAAGAATGGAAGACTCCCCACCAAAAGAGCTAAATCAAATGGAGTTAAGCAAACTACCAAACATAGAATTTAAAATGATAGTTATAAAGATGCTCAAGGAACTCACAAACAAGCAACTGAGTGAGAATTATAAAAATTGAAAAGGGAAATAGAAACTATAAACAAAAACCAGGAAGAAACTAACAAAAGATTTCAGAAATAAAAAACACACTAGAAGGAATTACAAGCAGCCTGAACGAGGCAGATGATCAAATCAGAGAGTTGGAGGACAAGGAACAGAAAAACACCCAGAAAGGGCAAGAAAAAAAAAGAGAGAATCAGAAAGAATAAAAAGGTGGTAAGAGCACTGCAAGACAACATGAAACATAATAATATCCATATAATAGGAGTACCAAAGGAGACAAAGAGCAAAGGACACTTTGGCCAAGATGGAGGCATAGGTAGACACACTGTGCCTCCTCAAACAACCAAAATAAGGACATCAACAATTTAGAAACAAACAAACAAAAATAACCAGAATTGAAAGAAAATTAAACTGTATGGAAGTTGAATTGATGTGTCAGAGATAAAATAGACACATTCATCCAGACTGGTAGTCAGGGCAGACAGAGTTCAGCCTCTGGGAGGAGAGGGGTCATAGCACAAAAAGTGCTGGCACCAGGCATGCAAGGCACCCCGGGAAGTGGGTGGATCCTGGGCACTCAGGTGGTGGCTGACAGACCCCGGGTGTTGGGTGGCAATGGGGAGATCCAGCAAGGCGGGGATTGTGAAGCAAGGCACAGTACACAAGGCAGCTGACTGACTGGACAGTCCCGCATTTGAGTGCAGATAAACCAGGTAAAATTGGAGGGCAAGACAGATCATGCAACCCAGGGTCCCAGCGCTAGGAAATAAACCCTCAAAACACTGACTGAAAACACCTGTGAGGGTTGAGGTGCAGAGAAAGACTCCCAACCTCACAGGAGAGATGCAAAGGGTCCTAGAATGTACCCAAGCCCACCCACATGGGAATCAGCACTAGAAAAGCCCAGTTTGGTTGGGGGAAGTGGCAGAAAGGACTGAAATCCCATTTGATATAGCAAAAAACAGCAGGATACAAAGTCAGTGTTCAAAAATCAAAGGCATTTTTGTATACCACCAATAAAATAAGAAACAGAAGTCAGGGGGAAAAATCCCATTTGATATAGCAAGAAAGTACTGAGAAATAAACCTAACGAGGAGGTAAAACATCTGTAATCAGAAAACTACACAACACTGAAGAAAGATGAAGGAAGGAAGGAAGGAAGGAAGACACAAACAAATGGAAGTATATGGTGTGTTCATAGGTCAGAAGAATTAACATTATCAAAATGTCCACACTACTCGAAGCAATTTGTAGATTCAATGCAATACCTATTAAAGTACCCATGGCATATTACACAGATATAGAACACTTGCAAAATTGTTATAGAACAATAAATGCCCCCAAATAGCTGCAGCAATTTTGAGGAAAGAAACACAAAGTAGGAGGGATCACAATACCTCATATCAAACCATATTACAAGGCCACTGCAATCAAAACAGCCTTGTACTGGCATATGAACAGACACATGGAACAATGGAACAGAATAGAACGCCCAGAAATAAACCCAAGTCTCTATGGTCAATTAATATTTGACAAAGTGGGAAGAAGAATAATGTGAAGTCAAAATAGCCTCTTCAACAAATGGTGTTGGAAGAACTGGACAGCTACATGCAAAAAAAAAAAAAAATGAAACTTGATCACCAACTTACACCATAAACAAAAGTAAATTCAAGGTGGATAAAAGACTTAAATATAAGTCATGACACCATAAAAGTCCTTCAGGAGAAGGACACAAACATCACTTGAAAGTGTGGGGACATAGTAAAGTATAATGGGGGTCAAAGATATGCCAAAAGAAGATTTGACTTTGGATGAGGAACCCATAATACAATATACAGATGATGTATCATAGAATTGTACCCTTGAACCTATACATTTTCATTAACCATTGTCACCCCCATAAATTTAATTTAAAGGAAATCAAAAAAAGCTTTAGGAAGAACTACTGAAGCTTAAAGCATAAAGAACGCACTTTCACAAATTTAAAGGATTCACTGAATATTGAAAGGTATAATAGGTGTTAAAATTAGTTTTCAAGTCTTCTGGACAAAATAGTATGGTGGACACTTTGAAGTATTCTTTCTGTTTCAAACACACAGCAATTATAAATATTACAGAGATTAAAAACAAAAACGCAGGTCAGTTTCAAAAACAAAGGAGAAAAAGCTACAGAAGAGAAACAAAATAGCAGTATGATTAAATCCACAAGCCTACTGGTAGTGGTAGCCAGAAGTTGACTCCAGTGGGTTAGACCAAACCAGACATTTTTTACATTACATAGATGACCAGGGTAAGACTTAAAGCCAGAGACAGGCAGATAAGAAATAGTACTGAACATGCCTTTAAAAAAGATTTGAATAAGCTGCAGGCCAAAAAATATGACAAAATTCAGACACAGCCTCATGACCAAAAACAGATCAAGGTACCTATTGATCTAGTGACTGGATCAGTAATATCCTTACTATGAATTGAGATGAGCCTATCAACAACAATATTATGAAACCTGGTCTAGACTTGGGCCCAGATATCCTGGTTGAAGAAACTAAAAAGCAAATGCATAACTAGAAGTTAGAACAAAGAAGAGAAAAGTGAATAAATAAATAAATAAGTAGCCTAATACCATTTAAAATGAGCCTAAAAACCTAAAATCCAGAAACTATGGGAAAATCCAATACAGGCAAGTTGATCACAAGTTTTTAATGGAATATATTTCAGGTAAAAATAATGTGGTTAAAAACTATAATATGAACTTTACATAAGTAATTTTAAATGTTTAAAGATATAAATGGAGAGACTTCCAACCAAGATGGAGGCATTGGTAGATATACTTTGCCTTCTTGCACAACTGAAAGAAAGACATCAACAAATTCAAAAATAAAGAATAACCAGAACTGCCAAAAAATTCTTTAAAGTGTATGGAAGTCCAACAACCAAGGAGTTAAGGAAGAAACGTTTATTTATACTGGTACGATGGGCAGAAATAGACAACCAGGCCAGAGAGGACACATGGCCAGGTGGCAGCTGGAGGACTGGGTGGATGAGGTGGCAGCTGGAGGGCTGGGTGGATGAGGCGGCAGCTGGAAGACCGGGGCAGGCAGGACAGCAGCTGGCAGACCAGGTTGTCCCACATTTGCATGTGCATAAACTTGGAGGAACAACTGGGGAGAGAAGCATCGCACCCAGGGTTCCACTGTGGGAAAAGAAAGCCTCAAAACCTCTGGCTGTAAAAACTCATGGGGTTTGTGGTGGGAGAAACTCTCAGCCTCACAGAAGAATTCACTGGAGAGACCCACAGGGTCCTAGAATGTACACAAAACCACCCACTGGGGAATCAGCAGCACAAGGGTCCAATTTGTGGGTAGAGGGAGAAGTGACTAAAAGCCAGCTAAGAGCCAAGCAAATGGCATTGTTCCCTCACTGAACTCTCCCCTATATGCAGTGCCACCACTCAGCAAAGTGAGTTACCACTGCCCTTTGGCAAATGCCTAAGGCTCCACCCTTACAACATAACAGGCCCACTGGAAAAAAAAATAGGGTTCAAATGAAAGAACACATCAAAGCTCAAAAAAAAAAGAGAACTAAGTGATGAAGAGAAAGCCAACCTATCACATGCAGAGTTTTAAATTCTGAATCTTATCAGGATGATCACAGAAATGGTTGAGTGTTGTCACAAAAGAGGGAAAAAAGTGAAAACTTTGCAAAGTGAAATAAAGAAAATTGTTAAGGGAACCAATAAAGAAGGGAAGGAAACTGGGACTCAAATCCAAAATTTGAAGCAGAAGGAAGAAATAAACATTCAACTAGAACAGAATAAAAAAACAAGAATTCAAAAAAATGAGTAGAGGCTTAGGAACCTCTGGGACTACTTTAAATGTTCCAATATCCATATCATAGGGGTGCCAGGAGGAGAAGAGGAAGAACAAGGAATTCAAAACTTATTTTGAAAAAACAATAGAAAACTTCCTCAATCTGGCAAAAGAAATAGACTTCCAGGAAATTCAGGAAGTTCAGAGAGCCACAAAGAAGTTGGACCCAAGGAAGCATACAGCAAGCCACATCATACATTACCACATCATCCTACATTACCCAAGATTAAAGATAAGGAGAGAATCTTAAAAGCAGCAAGAGGAAAGAAGTTCCCATAAGATTATTAGCTGATTTCTCAAAGTTAATAGTCAAGCTAATACCCTTATAGGCAGAAGAGACTGGAAAGAAGTATCCAAAGTCATGAAAGGCAAGGACCTACATCCAAGATTACTCTATCTAGCAAAGCTATCATTTAGATTGGAAGGGCAGATAAACTGCTTCACAGATAAGGTCAAATTAAAAGTGTTCATCAATACCACACCCTTAATATATGAAATGTTAAAGGAAATTATCTTTAAAAAGAAGAGGATCAAAAATATGAACACTAAAATGACAAGAAACTCATGACTATCAACAACTGAAACTGAGACAATACAAAAAGAATAACTAAGCAAAAAACTAGGACAGAAACAGAATCAGAAATGGAGATCACAGGGAGGGTTATCGGTGGGGAGGGTGAAGGGTAAAATGGGAGAATAGGTACAGGGAATAAGAAGCATAAATGGGAGCACAGCAGATGCCCAACTGGGACCCAGCATGTAAGACGACAGGACTCCAGAGACTGTAGCGGACACTGAATGACCAGAGGTTGAGGAGAGGAGACGACCGCAGATCAACAAGGTACGAGGGAGCAGTGCAGAGGCAGTGGCAGGCCCCCCGCCAGGCCGCCCTGGGTCTCTGAGAGCCGAGGGTGGGCAACACCGACTCTGGGAGAGAACTGGTCACAGGCACCACCACCCCCCACCCCCACCCCCATCTAGCAGGGCACAGATTGGAAAACACCATAAGAGATCGGTCTGCCAGTAGTGGCAGAGAGAGAAGTGAGCATTCGGACGCAAACCAAAAAGCTCTGATAACCCATGGAGTCAGGTTGCTGGCTTGGGAGAACTGAGAGTTGCCAGAGCATTCCCTGCTTCCAGGGGCCTGTGCCAACCCTTGAACAGTCTTGGGGAGTCTCGGACTACTGGCAGGGCCTCTAGAAGTGAATCAGTTGCGAGCTCCATCCCTACTCACCCGGCAGAGACCAGCTCCATCCCTGCTCAGCTGGCCCAGACTGGGAGGCACTGGGAGTCAAACCATGGCCTTCCGCTTGGGTGGCTGCAGGTCGCCTGTACCTCCCGGGCACTGCGGGCCCGCGCTGGACCTCAGCTTGACCAACCGCTGGTCGCCTGCTCCTCCTGGCCCTCAAGGGGCCTGCACAGGCCCTCTACTTGGGGAACCGCCAGTCACCTGTGCTTTCCCGGTGGCTCGGGGTCTGTGCCAACCCTCGGCTTGGGGAATTGAGAGTCGCCCAGGGATCCCTGTGGTGCGAAACCTGCACCTGCTCTCGAACAGTCTCAGGGAGTCTCAGCCTGCTGCCTGGGCCTCTGGAAGAGAGCCAGTGGCCAGCTCCATCCCTACTCAGCCGGCGCAGACAGGGAAACACAGGGAGTCAGGATGTTGCTGTTGGTTTGGGGGAATTGTGAGTTGCCCTGTGTGTTCAGCCACAACACAGGGAAAGGTCCGCACACAAGCCTATGAGAACAGGAAAGCCTGGCTGAGAACACACGCAATCAGGCCAGACCAGGGCTGGAAAGCCTGGGAGAAAATCCACTCTCAGTAGAGCTCGGGAGAGTGGCACCAGTCTGGACCTTGGAGGGGTACTGGTGAGACTAGTTGAGCATACGAAGGCGCCAGAAGAGCCACACTAACAGCCCCTCAGGCTGCTGCAGCTAGTGAGACCAGAATAAAAGGTTTGACAGGCTAGACACCAACCAGAGGAGTAGTGGGAGCGGAGAACACCAAGATACCTACAGGAGACTGCACCACTGAATTTCACAGGCATCCTACCACAGAAGTTCACGCCATAAACTCAGGGTACCAGAAGAGATCAATTTAAGAAGCTCAGGCAAAGAAGAAGAGCATCAGAAACAATGGGAAGACAAAGAAACAATCCCCAAATGAAAGAAAAGGAGGAAGTCTCTGAAAGAATGTTAGATGAAATAGAGGCAAGTCAACTATCAGATGTGGAATTCAAAGCACTGGTTATCAGGAAATTCAAAGAGTTTACAAGGAGCTACCAGAAACTACAGGGGAGCTACAATGAACTCTCCGCAAACTATACCAACATGGAAAAGGAAATAGAAACAATCAGCAAAGGCCAAGAGGAAATGAAGAATACAATTTCTGAACTGAAGAACACAGCAGAAGGTATGAAGACAAGAATCTATGAGGCAGAAGAGCGCATAAGGAAGATGGAAGACAGGGTAGAAAGAATCTCCTAGATGGAGTGAGTAATGGAAAAGAGAATCAGAAAAATGAGGAGAATTTAAGAGAATGCAAGACAATATGAAACGTAATAATATCCAAATAATAGGAATGCCAGAAGGAGAACAAGAAGACCAAGGGGTAGAAAACCTACTTGAAATAGTAATAACAGAAAATTTTCCTGAGTTGAGGAGAGATAAAGTCACACAATTCCAGGAATCTCAGAGAGTCAAAAGCAGGTGGAACCCAAAGATGCCTACTGCAAGACACATCATTGTTAAAATGCCAAAACTCCAAGACAAAGAGAGAATTCTAAAGGTGCAAGGGAGAAAAAAGAAGTAACATACAAGGGGGTCCCAATAAGGTTGGCTACTGACTTCTCAATGGAAACATTCCAAGCAAGAAGAGAGTGGCAAGAAATATTCCAAGTAATGAGAAACAGAGGCCGACAACAAAGGCTATTAACCCAGCAAGGCTCTCAGTCAAGATAGAAGGCCAAATAAAGAGCATCCAAGAGAAAAGAAGTCTAAAAGATAACTCATCCAACAAACCAGCTCTACAGAAATTACTAAATGGGCTGTTTTAAGGACAGAAAGGAAAAGAGAGAGACGGAGAGGAACACAGGTACACAAATGGCAATGAATAACTACCTTTCAATAATAACCTTAAATGTAAATAGATTAAATGCACCAATTAAAAGACATAGAATAGTTGAATGAATAAGAATGCATGACCCACATATATGCTGCCTACAAGAGACCCACCTCAGGTCAAAAGACCACCATAGACTAAAAGTGAAAGGATGGAACCAAATTTTCCAAGCAAATGGACAAGAAAAAAAAGCTGGGGTAGCAATTCTCATATCAGACAAAATAGACTTCAAAAGAAGGGCCATAAAGAGAGACCCAGAAGGTCACTTCATAATACTCAAGGGAAGAATTCACAAGAAGATATAAACATTGTAAATATATATATACACCCAACATAGGAGCACCCAAATATATAAAGAAAATCTTAGAGGACTTCAAGAAAGATATTGACAGCAACACAAATACAGTAGGGGATTTTAACAACCCACTGACAAAAAGGGACAAATCTTCCAAACAAAATATCAACAAAGATATTGCAGCATTAAATGACACCGTAAATGAAATGGACCTAATTGATATATAGGTCAAAGAAGCTAAATACATATTCTTTTCAAACGCACATGGAACATTTTCAGAGATAGATCACATGATAGGACACAAAACGAGTCTCAATAAATTCAAGAAAATAGAAATCATACAAAGCATTTTCTCTGATCACAAGGGACTGAAATTGGAAACCGACCCCAATGAAAAAAACCCAAAACACCCCAAATCATGGAGACTGAATGGTAGGCTATTAAACAACAAATGGGTCAAGATTGAAATTAGGGAAGAAATCAAAAAGCTTCTGGAAACAAATGAAAATGAACTCACAACAACCCAAAACCTATGGGACACAGTGAAGGCAGTCCTGAGAAGGAAGTTCATAGCAATACAGGCTCACCTAAAGAGGATAGAAACATTTCAAACAAACAACCTAACCCGACGCCTCCAAGAACTCAAGGAACAACAACAAAGACAACCCAGAGAAAGTAGAAGGAAGGAAATAACCAAGATCAGAGCAGAGTTAAATGACATAGAAACTAAAAGCACAATTCTAAGGACCAATGAATCCAGGAGTTGGTTTTTTTAAAAGAGAAATGAAATAGACAAACCTTTAAGTAGGCTCATCAAGAAAAGAAGAGAGAGGACCCTTATAAACACAATCAGAAATGAAGGAGGAGAGATTACAACTGATACTGCAGAAATAGAAAGGATTGTAAGAAATTACTATGCAGAGCTGTATGCCAAGAAATTTGAAAACCTAGGTGAAATGGACAAATTTCTAGAAAAATATAATCTTCCAAAACTCAATGAAAAAGAAGCAGAAAACCTGAACAGGCCAATAACAGTAGATGAAATTGAAGAAGCAATTGAAAAACTCCCATCACACAAAAGCCCTGGACCAGATGGTTTTGCAGGAAAATTCTACAAAGCTTTTAAGGAAGACCTAACCCCTATTCTTCACAGACTGTTCCAAAAAATCCAAAAGGAGGGAAAACTCCACAACTCTTATTATGAGGCCAGTATCATCCTAATTCCAAAGCCAAATAGAGACACAACAAAGAAAGAAAACTACAGGCCAATATCGCTGATGAACATAGATGCTAAAATCCTCAATAAAATATTGGCAAATCGCATTCAACAACATCCAAAAGATCATACACCACGACCAAGTGGGATTCATCCCAGGGATGCAAGGATGGTTCAATATACGCAAATCAGTAAATGTAATACATCACATAAACAAAAGGAAGCACAAAAACCACATGATCATATCAATAGATGTGGAAAAAGCTTTTGATAAGGCACAACACACATTTATGATAAAGGTACTCAGCAAAGTGGGAATAGAGGGGGCATTCCTCAACATAATAAAGGCCATATATGAAAGATCTACAGCCAACATCATACTCAATGGGCAAAAACTAAAAGCTTTTCCACTAAGATCAGGAACAAGACAAGTTTGCCCACATTCACCACTTCTATTCAATATAGTATTAGAAGTTCTAGCCACAGCAATGGGACAAGAAAGGGAAATAAAAGGCATCCAAATCGGAAAGGAGGAAACAACTGTCATTGTTTGCAGATGACATGATACTGTACATGGAAAACCCTGTAGCTTCTACCAAAAAACTGCTGGAACTAATAAATGAATTTGGCAAAACAGCGGGATACAAAGTCAATATCCAGAAATCAAAGGCATTTTTGTATACCAACAATGAAGCAGCAGAAGCAGAAATCAAGAAAAAAATCCCATTCCATATAGCAAAAACAAAAATAAAATATCTGGGAATAAACCTAACCAAGGAGGTAAAAGACCTGTATACAGAAAACTACACAACACTGAAGAAAGAAATCAAGGAGGACACAAATAAATGGAAACATATACCGTGTTCATGGATTGGAAGAATTAACATCATCAAAATGTCCATACTACCCAAAGCAATTTACAGATCCAATGCAAAACCTATTAAAGTACCAATGGCATATTTCACAGACATAGAACAAAGACTTCAAAAATTTATATGGAACCATAAAAGACCCCGAATAGCAGCTACAATTTTGAGAAAGAAGAACAGAGTAGGAGGGATCACAATACGTGATATCAAACTGTACTACAAGGCCACTGTAATCAAAACAGCCTGGTTCTAGCATAAAAACAGGCACATAGACCAATGGAATAGAACAGAGAGCTCAGAAATAAACCCAACTCTCTACAGTCAATTAATATTCGACAAAGGGGGCAATAACATAAAATGGAGTAAAGACAGCCTTTTCAACAAATGGTGTTGGGAGAACTGGACAGCTACATGCAAAAAAATGAAACTTGAGCACCAACTTACACCATACACCAAAATAAATTCAAGGTGGATGAAAGACTTAAATATAAGCCATGACACCATTAAAACCCTAGAGGAGAACATTGTCAGGAAAATCTCAGATATTCCACGCAGCAATATTTTTACTGATATGTCCCCTAGAGCAAGGGACATAAAGGAAAGAATAAACAAATGGGATCTCATCAAAATTAAAACCTTCTGCCTGGCTAAGGAAAACAGTATCAAGATAAAAACAGAAGCAACTGTTTGGGAAAACATATTTGCCAATGATACCTCAGACAAAGGTTTAATCTCCAAAATATACAAAGAACTCACACAACTCCACTCAAAGAAGACGAGCAACCCAATTAAAAATATTGGCAAAGAACTTGAACAGACATTTCTCCAAGGAGGACATACAGATGATACAGAGACACATGAAAAGATGCTCGATATCACTAGCTGTCAGAGAGATGCAAATTATAACCACAATGAGATATCACTTTACACCAGTCAGAATGGCTATCATAAACAAAGAAGCAAACAACAAGTGTTGGAGAGGTTGCAGGGAAAAGGGCACCCTAGTTCACTGTTGGTGGGATTGCAGACTGGTACAACCACTATGGAAAACAGTATGGAATTTTCTTAGAAAACTAAAAGTGAATGTGCCTTTTGACCCAGCAATTCCACTCTTAGGAGTATATCCTAAGAACCCTGAAACACCAATCCAAAAGAACCTACGCATCCCGATGTTCATATGAGGACAATTCATGATAGCCAAGAGTTGGAAGCAACCTAGATGCCCTTTAATATATAAATAACTGTAAATTACTGTAAATAACTGTATCAAAAAGCTATGGTACATTTACATAATGGAATTCTAAGCTGCAGAAGTGAAGAAGGAGCTCCTACCCTTTGCAACATCATGGAGGGAACTGGAAAGCATTATGCTGAACGAAATAAGCCAGGCAGTGAAAGACAAATACCATATGATATTATCGTTAACAGGAATCTAAACAACAAAACAGACAAGCAAGCAAAATGTAACCAAAGACACTGAAATGCAGAACGTGCTGATGGGGTCCAGAGGGGAGAGGGGAGAAAATCACAGTGGAACAGGGGAAGGACTCAAATGAACAAGTATAAAGGACACATGGACAATAACTAAGGTGGGGGGCAGAGATGGGATGGAGGTGGGGAGCACTGGGGAGGGGAGCAGGGCTGAGAATACAAGACAGAAAACTGTACTTGAACAATAATTAAATAAAAATTTTTAAAAAATAAAAATTAAAGTAAACTGGAAAGCATTATGCTGAGCGAAATAAGCCAGGCAGTGAAAGACAAATACCATATGATATCACTGTTAACAGGAATCTAAACAACAAAACAAACAAGCAAGCAAAATATGACCAATGACACTCAAATATGGAACAGGCTGACAGGATCCAGTGGGAAGAGGGTAGAGAATCATAGGGGAAAATGGGATGGAATCACATGAACACGTATAAAGGACACATGGTCAATAACTAAGGGTGGGGGGCAGAAATGGAAGGGAGGTGGGGAGCACTGGGCGGGGGGCAGGCAGGGCTGGGAATAGAAGACAGAAAACTGTACTTGAACAAGAATTCAATAAAAAACAATAAAAAAATAAATATATTTTGTTCAAAAAAAGAGAAATGCCACCAATTTCTGAATGTTAATTTTGTGCTGCTACTTTGCCAATTTCATATATTAGCTCTAGTAGCTTTTTGGTGTAGTCTTTAGGATTTTCTACAATATCATGTCATCTACAAATATTGACAGCTTTACTTCTTAGTTTCCAGTTTGTAGTCCTTTTATTTCTTTCTCTTTTCTGATTTCTTGGCTAGGACTTCCAATGCTATGTTGAGTAAGAGTGGTAAAAGCAGATATCCCTGTCTTGTTCCTGATCTTAAGAAAAATGCTTTTCACATTTTCTAATTGAAAAAGATGTAGGCTGTGGGTGTCATATATAGCCTTTACTATTTTGAGAAATGATCCTTCTATTGCCACATTGCTGAGTACTTTTCTCATAAATGAATGCTGAATTATTCAAATGCTTTTTCTGCATTTATTGATATAATACTGTGCTTTTTACCCTTCATTTTGTTTATGTATTATATTATAGACCATTCCACGTGGCATGGGAAATGTAGCCCAGCCCCCACTCAGAAAGGCCAGTGGGGAGCAAGGTCAAGCACAAAGGACCCATGCCCACAGATATGTTCTTCTGTGGGGAGCCAGGCCTCCATTGTACCTAGGCTGCTATGAGACTTGCTTTTGCTAAAATTTCCTCACCCAGGATTGAGGCAATAAATGTTTACTGCGTATCTCTAAAGTAACTTCCTAAAATCTGTGCTAAACCTCCCAAGTATAGAGTGTAACCAGTTCAACTTTTCCCCTTGATCTGTAACATCCTTCTTTGAAGTAATTAGCAACATTTCTTCCTTTGTCATCCGTAAAAGGTAATCACCTACAGTGAACCTGTGTGTAGTAAATGAGAAACATCCTAGATGTAATATACCCAGAAGAGCAATAAAAGCCTTTTCAGGCATGGGTTGGGACCCTCTCTCTCACTTAGAGTGGCCATTCTGTCCCTTTTTCTCCACAGGACTTCTGTATTCTGTGTGAATTTGTCTGCTCCAGCCACAACACACGGACCCTGCCAGCCGGGGTTCATATCAGCATATCATGTCAAATGATTTGCAAATATTGTACCAACCTTGCATGTCTGGAATAAGTCCAACTTGATAACGGTATATATCTATTTAACATTACTGGATTCAGTTTCCTAACATTTTGTTGGGGATTTCAGAAACTAGGTTCATCAAAAATGTTACCTTACAATTTTCTTTCTTTTAGATTCTTTATCTGGTTTTCATGACAATAATGCTGGACTAGTGAAATGAGCTTGGTAATTTATATCCTCTTGATTTTCTCAGAAAATGTAAGAATAGGTATTACCTCCTCTTTCAACATTGGTAAAAGTTACCTGTGAAGCCTTGTGGTTTAGAGATTTATTTGCGGGGAGATTTTTTATTACTGCTTTAATTCAACCTGTTGTAATCTGTCTAGTCAGATTATCAGACTCTTCCTGTTTCAGTTTCAGAAGAATGCATAATTCTAGAAATTTGTTGATATCTTCCAGATTTTCCAATTTTGTATGTTTTTTGTTTTTTATTAAATACTTTTGAATTTTATTGTTGTTCAAGTACAGTTTTCTGCTTTTCCCAACATCCATTTCAACCATCCCAGCCATCCCCTCTTTCCCCTGTATTTACCCCCCTTGTTTATGTCAATGTGACCTTTATAGTTATTCCTGCAAACCCTTCACCTTTTCTTCCCCATTATCCCCTCCTCTCTCCCATCTGGTTATTGTCAGTTTGGTCTCAATTTCAATGTCTCTGGTTATATTTTGCTCCCTTGCTTGTTTGTTTTGTTAATTAGGTTCCAGTTAAAGGTGGCATAATATGTTATTTGTCTTTTGATGCCTAGTTTATTTAACTTAGCAAAATGCTCTCCAGTTCCATTCATGCTGTCACAAAGGCTAGGAGCTCCTTTCTTTCTGATGCATGGAATTCAATTGTGTAGATGTACCACTGTTTTTTTATTCATTCATTTACTGATGGGCACTAAGGTTGCTTCCAGCACTTGGCTATTGTAAATTCTGCTGCTATGAACATTGAGGTGCCTGGTTCTTTTGGATTGGTGTTTCAGGGTTCTTAGGATATAATCCCAGCAGTGGAATTTTCAGGTCAAAGGAAGTTTCATTTTCAGTTTTCTGAGGAAATTCCATACTGTTTTCCATAGTGGTGGCACCAGTCTGCAATCCCACCAACAATACCCTAGAGTTCCCTTTTCTCCACATAGCTTTCCAATCCTTTCCAACACTTGTTGTTTGTTAATTTGTTGATGATGGCCATTCTGACCACTGTGAAGTCATATCTCATTATGGTTTTAATTTGCATCTCTCTGATGGCAAGCAATACTGAGCATCTCTTCATATGTTTCTGGACCCTCTGTATGTTCTCCTTGGAGAAGTTTCTGTTCAAGTTCATTGCCCACTTTTTAACTGGGTTGCTTGCCTTCTTGGAGTGGATTCATATAATTTCTGTATATAGTTTGGAGATCAAACCATTGTCTGTGGTATCATATGCAAATATGTTTTCTAGTAATGTTAGTTCTCTTTTCATTTTAATAGTTTTCTTTTTTAATTTTTTAACATTTTTATTGTTATACATATACATTTTTGTGTCTTTTCCCCCAACCCCTCCACATGTCCCCCAGCCCTCCCCAACTCCATCTCTGTTTCCACACCCCCTTTTTATGGTCTGTGTGTCCTTCATCATTGTTCCCGCAAATCCTACAACCTTTTCTCCTATAATCCCCTCCCCTCTCTTCTCTGGTTAATGTCTGCCTTTTCTCAAATTCAGTGTCTTTGGTTATATTTTGTTTGCTTGCTCATTTTGTTGATAAGACTCCTGTTAAATGTGAGATCATATGGTATTTGTCTCTCACTGCCTGACTTACTTAACTTAGCATAATGCTCTCCAGTTCCATCCATGCTGTCACAAAGGGTAGGAGCTCCTTCTTTCTATCTGCAGCATAGAATTCTATTGTGTAAATGTACCATTGCTTTTTGATCCATTCATTTACTGATGGGCAGTTAGCTTGCTTCCAATACTTGAATGTTACAAGTTGTGCTGCTATAAACATTGGGGTGCATAAGTTCTTTTGGATTGATGTTTCAGGGTTCTTAGAATGTAATCCTAGCAGTGGAATTTCCAGGTCAAAAGGCAGTTCCATTTTTAGTTTTCGGAGAAAATTCCATAATGTTTTCCATAGTGGTTGCACCAGTCTGCAATCCCACCAACAATACGCTAGGGTTCCCCTTATTCCACAACCTCTCCAACACTTGATGTTTCTTGCTTTGTTTACGATGGCCATTCTGATTGGTGTAAGGTGGTATCTCATGTAGTTTTAATTTGCATCTCTCTGATAGCTCTTGATATTGAGCATCTTTCTATAGGTCTCTGGACTCTCTGTATGTCCTCCTTGGAGACATGTCTGTTCAGTTATATTGCCCATTTTTTAATTGGGTTGCTTGTCTTCTCAGGATAGAGTCAGGTAAGTTCTTTATATATTTGGAGATCAAACCCATGTCTGAGGTATCATTGGCAAACATATTTTTCCATATGGTTTGCTCTTTTTTCATTTTAATGCTGTTTTTTTAGCTGTGCAGAAGCTTTTAATTTTTTAATGGAACATTTTATTTTATTTTATTTTATTTTATTTTATTTTTTAAAATTTAATTATTGTTCAAGTACAGTTTTCCATCCCCCACTCCCATCCCAGCCCACCCCCCATGCTCCCCACCTCCCTCCGATTTCCACCCCCCTTAGTTGTTCTCCATGAGCCCTTTATACTATTTTCTGTGCATCTTTCCCCTTTTCCCCTGGAATTCTCTCCCATCTCCACTCTCCCCTCTGGTACCTGTCAGCCTCTTCTGAATTTCAGTGTCTTTGGTCATATTTTGCTTGCTGGTTTGTTTTGTTGTTTAGGTTCCTGTTAAAGGTGAGATCATATGGTATTTGTCTTTCATTGCCTGGCTTATTTCACCCAGCATAATGCTTTCCAGTTCCATCCATGCTGTTGCAAAGGGTACTAGCTCCTTCTTTCTTTCTGCTGCATAGAATTTCATTATGTAAATGTACCGTATTTTTTTTATTCATTCGTTTACTGATGAGCATCTAGGTTGCTTCCAACTCTTGGCTATTGTAAATTTTGCTACTATGAACATTGGTATGCATAGGTTCTTTGGGATTTGTGTTTTAGGGTTCTTAGGATTCAATCCCAGCCATGGCATTGCTGGGAAAAAAAGGCGGGTCCAATTTTAGTTTTCTGAGAAAATTCCATAGTGTTTTCCATAATGGTTGTACCAGTCTGTAGTCCCACCAACAATGAACTAGGGGCCCCTTATCTTCACAACCTCTCCAACATTTGTTGTTTCTTGCTTTGTTTATGATGGCCATTCTGACCAGTGTAAAGTGGTATCTCATTGTGGTTTTAATCTGCATCTCTTTGGTAGCTAGCAATATCGAGCATCTTTTCGTGTGTCTCTGGATCTTCTGTATGTCCTCCTTGGAGAAGTGTCTGTTCAAGTCCTTTGCCCATTTTTTAATTGGGTTGCTTGTCTTTTTAGAGTGGAGTCAACTACGTTCTTTGTATATTTTGGAGGTTAAACTTTTGTCTGAAGTATCATGGGGAAATATGTTTTCCCAAACAGTTGGTTCTCTCTTTATCTTAATACTCTTTTTTTACTTGTGCAGAAGCTTTTTATTTTGATCCCATTTGTTTATTCTTTCCTTTATATTCCTTGCTCTAGGGGACATATCGATAAAAACGTTGCTGCGTGAAATATCTGATATTTTCCTGCCAATATTCTCCTCTAGGACTTTAATGGTGTCACAGCTTATATTTAAGTCTTTCATCCACCTTGAATTTATTTTGTATATCATGTAAGTCGGTGCTCAAGTTTCATGTTTTTGCACGTAGCTGTCCAGTTCTCCCAGCACCATTTGTTGAAGAGGCTATTTTTACTCCATTTTATGTCGCTGTGCCCTTTGTTGAATATTAATTCACTGTAGAGAGTTGAGTTTATTTCTGGACTCTCTGTTCTGTTCCATTGGTCTATGTGCCTGTTTTTAAGCCAGTAACAGGCTGTTTTGATTACAGTGGCCTTGTAATACAGTTTGATGTCAGGTATTCTGATCCCTCCTAGTTTGTTCTTCTTTCTCAAAATTGCAGCTGCTATTCGGGGTGTTTTATGGTTCCATATAAATTTTTGAAGTGTTTATTCTATATCTGTGAAATATGCCATTGGTACTTTAATAGGTATTGCATTGAATCTGTAAATTGCTTTGTGTAGTGTGGACATTCTCATGATGTCAATTCTACCAATCCATGAACACAGTATTTGTTTCCATTTGTTTTTGTCCTCCTTGATTTCTTTCTTCAGTGTTGTGTAGTTTTCAACATACAGGCCTTTTACCTTCTTGGTTAGGTTTATTCCCAGATATTTTATTTTTGTCCTCCTTTGAAGTCTATTTTGTCTGATATGAGTATTGATACCCGGCTTTTTTTTTTTTTGTCTGTTTGCTTGGAAAATTTGTTTCCAGCCCTTCACTTTTAGTCTGTGTAGGTCTTTTGTCCTGAGGTGGGTCTCTTGTAGGCAGCATATGTGTGGATCATGCTTTTTTATTCATTCAGCTATTCTATATCTTTTGATTGGAGCATTTAATCCATTTACATTTAATATGATTATTGATAGCTACTTATGCATTGCCATTTTTGTACCTGTGTTCCTCTCTGTCTCTCTCTTTTCCTTCCTTTCCTTAGAGTAGTCCTTGTAGTATCTCTTGCAGAACTGGTTTGGTGGAATCGTATTCCTTTAAACCTCTTTGTCTTTGAAGCTCTTTATTTGGCCTTCTATCTTGATTGAGTACCTTGCTGGGTAATGTAGCCTTGGTTGCAGGCCTTTGGTTCTCATTTCTTGGAATATTTTTTGCCATTCTCTTATTGCCTGGAGCGTATCCATTGAGAAGTCAGTAGCTAACTTTATTGGGGCTCCCTTGTATGTTGCTTTTGTTTTTCTCCCTTGCTGCCTTTAAGATTCTCTCTTTGTCTTAGAGTTTTGCCATTTTAATGATGATGTGTCTTGAACTGGGCCTCTTTGAGTTCCACCTGATGAGACTCTCTGTGTTTCCTGGATTTGTGTGACTTTTTCTCTCATCAAATTAGGGAAATTTTTCCTCATTATTTTTTCAAATAGGTTCTCTATTCCTTCTTCTTCTTCTTGTATCCGTATTGTTTGGATATGATTAAATTTCATATTGTCTTGCAGTTCTTTTAATCCCTCTTCATTCTTTTTCAGCCTCTTTTCCTTTTCTTGCTTTTTCTGGGGGTTTCTTTCTTCTTTGTCCTCCTACCGGCTGATCCAATTTTCTGCTTCATCGATCCTGCTTTTAATTCCTTCTACTGTGATCTTCAGAAATTGTATTCTTCATTTCCTCTTGTCCCTTGAGGATAGTTTCTGTTTCCTTTTTCTTGTTGATAGACTTTTTGGTTAGTTCATCGTAGCTCCCCTGTAGTTTCTGGTAGCTCATTGTGAGCTCTTGCAACTTCCTTATAACCAGTGCTTTGAATTCAATATCTGATAGTTGACTTGCCTCTGTTTCATCTAGCATTCTTTCTGCGGCTTCTTCCTTTCCTTTCATTTTTTTTTCTGTCTTCCCATTTTTTGTGAACCTCTTCTTGTTAGCCTCAGCTTCTTAAATTGATCTGTTCTGACTCCTTGGGTTTATGGTGTGAACTTATGTGGTGGAATGCCTGTGAAATTCAATGGTGCAGATTCCTTTGATTATCCTGGTGTCCTCTGCTTTTACCTACACGGTTTTTTTTGGGGGGTGATCAATTTGCAGGGGAGGCAAAATGGTTTAGGACAGCAGGAGAGTATTCTGTGATATTTACAGCAACAGCCGGTAGGGAAGAGACAGGTGATCCCCTGGCTATGTACAGAGATAGCCGTAATCTTCAACCCCACTACCCACTTTTTAGAAAGGATAGAAGGAAGATAAGGCTCTTGTGGGGGAGGGAAGGTTTGTGATTTGGATCTAGAAAGGAGTGAGGTTGAGGGAGGTCAGATTCTGAGGTAAGGTGAGAATAAAGGATGGTAAATAGGTGTAGTGTGAGTGAGAATAGAGTTAATCACTATAGTATTATAGTTCAGGCAACAATGTAGTGGGCTAAGATCTGGGGGCAGGTGTTGTGTAGTGTTTACAATAGTATGTAATAGCTATTATTTACAATAATATTAGAGCAACAATTATATGACAGAATTTATGATATACCAAGATTAGGGAGTATTGGACCTTCAATAGTGTGCTAGATGGGCAAGGGGAAGTAAAGGACAGTAAATTAGCAGTACAGTATGATTGAGGGGACAGGGAAACCTGTCAGGTGATACAATATATCCAGCCAAGGAAAACAGGACTATACAGAAAGAGGGGGAATACAGAGATACCATTAAAATAAAAGATGTAAGAATAATGACAAAATACAAATATGCAGTAACTTGTAGTTTTTCTGTTATAGCATAGTGAATTTTGTCTCTCTGTTTCTACTGCTGGGATGCTCCCTCTTTGAGTCCAACTCTGGTCATTTTGCCTTTCCAAGTCTTTTGTCTCACTTGGCAGGGAGAGGGGTGAAAAGAAAGAAAAAGAGAAAAAAGGGGAAAAGGGGGCAGCAGATGGGAGGAAAATGCAGTAGGTTTTGAAAGAAATGAAGAAGAATTAAAACAAGAAAGCAGAAGAGAGAGGGTAAAAGTATTGAAAGATAAAAGAATAATAAAGTTAAAGGAATAAAAGATTATTTAAAAACAAACTAACAAACAAAAAACAAGCAAATGAACAAACAAAAAACACCTCTTGTTGGTTTCCAGCTGGTCAAACCTTTTCTTCTGGTCACACTAGCTGCAGCAGCCTGAGGGGCTATTAGTGTGGCCTTCCTCCCTTCTTGGTGAACTCAGCTGGTCTCAGCAGTGCCCTCCCAAGATCCAGACTGGCGCCACTCACCAGTGCCCCACTGAGAGCAGAATTTCCCCAGGATTCACAGTCCTGGCCTGGGGTATGGGCACGCGCTCCCGGACAGGCTTTCCTGGTCTCACAGGCTTGGGCACAGACCTTTCCCAGTGCTATGGTGGAATGCACAGGGCGATTCTCAATTCTCCCAAGCCGGCAACCACAGCCTGATTCCATGGGTGATCAAAACTCTCTCGTTTGCTTCCTAGTACCCACTCCTCTCTCTTCCCCTCCAAGTAAACCAATCTCTCCTGGCATTTTTCAATCTGTGCCCAGCCAGGTAAGGAGGGAGCTGATGACTGGCTTTCTCGCAGGGACCTTGCTGCCAGCCCTGGGCTCCCAGAGACCAAGGCAGACCTGCTGGGGCCCTTGCATGGCCCAGTGGAGGGCCTGCAGCCTCTGCACTGTTCTCTCGGACCTTGGTGACCTGCAGTCATCTCCTCTCCTCACCCTCTGCTTATTCAGTGTCCGCTATACTTTCTGGAGTCCTACTTTCCTATATGCTGGGTCCTGGTTGGCTATTCACTGTGCTCTTCTGCAGATCAGCCCGGTTTTTCTCCAGCATGTGGGAGGAAGCAAAATACTTTGTCCTACTCCACCGCCATCTTCCCAGAAGCTTTTAATTTTGATAAGATCCCATTTGTTTATTTTTTTCTTTATGTCCCTTACTCTAGGGGACATATCAGTGAAAATATTGCTGCATGGAGTATCTCAGATTTTCCTGCTCATGTTCTCCTGAAGGACTTTTATGGTGTCATGACTTATATTTAAATCTTCTATATACCTTGAATTTATTTTTGTATATGGTGTAAGTTGGTGATCAAGTTTCTTTTTTTTTCTTTTTTGCATGTAGCTGTCCAGCTCTCCCACTACAATTTGTTGAAGAGGCTATTTTTACTCAATTTTTTTCCTGCTCTCCCATTGTCAAATATTAATTGACCATGGATACTTGGGTTTACCTGGGCTCTCTATTCTGTTCCATTGGTCCATATGTCTGTTTCTATGCAAGTACCAAGCTCTTTTGATTACAGTGTTCTTATAATACAGATTGATATCAGGTATTTGGATCCCTCCTCCTTTGCTCTTTCTACTTCAAATTACTGCAGCTTTTGGGGGTCATTTTTGATTCCATATAAGTTTTTGACATGTTTGTTCTATGTCTGTGAAATATGCCATTGGTACTTTCATAGCTATTGCATTGAATCTGTAAATTGCTTTGGGTAGTATGGACATTTTGATGATGTTAGTTGTTCCAATCCATGAACATGGTGTATATTTCCATTTGTTAGTGTCTTCCTTAATTTCTTTCTTGAGTGTTGTGTAGTTTTTGAGTACAGGTCCTTTTCTTCCTTGGTTAGGTTTATTTCTAGGTATTTTATTTTTCTTGTTGCTATATCAAATAGAATTTTTTCCAATTTTTGTTTCTGTTATTTTATTTTGGTATACAAAAATGGCTTTGATTTCTGAACATTGACTTTGTATCCCGCTATTTTGCTAATTTGTTTATTACATCAAGCAATTTTTTTGTTGGAGTCTATAGAGTTTTCTATGTACACTATTATGTCCTCAACAAACAATGACAGTTTTGTTTCCTCTTTTCCAATTTGGATGGCCTTTATTTCCTTTTCTTTTCTGATTGCTGTGGCTAGGACTTCCCAAACTATGTTGAATAGGAGAGGTGAAAGTGGACAAACATGTCTTGTTCCATATCTTAGAGGGAAAGTTTTCATTTTTTTTCCATTGAGTATGATGTTGGCTGTAGGTCTCTCATATATGACTTTTATCAGGTTCAGGAATGCGCCTTCTATTTCTACTTTGCTAAGTGTTTTAATTTCAAATGGGTGCTGTAACTTATTGAATTTTTTTTTGCATCTGTTGACATGATTGTGGGATTTTTGCCTTTTCTTTTGTTTATGCTATGTATTACGTTTATTGATTTGCAAATACTGTACTATCCTTGCATCCCTGGGATGAATCCCACTGGTCATAGTGTATAATCTTTTTATTGTATTGCTGGATGCAGTTTGTCGATTTGATGTTGAAGATTATAGCATCTGTGTTCATCGGTGATATCAGCCTAAAGTTTTCTTTCTTTCTTGTGCCTTTATCTGGTGTTGGGATTGGGATGATGCTGGCTTCTTAAAAAAAAGTTTGGGAGCCTTCCATCTTCTTAAATTTTTTGGAATAGTCTTTGAAGGATAGAGGTTAGCTCTTCCTTAAATGTTTTGTAGAATTGTCCTGTGAAACTGTCTACTCAGGGGCTTTTGTGTGTTGGGAGTTTTTTTGTTATTGCTTCAATTTCACCTGCTGTTAATTGGTCTGTTTAGGATTTCTGCTTCTTCTTTATTCATTTTTTCGAAGAGTATGTTTTTCTAGAAATTTGTCCTTTTCACCTAGCTTTAAAAGTTCTTGGCATATAATTCTTCATAATAATTTTTTCAACCCTTTGTATTTCTGTGGTGTCAGTTGTAATTTTCCTCTCCTGTTTTAGATTCTATTTATTAGGATCTGCTATCATTTTTATTGATGAATCTGGCTAAAGGCTTGTCAGTTTTGTTTATGATTTCAAAGAACCAGCTCCTGGATTTATTGATCCTTGGAATTGTGCTTTTAGCCTCCATATCATTTAATTCTGCTTTGATCTTGGTTATTTCTTTCCCCCTATTTACTCTGGGCTTTCTTTGTTTATTTTCCTTTCACTTGTTGTAGGTGTAGGATTAGGTTGTTTATTAGAGGATTTTCTGCCTTTTTTAGGTAGGCCTGTACCACTATGAAATTCCCTCTTAGGACTGCCTTTACTGTGTCCTATAAGTTTTGACTTGTTGTGAGTTCATTTTCATTTCTTAGAGAAGCTTTTATTTCTTTATTGATTTCATTTTTGACCCATTCATTATTTAATTGCATGCTATTCAATTTACATGAGTTTGTGTGTTTCTTAATTTTTTTCCTTGAGATAGGTTTCAAGTATCAGTTTCTTGTGGTCAGAGAAAAATCTTGATATAATTTTAATTTTCTTGAATCTATTGAGGCTTGTTTTGTGTCCCATCATGTAGTCTACCTTTGAAAATATTCCACAAATATTTTACTTAAGTTCATTTGATCTATGACATTGTTCAATGCTGCAATATCTTTGTTGATATTTTGTTCAGAAGATATGTCCATTTTTGACAGTGGGGTTTTGAAATCCCCTACTATAATGTGTTGCTGTCAATATCTTTCTTGAAGTTCCCCAATTTTTTTATGTATCTGGGTGCTCCTATGTTGTGTGCATGTATACTTACAATGTTTATGTCTTCTTGATGGATTCTTCCCTTGTGTATTTTGAATAGACCTTCCCGGTCTCTTCTTATGGCTCTTTCTTTTTTTTTTTGAAATGTATTTTGTCTGATGTGAGTATTGCTAACCTAGCTTTTTTTATTCTGTCCATTTGCTTGAAATATTTGTTTCCAGCCATCATTTTCAGTCTGTGTAGGTCTTTTGTTCTGAGGTGGGTCTCTTGTAAGCAGCATATGTGTGGGTCATCCTTTCTTTTCCATTCAGCTACTCTATGTCTTTTGATTGGAGCATTTAATCCATTTACATTTAAGGTTATTGTTGATTGGTACTTATTCATTGCCACTTTTTCATACCTGTGATCCTCCCTCACTCTCTTCCTTCCTTTTTGCTAAAGCAGACCCTTTACCATGTCTTGCAGAGCTGGTTTTGTGGAGATGTATTCTTTTAGACTTCTTTTGTCTGGGAAACTCCTTATTTGGCCTTCCATTTTAACTGAGAGCTTTGCTGGATAATGTAGTATTGGTTGCAGGCCTTTCGTTTTCATTACTTGGAATACTTCTTTCCATTCTCTACTGGCTTGGAGCAGTGAGCAGCTGGTATTATGGAGGCTACTTTGTATGTTACTTCCTGTTTCCCCCTTGCTGCCTTTAAGATTCTCTCTTTATCTTGAAATTTTGCCATTTTGATTATGTTTTGTCTTGAACTCAGCCTCTTTGGGATCTTCTTGGTAGGGACTCTCTGTTTCCTGGATTTGTGCGACTTTTTGTTTTATCAATATAGGGAAGTTTTCCACCATTACTCTTTCAAACAGGTTTTTTATTTCTTGGTCTTTTTCTTCTTGTTGTATCCCTCTTATATGGATATTATATTACATATTGTCTTGCAGCTCCCTTAACACCTCTTCACTCTTTCTGAGTCTCTTGCCTTTTACTTCTTGTTTGTGGGTGGTTTTCTTCCTACTTTGTCCTCCAGATCACTGATTTGATCCTCTTATTCATCCAGCTTGCTTATAATTCCTTCTAGTGTACTTATTTCTGAGACTTTATTGTTCATTTCTTCATAATTTTTGTTTATGTTTTCTATTTCCTTTTTTATACTGTTGTATTTCTCACTCAGTTCCTTGTAGTTGTTCTTCAGTTTCTTGAGCATTTTTATAACCATTATTTTTGAATTCTGTATTTGATAGTTTGCTTACCTCCATTTTGTTTAGCTCCTTTAGTGGAGAGTCTTCCATTACTTTTAACTGCATGTTCTTTTTTCATTGCCCCATTTTAGGTGACAGTTATTGTTTATTTCTGTGCCTCCTGATTTTTCACTTTGCTAGCTTTTTGTAGGGTCAACTTCTATTGCAGGAATTCTATGGGATTCAGTTGTGTGGTCTCTTTGATCTCTTTGTCTTGGCACTCTGATTTTGCCCTTTCTTCTGTTTATGTGGGCTCTCTTGTTGTACTTGGGATTTTACCTTTCAGTGGTTCCTTTGTTAGTGGTTTCTCTCCTCCAGCAGGAATAGTGATGTTTGCAGCTCCCACATATTCTTGTATGTGATCAGTGGCAGGAGGTAGGCAAGATGGATTAAGACGACAGGAGAGTATTTTATGGCATTTAAAGTACCAGCAAGTAGATAAGAGATAGGAGATTCTTTGGATAAGTATAGAGTTAACTGCGATATTTCCCCCAACTAGCCAGTTTTTATAAAAGGTGAGAGAGAGATAAGACTCTGGTTAGAGGGGAGGAGGTTCATGAGCTGAATCCAAAAAAACAAAGTGCCTGTGCAAGGTTAGATGGTGCGACATAGTGAGAGTAAAGAATAGAAATTAAGCATAGTGTGAGAGAGAATAGAGTTATCCACAACAGTACTAATGCTCAGGGATAAAATGAAGTGTTCTAAGTTCATTGATGGTTGCTGTATAGTATGTACAATTGTATGGAACAACAAT
The DNA here is from genome assembly GCF_014824575.4 of Sturnira hondurensis. Taxonomy (NCBI): domain Eukaryota; kingdom Metazoa; phylum Chordata; class Mammalia; order Chiroptera; family Phyllostomidae; genus Sturnira; species Sturnira hondurensis. Next base: position 600,022 of record NW_028096087.1, read on the forward strand.
TATTTACAATAGTACTGGAAAAGCAATAATGACAAGAAATACATGATTTGGATAACAAGAATAGAAAGTACATGACCGAGAGTAGTGTGTTATTGGAACATGAGTGGTTTGAAAGAAGAAAAATTAAAGTACAATAAAAGGAGAATAAGAAAAACCAAACAATGCAATTAAACTGAAATAAAATGAGAAAAACTAAACATAAGAGAAATTTAAAAATCACTAAATAAAATAAAAGTGGAAAAAATAATTATAAAACACATAAACAATAAAATGCCAGCTCTGTCAGCAAAGTGACATTTGTCTCCATTTCTGAGTTTTGGAGGTTAGCCTTGTGCTCCCCCTTTGAATCTGTCTCTACCTTTCACAACTCCAGGTCTTATTGTATCACTTGGGGGTTAAAAAGAAGAGAGGGAAAAGAAAAAATAAGCCTCCTGTGGAGTTTAAACTGGTTGAGCAAGCTCTGTTAGTTTTCCTGGATGGCTCAGAAAGAGGGAGGCTGGGCTTCACTTTTTGTCCTTCTTGTCATTTTGAGAGTATGGGGACCAGGTCTGGGCCACAATATTTATAACTTCCAAGCCTCTGGCCCAGGTCCTTTGTGAGCTGCCAGGCACAAATCAGCCACTCATGCTATGGGGGCACTGCATGAGTCAAGCTCAGGTGTACTTTTATACTCAGCCACTCAGCCACACGTCACTCAACATGAGTCAAGCTCTGTACATGATTTCACTTACCACCCCTCAGTCTCTGGGCATGAGCAGCTCGAATCACTTTCAGGGTGAGTCAGCCACTGTGTGCGAGTTCCTTCCAAATCAGCTACCCACCATTGTTCAGCACACATCCTTTCACAGAGCCCAAGTTTCTATCTAGTCTGGTGAGTGTCTGGGTCAGGGCCCAACACAGCCCAAGTCTTCTCCCTTCTTTAGGTGTCTCCTGGCACCTCAGTTTCTCTGGTAATGATCTAGCAGGCATGCACAGTCCCAGGAGATGTGCACTGCCTCTGTGTGTGTCCCACTTGGTCCCTATTCCCCTCTGCAACTTCTAGCATTCAGGTCCCTCCTGGTGCCTGGCTGCCCTCCCTGATCTGGTAGGGAAGGAAGCTGGTGATCTAACACTCCTATAAGTATCCTATGGCAGGCACCAGACCTGAGGCCACAGCAGCTCAGGTACCTGTGTAGATTCCAGAAACCTTACCTTCCCAGCACAGTCTCCTTACCATCTGTTTTTCAATGTCCTCTACATTTTTTTTGGCCTCCAAACTTCATATAAGCTGAGATTCCATTGGCTATTCACTCTGTTCATCAGAAGATCAGCTAGGTGTTCCAGCTGGGCGAAGGGAGAACTAGGCTCCAGTCCCACCTACATTGCCACCATCTTCACTTACTAATCTCTCTCCGCATTGTCCAATATTTGGCATATAGTTATTCATAATATATTTTTACAACCTTTCTTATTTCTGTGGTGCAAGACAATATTTCTCCTCTTTCATTTCTAATTTTATTTGTGTGTGCGTGTGTGTGTGTGTGTGTGTGTATAAATAGATATACATATATGTTGGGGACTGCCCAGCCTGGCTTCAGAAGCTGTAATACCCCATGGCTAAGGCTGAGTAAAGAGACCTTGGGACCATAAGCCATTAAAGAGAAAAACTTATCTCCCTTGCAGGGGCACCACCTCTGTTCCCTTTTACTTCACACTGCTTTGGGCAAATGAATACACTCCCACTGCTTTGGGCAGATGAATACACTCCACTTGGCTTTGAACAGATGACTGGTTAGCCAATGATGGGTAAGATTTCTCAAAGGCAGGATGACCTAAGATAGGCATGGTCATGAAGGGGCACTCAGGGAAGGACTTGGGGGCTATTGAAAAAGGGGTGATGGACCCTCACCCCTCAGCTTTGTCATAGCCTGAGTCCTCATTCTGTCTGAAAGAAGTCTCCTAATCTCTTGGCTGCCTTACTTCCCCTGCCTGACTTAAGCCTGAAATAATGACAAAAGGCGGTGCAGCCCTGTTCTGGAAATGGTGGGTTCCCCAGAAAGATCAGGACTAAAAAAAGAATGCATAAAATCCTGTGAAACCTGCTATACTGACACCCTCAATTTAAATGATAAGGGTCCAAGCATAGAAAGAGTATTTTTCCCCAGTTTTATGGCCCTTGAGCTAACTGACCCTGACTCAGAATAAGCCCTCATAGTTCTTTGAAGGTTGTCTATTGTTTGATCCTTACCGTCTGACAATGATTGTTGATGAGCTTTACCTGTATTCCTATGCAAATAAACCCAATAAAAGCCCATTGAGGAAAAAGCTCCTCACTCTTCTTTGAGAGTTCAGGAACCTTTCCTCCCCAAGCGGATCACGTGTTGTTAGACTTATTCTCATCCATGGTAGCCTGGGTGGGTCTGGTTAAATGTTTGTCAGTTTTGTTTATCTTTTGAAAGAAAAGCTCTTGATCTCACTGATATTTTATATTATTTTTTTAGACACTGTTTTGTTTACTTCTGCTTTGATCTTTATTATTTCCTTTTGCCTACTCACTTTGGGCTTTGTTTGTTGGGTTTTTCCAGCTTATTTTGTTAACGGGAATTGGCAGCCATTTTAAGAAAAGATACATAGCACTTGGCTTTTTTTTTTTTTTTTTGCTTCCTGCTTCTGTAAGCTGCTTGCCCCTTTTGTGCCAGAAGTAACATTCCACCCCTTACTTTTGCGCCAGGTGTAATGTTCGGCTCCTTACCCTATAAAAGCAACTGCTTCCCACAGTTCAGGGCCCAGAATTTGGAGACTGCCTCCTCTGGGTCTGCATGCATAAATAAAGGTACCACTTCACTTCCTCCAGTGTTTGGCCTGAGTTCTTCCCGTAACACTTTAAGTAAGAAGTTAGACTATTTGAGTTTTTCTTGTTTCCTGAGGTAAGCCTGTACTTGTATGAATTTCTCTCATAGGACTATTTACGCTGTGTCCCATAGATTTTTGATTGTTGGGTTCTCCTTTTCATTTGTTTCAAGTTAACTTTGATTTCTTCCTTGATCTAAACACAATCATTGCTTAGTAACTTATTTAGCCTCCAATAATTTCTGTGCTGTTCAGTGTCTGTTGTTGTTGTTGGTGTTGTTGTGTTTTGTTTTGTTTGCCTGCGGTTGATTTCTAGTTTCATACACTTATGGTCAGAGAAGATGCTTAATATTCTCTCAATTTCAAATTTATTAAAACTTGTTTTGTGGACTAACATGTGGTCTATCCTAGAAAATGTTCCATGTATTCTTGAAAAGAATGTATATTCTGCTTCTTTGGCATGAAATGCTCTGAAGATATTGATAAAATTAATCCCATCTAGAGTATCATTTAAGGCCATGGTTTTCTTGTTTGGAAGATCTTGTTTTCTGTTTTCTTTGGAAGATCTATCCATTGAAGTCAATGAGTTTTTATAATCCCCAACTATGACTGTATTATTGTCAATTATCTCACTTTAGGTCCATCAAGATTTGCTTTACATATTTATGTGCTACTATATTGGGAGCATAATTTTCTCAGAGTTATAACCTCTTGTTTGGTTGCTCCTTTTATAATTATGTAGTCTTCTTTGTCTCTTACTATAGCCTTTTTTAATGTTGAGTTTATCAGATAAAGTATTGCTATCCTAACTTTTTTTATTCCCATCTGCATGAAATATCTTTTTTTCAGGTCTTTACTTTTTGTCTTTGTGTATCTTTTCTTCTGAGGTGTGTCTCTTGAGGAGAACTTATATATGGGTCTTTCTTTCTTACCCATTTAGCTACCCTATATCTTTTCACTGGAGCACTTAAACCATTTACATTTAAAGTGATTATTGATAGTTATGAATGTATTCCCATTTTGCTCTTTTAACTCTGTTCCTTTTTCTCCCTCTTCTTCTTCTATTTCTTAAAGCAAGCCCTTTAACATTTTTTGTGATATTGGTTTGGTGGTGTATGACTCCTTTAGCCTTCTCTTGTTTTGGCATCTTTCTATTTCTCCTTTTATTTTGTTATTAAGATTGTATTTATTTATTTTATAGAGGGCTGGGAAAGGAGAGAGAGAGAGAAATACTGATGTGCAATTAATTGCCTCTCACACACACACTGGGGAGCTGGCCCACAAACAAGGCATATGCCCTAATTAGGAATCAAATTGATGACCTTTTGATTCACAGGCTAACGCACAATCCACTGAGTCACACTAGACAGGGCTCTTATTCTGTTTTAAATTATAGTCTTGCTGGGTAAAGTAGTCTTGGTTGTATATCCTTGCTTTTCATCACTTTAAATATTTCTTGCTAACCTCTTCTGACCTGAAATTTTTCTTTTAAGAGATTAGCTGACAGTCTTATGGGAACTCTCCTGTAGATAACTGTTTTCCTTTCTCTTGCCAGTTTAACATTCCCTTTTTATTCTTAACCCTTGCCATTTTAATTATGATGTGTCTTGGCAGGGTCTCTCTTGATTTATCTTATTTGGGACGCTCTGTGCTTCTTGGACTTGTGTGTCTTTTTCCTTTACCAGGTAAGGAAAGTTTTCAGTCATTATATCTTCAAATAGGTTCTCAGTGCCTTGTTTTCTCTCTTCTCCTGGTTCCCTTATGATGTGGATGCTCTTACGCTTCATGTTGTCTCAAAGATCCCTTAAACTATCCTCACTCTTTCTAACCTTTTGCTGCTATGGTTTTTGAAGGGTTTATGTATTTATTTACAGAGTTAAAGGAAGGGAGGGCAAAAAACAAGGAGAGAAACATCGATGTGTGATAGAAACATCAACCAGTTGCCTCTTACGCAACCCTAATTGGGAACCTGGCCCACAACCCAATTATATGCCCTGACTTTGAATGAAACTAGAAAAGTTTGGGTTTGTGGGACACAGCCTGACCCACTGAGCCATGCTAGTCAGGGTTGATTGAATGTTTTTTCTACTTTACCTTCCAAATAACTGATTTGATCCTTTGATCATCCAACTTACTTTTTACTCTTTCCAAGATATTCTCAATGTTAGACATTCTATGTTTAATTTCTGATTATTTTATGGTTTCTATGCCCTTATTTATGCTGTTATAGTTCTACCCAAGTTCCATGAGCATTCTTATAACCATAACTTCATATGGCTATATCTGACAGTTTGCCTGCCTCCTTCTCATTTGGCTCTTTTTCTGTAGATTTGGGGACTATTTCTTGTCTTCCCATTTTGGCTGGCTTTTGCAGTTGATTCTATATGTTAGAAATATATGCTATATCTCCCAGTCTTCAAGGTGACCTTATGTAGTAGGTGGCCTGTAGGATGCACTAATATAGTCTTCTTGATCTCCTAAGTTGGATCCTCTAGGAATGTCCCTTGTGTATGTTATGTGGGCTCCTTTGTTGTAATTGAGTCCAGATTGCTATTGGACCATTAGTGCATGAGGACAACCTTCAGGCTGGCTGAATGTGAGGCCAAAATCTGACCATGATATGCAAGCTGCTGTGCATATGCTGTGCTGACCCAAAAAAATAAATAAATAAAAGCAAAAATAAAATAAAACAAAGGTAAAATATTTTTTAAATAAATAAATAATAAAAACTTTAAAATTACAGAAATAAAATAAGAAATTTCTAAAAATAGACAAAATGGTGGCATGGTAGGTGGAGGCTGAACCCACTTGCCACTACACCCAACTAGAAAATCTAGGTGATCTGAAAAACAGAGTGAACAGCCAACAAAACCACAGTTTATGTGAAGTTTGGAAGCCAAAATTGTAAAGGATGTTGAAAAACAGATGAATACACTCCCACTGCCTCACTCCATTTTGTCTTCACCCTGCCACAGATCACATACAAGATAAGATGGGAGTTGTGAACACCAGTATACCCACGGGAGGAGGAAACACACCAACAAAGAAACCACCACCAGGTAAAACCCAAGTACAACAAGAAAGCCAACACAAACAGAGAAACAGCAACCCTAGATCATCAAGACAAGGAGATCAAAGCAAACACACCACTGAATTCCATAGAACTTCTTCCACAGAAGTTCACTCTACAAAAATGGATGTCAAAGCAAAGCATCAAGAAGCACAGAAACAAACAAAAAGTGTCACCTAAAATGGGGAGAAAAGGAAAGAGCATGCCACCAACAGGAATGGATGACTCCCCACTAAAATATCTGAATGAAATGGAGGTAAGCAAAATACTAGATATAGAATTCAAAAGAATGGTTATAAGGATACTCAAGGAATTCATTAACGAATACAAGAAACTGAGTGAGAACTACAACAGTATGAGAAAGGGAATAAAAACTATATACAAGAATCAGGAAGAAATGAAGAATATAATTTCTGAAATAAAAACACACTGGAAAGAATTACAAATAGGCTGGATGAAGCAGAGGACCAAATTAGTGAGCTGGAAGACAAGGTGGAAAGAAAAACCCAGGAAAAGCAGCTCCGCAAAAGTTGACTCAATAAGAAGATAGCTTAAGGGAACTTCAAGACAACATGAAATGCAACAACATTCAAATCATAGGAATACCAGGGGTAGAAAAAAGGAGCAAGGAATAGAAATGCTCTTTGAAAAAAATAATAATAACCTCATGAAGGTTCAGGAGGCACAAGGGTCCCAATCAACATGAACCGTAAGAGGTCAACTCCAAGACATATCATAATTAAAATGCCAAGTTTTAAAGACAAAGGTAGAATCTTAAAAACAGTGAGAGAGAAACCAGAAGTAACACACAAGGGAGCTTTGATAATGCCAGCAGCTGATTTCTCAATAGACACACTTAAGGCCAGGAGAAAATGGCAAAAAGATATTACAAGTAATGAAAAGCAAAGGCCTGCAACCAAGACTACTCTACACAGCAAGCTCTTAATTAAAATGTAAGGTGAAATAAGGAGTTTTTCAGACAAAGGTAGACTGAAAGAATATGCCTCCACCAAACAAGCAATGTAAGATATTCCAAAGCACAGATAATAAACACAAGGCCCACGGGCAGAATCTGGCCCTCCACCTTCTTTTATCTGGCCTGACACCTTGTTTCTACCTGGCAACAGAGCTAACTCTCACTTTACTGTTAAGGAGTAGTTACATTTATACAGTCCTAAAATTACATTTGGCCCTTTGAGGCAACCACAAGGCTGATGTGGCCCCTGGTGAAAATTACTTTGACACCCATGTTCTTAAAAATGCTTTAAGAAGAGGAAGAAAAAGAGCAAGAGAGGAAGAAACAGAGGTACAAAGGGTGAAAATTGAATAAGTACCAATCAATAATAACCTTAAATATTAATGGTTTAAATAATCCAATCAAAAGGCACAGGGTAGCTGAATGGGTAAGAAAACATGATCTGCACATGTGCTGCCCACAAGATACCCACCTCAGAAACAGGACTTACACAGACTCAAAGTGAAGAGTTGGAAAAAAACATTCCAAGCAAATGGTCAGGGGAAAAAAGGTGGAGTAACAATACTTATATCTGACAAAATAGACTTAAAAACAAAAGCCATAAAAAGACACACAGAAACACACTTCATAATACTCAAAGGAAGAACCCATTAAGAAGACATAATAATTGTAAACATATATGCACACAACAAAGGAGCAACCAAATATATAAGGAAAATCTAGGAGGACTTCAAAAAAGGCATACACAGCAATATACTTATACTATGGGATTTTAACATCCCACTGTCAATAATTAATAGATCTTCCAAACAAAATATCGAAAAGGATATTGTGACATTGAACAATGCCCTAGATCAAATGGACTTGCCAAATATGTATAGAACATTTCATCTCAAAAAAGCAAAGTACACATGCATTTCAAATGGACATGAAACATTTTCAAAGATAGACCACATGACAAGACATAAAACATCCTTCAAAAATTCAATAAAATTGAAAACATATCAAGCATTTTCATAGACAAAAAGGATGTGAAACTGGAAACCAACCACAAGAAAAAAAATTTAAAAACACCTCAAATTTGTGGATAATAAAAAGCATGCTATTACTCAATGAATGGACTAATAATAAAATCAAGGAAGAAATAAAAAAGTTGTTGGTAACAAATGAAAATGACCCCACAACATTCCAAAACCTATGAGACATAGAAAAGGGAGTTCTGAGAGGGAAGTTCAGAGTGATACAGGCCTAACTAAAAAAGATAGAAACATTTCAAGTAAATAATATAACCCTACATCTACAAGAATTGGAGCAACAAAAGCAAATAAAGCCCCAAGGGAGTACAAAGAAGGAAATAACCGATATCACAGCAGAATTAGATGGCACAGAGACTAAAAGAACAATCCAAAATATCGATAAATACAGGAGCTGGTTCTTTGAAAAAAATAAGAGATACCAACAAGCCTTTAAGTGGACTCATCAATAAAAAAAGAGAGAGAGGACCCAAATTAAACATGATCTAAAAAGAAAGAGAAAAAAGTAATAATGGAAAACTTCACTAATTTGATGAGAGAAAAAGTCACACAAATCCAGGAAACACAAAGTCCCAAACAAGAGGAACCCAAAGAGGCCCACTTCCAGACACATCATCATTAAAATGGCAAAATTCAAGACAAATAGGGATCTTAAAGGCAGCAAGGGAGAAAAAGAAAGTAACATACAAGGGAGCCCTGACAGGGCTAGCAGCAGATTTCTCAATGGAAATGCTCCAAGCAAGAAGAGAATGGCAAGAAATACTCCAAGTAATGAAAGCCAGAGGACTGCAACCAAGATTACTCTACCCAGCAAGGCTCTCAATTAAAATGGAAGGCCAAATAAAGAGCTTCCCAGACTGAAGAACTCTAAAAAAAATACACCTCCTTCAAACCAACTCTGAAAGATATGGTAAAGGGACTGCTTTAAGAAAAGAAAGAAAGACAGTGAGAGAGAGAAGAACACAAATACAAAAAAATGGCAATGAATAAGTACCTATCAATAATAACCTTAAATGTAAATGGATTAAATGCTCCGATCAAAAAACATAGAGTAACTGAATGGAAAAGACAGCATGACCCACACATATGCTGCCTACAAGAGACCTACCTCAGAACAGAAGCCCTACACAGACTAAAAGTGAAGGGCTGGAAAATAATATGCCAAGCAAACAGAAAGGAAAAAAAGTCAGGGTATCAATACTCATATAGAATGAAATAGACTTCAAAGAAAGAGCCATAAAAAGAGACCCAGAAGGTCACTTTATAATACTCATGGGAAGAATCCATCAACAAAACATAAACATTGTAAATGTATATGCACCCAACATAGGAGCACACAAATACATTAAAAAAAAACTTAGATGACTTCAAGAAAGATATTGACAGCAACACATTATAAGGGATTTCAAAACCTCACTGTCAAAAATGGACATATCTTCCAAACAAAAGGCAAACAAAGATATTGCAGCATTGAACAATGTCCTAGATTAAATGGACTTAACTGAAATAAATATATAGAGCTTTTCATCCCAAAGAAGCAAAATACACATTCTTTTCAAATGCGCATGGAATATTTTCAAAGATAGATCACATGATAGATCACAAAAGAAGCCTCAACAAATTCAAGAAAATTGAAATCATAACAATCACTTTCTCTGACCACAAGGGACTGAAACTAGAAACCCATCCCAAGGAAAAAAACCCAAAACACTCAAACTCACGGAGATTGAATAGCATCCTATTAAACAGTGAATGGGTCAAGAAGGGGATCGAGGAAGAAATCAAAAAGTTCCTGGAAACAAGTGAAAATGAACTCACAACAACCCAAAACTTATGGGACACAGCTGAAGCAGTCCTGAGAAGAAAGGTCATAGCAATACAGGCCTACCTAAAAAAGATGGGAACATTTCAAACAAACAACCTAACCCTGCGCCTACAAGAACTCAAGGAACAACAAAGACAGCCCAGAGCAAGTAGAAGGAAGAAAATAAACAAGACCAGAGCATAATTAAATGGCATAGAGACTAAAAGCTCAATTCTAAGGATCAATGAATCCATGAGATGGTTCTTTGAAAAGATAAACAAAAGCGGCAAGTCTTTAAGCATGCTCAACAAAAAAAAGATAGAGGACCCAAATAAACACAATCAGAAATGAAAGAGGAAAGATTACAGTGGACTAGAAGAGATTACCACAGAAATACAAAGGATTGTAATAAAGTACTATGAAGAACTGTATGCCAAGAAATTTGAAAACCTAGGTGAAATGGACAAATTTCTATAAAAATACAATCTTCCAAAACTTAATGAAGAATGTGCGGGAAACTTTGCCCATAAGTCTCCCTATCTACCATGGATGAAAATTAAACTGCCAAGCCATGACCTGCTTGGGGAGGAGACGTGGCCAATCTCTCACAGAAGAAGGACCAAGAACCCCTTCCTCAACAGCTTTTATTATGTTCCTGATACACAAGAATCAGGTAAAGCTCATCAATCAATGTCAGGCAGCAAGGATCAAACAATAGATAACATTTCAAAAGATCTGAGGGCTTAATCTGAGTCAGAGTCTGTCAAGTAAGGGGATTGTAAAAACTTTGGGAGGCATATTCATTTCCTACTCAGATCCTTATCATATAAATGAAAGCACTCTTAGCAAAGCAGGCTTCACAGGACTTCAGGAATTCTTTCTTATGCCCCACCACCTTGGAACCCACTCTAGCCAGCAAAGGGTGGCGATGCCCTCCCAGTCATAAGTTTTTAGGCTTAAGTGGATTAGAGCAGGGAAGCACTTCTCCCAGAAGGAAATGGGGACTGGCTATACTTTGGCTATAGTGTTTTATACACCAGTGACAAAAGAGCATGATCATAAATTGGTGAAAAAATTTCATTTGCTATAGCAACCAGAAAAATTAAGTACCTAGGAATAAACCTTACCAAGCAGGTGAAAGATCTGTACTCAGAAAACTACACAACAATGAAAAAAGAAATTAAGGAAGACATGAGTGAATGGAAGCATATACTGTGTTTATGGATTTGAGGAATTAATATAATCAAAATGTCCATATTACCCATCGCAGTTTATAGATCAACCTAACCTCTATTACAATATTCAAAAATTTATATAGAACCACAAATGACCCCAAATATTCATTGCAATTTTGAGAAAGAACAAAGTAGGAGGGATCACAATACCTGATATCAAACTGTATTACAAGGCCACTGTAATCAAAACAGTTTGTTACTGGAATAAGAACAGACACATGGATCAATGAAGCATAATAAAATATCCAGAAATAAACCCAATTCTCTATGGTCAATTAATATTCGACAAAGGGGTAGAGGCATAAAATGGAAGAAAATAGCCTCTTCAACAAATGGTGTTGGGAGAACTGGACTACTATATGCAAAAAAAATGAAACTTGATCATCACACACAAAAATAAACTCAAGATGGATAAAAGACTTAAATATAAGTCATGACACAATAAAAGTCCTTCAGGAGAACATAGGCAGGAAAATCTCAGAAAATTCCACACAGCAGTATTTTTACCAATATGTCCCCTGGAGCAAGGGACATAAAGTAAAGAATAAACAAATGGGATCTCATCAAAATAAAAAAGTTTCTGCACACCTAAACAAAACAGCATTGAAATAAAAAGAGGACCAACCAAATGGGAAAACATCGTTCAAGATGATAACTTGGAGAAAGGAGGGTTTGATCTCCAAAACTATACAAAGAACTCACATGACTCCACTCTAGGAAGACAAACAAACAAATTAAAAAATAGGCAAAGGGCTTAAACAGACACTTTTCCAAAGAGGACATACAGAGAATCCAGAGACATATGAAAAGATGCTCAGCCTCACTACCAATCAGCAATATGCAAATTAAAACCACAATGAGGTACTACTTCACACCATTAAGAATGGCCATGATAAACAAACCAACAACAAAATAGTGTTGGTGAGGTTGTGAAGGAAGGGAAGCCTTGAGCACCATTGGTGGAAATGCTGACTGATACCATCCCTATGAAAAACTGTATGGAATTTCCTCAGAAAACTAATAATAGAACTGCTTTTCGACTCAGCTACATCACTGCTGGCATTGTATCCTAGATCTTGAAACACCAATTCCAAATAATGTGTTCACCCCAATGTTCATAGCAGCACAATTTACAATAGCCAAGTGCTGGAAGCAACCTAAGTGTCCACCAGTAAACGAGTGGATCAAATACTCATGGTACATTTACACAATGGGATACTACGCAGCAGAAGGAAAGAAGGAGATCCTACATTTGATACAGCATGGATGGAACTGGAAAGCATTATGCTTAGTGAGATAAGCCAGGTGGTGAAAGACAAATACCATATTATCTCACCATTAACAAGAACCTAACAAACAAAATATACAAGCAAGCAAAATATAACCAGAGACATTGAAATAAAGAACAAGTGGACAGTTATCAGGGAGGAGGTGGGAGAGGGATATTAGGGGAAGGGCCATCAAGGAACATGTATAATGGACATGTGGACAATGCCAAAGGGAATAGGTTTGAAGGTAAAAGGCAGGATGGGTGGGATGGTGGGCATGGTAGGATGAAGATGGATACAACTGTACTAGAACAATAAAAATAGAAAAACATTACAAATAATGATTCTTCAAAAATTAATGGTATTTATGACCAGAAAAAAGAAATAGCCAAGAGTTGGAAGCAATCTAGGTTCCCGTCAATAAATGAATGAATAAAAAAACTATGGTACATATACACAATGAAATTCTATGCAGCAGAAAGAAAGAAGGAGCTACTACCTTTTGCAACAGCATGGATGGAACTGGAAAGCATTATGCTGAGTGAAATAAGCCAGGTGTTGAAGGACAAATACCATATGATCTCACCTTTAACAGGAAACTAAACAACAAAACAAACAAGCAAGCAAAATATAACCGAAGACACTGAAATAGAGAACAAGGGGACAGGGACCAGAAGGGAGAGGGGAGGGAATTTCAGGTGAAATAGGGGAGGGATTTAGAGGAACAAATATAAAAGATACATGGACAACAACTAAGAAGGGTGGAAATGGGAGGGGGAGCATGGGGGGACTGGGATGGTATGGGAGTAATAGACAGAAAATTGTACTTGAAAAATAATTAAATAAATTTAAAAATTTTAAAAAATAAATAAATAAAATCAATATTCAAATAAAAAAGAGAAAAAGGGAAAGAGAAAAAAGAAAGGGAAAAATATGTAAGCAAAAAATTAAGGTAGAATAAAGCAGGCTTCACCTCAACAGAGTTTAGTGGTTGTTGTAATATCATTGAATATCCTATTTGTGAAGTATGTTGAATCATGCTCCAATGTTTTCTGATATTGAACACTTAGCATGTATGTTTTGGGCCCCTTGAGAAAGACTCTGGCACAGGCCAATGTCAGATATTGTCCATGCCTTGCCCTCAGCAACATGCTTGAAGCTACAAACAAGCCAGTTTGTCACTTCCTCTGCTGGAACTGGATGCACACAGGAAGGACCAAGCTGTGCTCCAAAGTCATATTTTACCAGCACCAGACCTGGGGTCAGGCCAGCAAACTTTCCAAGGCACCCTAAGACTGACTGTTGCCGGCCTCCACCTGCCAACTGCCTCCTAGGCTCAGGCATTGGATTTCTTGTAAGGGGAAGGTGCTATTCAGACTTCAGGGAAGGTGGTGGGTATGGCCCCTCACCCAGAGCCATACAACTGAGTCTGTCCCAGATTTCCCTAAACTTGAAAGGGCAGAGCCCCTTGTAATCAGGTAGGTGGAGCCTCCAGAATCCAGAGTATGGGTCTGCCAGAAGCTGAGAGGATATTTCTATCAGATCTCCTGTGAGGGGAAAGTACTTGTCAGGTTCACAGGAAAGTGGGGGAAATACACCTGACCCAACACCAGTCACTCACACCCCGTGAGTCTTCCAAGACTCTATGCCCCTGCTTCTGCCAATGATTCCTTAAACAAGCTTGCAACCCACGTGGTGTGGCAAGAGGATCTCCAGAGTGCACAGTAATCGCTTTTCTCCAGGCTGATAACTTGGAGGGATTGCTCCACCCAAGAAAAAATTACTCTATGAAGTCTGAGTATGACTCAGCACCAGGATCCTGACAGTTGTTTCCACATGTCTCTCCCCAGATTCCTTATCCCCATACCCTCCTCAAGTGGTTCTAGTCTGCACCACCCAACCTCCACCAGACCCCAGGATGAGTGGCTGCAAAAAAATGTTGCACTTTAAGAGGGTTCCTCTATCTTCTAACAATTCTTCCTCTCCTTGGTGGACTGAAGAAAAATCAACTTTTCACAGCCACCAGCTATGTGCATGCCAGTCCCCAGATCCTGTGCTCTGGGAGTGTGAGCCCAGCCTGGGGTTTAGGCCCTGTACCTCTCAAGAGGAACCTCCTGCAGCTGAGATATCCCTCCAGAGGCACCTCAGCCATTGCCCATGGGAGTGGGGCTAGCTTCTTTTACCTCACCACTCTTTCTACCAGTCTCTTGCCTTTCTTTGCAACCTTGATTATAAGATTCCTCTTCAGCTAGTGTTTGGTTGGTTTTGGAGGTTACTGTCCTCCAATTCAGTTAAACTTCCACTTTGATCCTGGAGGTGCATTCAAAATCCACCTACATACTCCATCATCTTTAAGTGCACTATTTCATTTTTAAGTGCATTGCTTTGTGACAGTTTTCCCTAGGTTATTTCTAGCTAATTGGTTTATTTATTCTGTTTTTTCTGGAAACTATGGTTAATTAGGTGGCTGTTTTTAGGGAAATTATTTCCCTGTTAAGTACCAACAAAATGTTCCATAAGGATAGACAATGCTTGCTTTTACTCCTCTCAGTGCCACCTGGAACCTAGAAAACTGGAATAAAACATATCTGCAATAAATACTGAATGAATGAAAGAATGGGCCATGCCCTTCACTGGCTAATTTTAGTTTCAGGAAATTCCTTAGGCTTCTTAAATATTCTGTGGGGAAGGGAAGCAGGTAAAACTAAAACACAGAGTTATTTTTATATTTTGCTCCAAAAATAGTGTCAATGGTAGAGCCCAAAATAATTGGCATTTATTTAATTCCTACATGGTGGAGAAGAAAAAAATGCCTGTATAAGTATTTCCTGTGAAAGCCTTAATTTTCTGTCAAAGTCAGGAGAGATACTGCTGGAATATCACAGTATAAAGAATGCACTCATCCCCATGATCACATCAACATCTGCATCATGTTAGAACTTGTACATGGTGCTGCAGTGATGGAATAAGCTGATCTGTTGCAACTGAGATGAATTCACCATTTTCTCTAGCAAAGTACTCTAAGTGCTGTGAAGCATATGCAGAAAGACTACAAGATTGGAGTTCTACAAGAAAGTCCTTACTGCAAAAGGCCACAATTTAGTGAAGTTCTAAATTTAAGTAAACTTCATCATAACGATCTAGGAGAAAAGATGGCAGTGAAGTATGTGGGGATCAAGCCCACTTGCTCATGCACCCAACTGGACACTTTGCCAAACTTCTGAAAAACAAAGTGAACAGCCAACAGAATCTTAGCTGACATGAAGCTAAAGAAGCCAAAGTGTGCAGAGGATGCTTCAAAATGGATGGTAGGGAGCCCTTATAGGCAGACCAAGAAAGTACCCAGGCATAGAACATTGGAGAAGAGCCAGGGAAGTTATAGCAGCCTAGTGACACCCTTCCCTCCCAAGGCAGGGAAACCCTTGACCCATGCCAGGAGAGATTTGAACGCATAAAGTCACTGGGGGTAAAAAGGCAACAAGCACACACACAGCTGGTGGCATGCCCAAGCTAGGGAGGAGGTTGATGGCTGGGACAGTGCCAGAGCATGGGGGAGTGCAGTCTTGGTGGAACCTGGACCTGGGAGAAGAGGGGGAATATGACTGGCCATGACTCAGATAACTTTGGACTAGCCAGAGGGTGTGGGAAACCAGACAGTTGCTCAGAGCATCAGCAGTGCCAACAAAGACCTTTTTCAGAAGAGGAACTGGACAGGGATCTCTCACACACAACTGCCAGGCTAAATAGGAAGGAGGATTATGTACATGATTTGCTCCAACTCAGTGCACCTCGCAGAATGATAAAAGGGGTCCAAAGCAAGGTGGTTTATTGGCCAAAACCAACCACAACTGCACAGAGTAGAGAGTACAAGCCCTGCAGCATCCTGAGGGCTGGGCTGGAAACTAGGTGCCTGTGATTATTGAAGCCCAGACTGAGCCCCAATCTGTACTGAACCATTGGAAAAGAAAAATGGAGCCCAACACCCCAACCCCGTGTACAGGAGCAAGAAAGACTACAAAACTGGATGGACAGGCTTAAAAACAAGCAAGAGGATACTTTTTTTCTTTCAAAGGTAAGACAGTAAGACCTGGAGTTGAGAGAAAATCAAAGGCAGATCCAAAAAGAAGTCAGAAGGCAAATACCAACAGCAGAGGCAAATTTCACCTTGTTCTTCATCAGAACCTGCCTGTTTTTTTAAATGTTTCTTCTTTTTGAACTTATACAAAATGGAGCTAAACAAAATGGAGGCAAGCAATCAATCACACATGGGTTTCAAAAAATATTAGTTACAAAGATGCTCAAGGAACTCAGTGACAACTGCAAGAAACTGAATGGGAAATAAACAGCATGAAAAAATGAATCCAAACTATAAACAAGAAACAGGAAGAAATGAGGAATACAATATCTGAAAAAAGTACTTAAGAAGAAATTACAAGCAGTCTGGATAATGCAGAGGACTAAATTAGTGAATTGGAATACCAGGTAAATACAAATATTCAGGTAGAGCAACAGCATGACAATAGATTCAAAAAGTATGAAGATAGCTTAGGGAAACTTAAGGAAAACATGAAACGTAACAAAATTCCAATCATAGGAATACCTGAAGAAGAAGAAAAGGAACAAGGCAGTGAAACCCTGTTTGAAAAAATAATGACAGAAAACTTCTCTAACTTGGAAAGGTAAAAAGCCATGCAAGTTCAGGAAGCACAGAGGTTTCAAATCAAGATAAACCCAAAGGGGCATACTCCAAGACAAATCATAATTAAAATGCCAACTTTTAAGACAAAGAGAAAATCCTAAAAGCAGCAAGGGAAAAACAGATAGTAATATACAAAGAAGTTTGTATGATAAGCAACTAACTTCTCAACAGAAAAAAAAACGGTCAGAAAGGAATAGCAGAAAATATTCCAAGCAATTAAAAGCAAGGACTGCAACCAAAACTATTCTCCCCACCAAGATTATCATTTAAAATGGAAAATAAAATAAGGAGTCTCCCAGATAAAAGAAGGTTAAAAGAATACACATCCACCAAAGTAGCATTGCAAGATATGCTAAAGGGACTGCTTTAAGAAGATGTAGGCACAGAGTGAGAGAGAGAGAGAAAGGAACATAGGTACAAAAGAAAAAATCACAATGAATAAGTATCTTTCATGAGAAGCATTACATGTAAATGCATTAAGCACTCCTATCTAAAGACATAAGGTAGCTGAATGGATAAGAAAACATAATGTGCATATATGCTGTCTGCAAGAGACCAACATCAGAACAAAAGACATACACAGACTGAATGTGAAGGGTTGGAAAAATATTCCAAGTAAATGATAGGAAAAAAGCCAGGGTAACTATACTTATATCAGATAAAATAGACTCCAACACAGAGGCCATAAAAAGAGTCACAGAAGGACACTTCATGGTACCTAAGGGAAGAGCCCATTGGGAAGATACAACATTGTCAACATAGTTGTACCCAACACAGGAGCACCCAAATATATAAGGAAAATCTTGAAGGACTTCAAGAAAGATATAGATACCAATACACTTATAGCAGGGAATTTGAACACTCTACGACAGTGGATACAACCTCCAAACAAAATCTCCACAAGGATATTTTAGAATTTAACCTTGTGCTAGATCAAATGGACTTAACTGATTTTATATTTATATATTATATACAAATATATAATTTGTATATAATATATATAATTTGTATATTATATAAATATTTATATAATATATAATATTATATGGCTGTGTAAATATTTATAATATAAATGTAAAATATAGATATGTTGAAGTATATAAATATTTGTATATTAATATATAAATGTTTGAATTATAAATATATATATATGACATTTCACCCCAAAGAAGCAAAATACACATTCTTCTCAAATGCACATGGAACATTTTCAAACATAGACCACATGATAGGACACAAAACAAGGCTCAACAAATTCAAGAAAATTGAAATCATAACAAGCGATTTCTCACACCACATGAGTTTGAAAATGAAAACAAACCTCAAGTAAAAATTCAAAAACAGTAAAATACATGGAGACTAAATAACATGTTATTAAAGGATGAAAGAGTAAGCAATGAGATCAAGGAAGAACCAAAAAGTTTCTGGAAACAAATGAAAATGAGTATACAATAGTCCAAAAGTTATGGAATGCAGCAAATGCAATCCTGGGCGGGAAGTTCATAGCAATACAGGCCTACTTAACAAAGATAAAAACATTGCTAATTAATGACCAAACCCCATATCCACATAACTAGAGAAACAACAACAAACAAAACCCAGAGTGTGAAGAAGGAAGGAAATAATCAAAATCAGAGTATAATTAAATGACGAGAGAGTAAAAGAACAATCCAAGTGATCAATAAATCCAGGAGCTGGTTCTTGCAAAAGATGAACAAAATCAACAAGCTTTTAAGCAAACTCATCAAGAAAAAAAGAGAGAGGACCCAAATAAACAAAATCAGACATGAAGAGGCAAAATTACAACCAATGCCACAGAAATACAAAGGATCATTGAAAATTACTATGAATAACTATATATCAAGAAAATTTAAAACCCAGGAGAAAGAGACAAATTATTTTATAATATAATCCTTCAAAACTGAGTCAAGAAAAAGCAGAAATCCTGAAGAGACAGAGATGAGCTAGTGAAATTGAAGCAGTAAAATAAAAAAGCTCCCAGCACACAAAAGCCCTGGCCTGGACAATTTCACAATTGAATTTTACATATCATTTAGAGAAGAATTAATCCTGATTCTTCTCAAACTACTCCAAAAAAATTACAAAAAGAGGAAACACTCCAAAACTCCTCTAACAAGGCCAGTTTATCCTAATTCCAAAACCAAATGACAACAAAACAACAACAACAACAAAATACAGGCAAATATCGCTGATGAACATAGGTGCTAAAATCTCAATGAAATATTGGCAAATCAGATCCAGCAATACATTAAAAATATTATACAACATGATCACGTAGGTTTCATCCCAGGGATGCAGAGATGGTACAATATTCAAAAATCAATAAATATAATATACCACATAAACGACATGAGAGACAGAGACCACGTGATCATTTCAATAACTGTAGATATCAAAAAATCATTTGATAAATTACAGCACTCACTTATTAAAACACTCAGCAAAGTGGGAGTAGAGGGAACACACCTCAGCGTAATAAAGGCCATATATGAGAAACCTGAAGCCAACATCATACTCAATGGGCAAAAACTACAGTCTTTCTCACTAAGATCAGGCACAAGACAAGATGTCCACTCTCACCATATTTATTTAGCCTAGCATTGGAACTTCTAGCCACAGTCATCAGACAAGAAAGAGAAATAAAAAGCATCTAAACTGGAAAGGAGGAAGCAAAACCATAATTGTTTGCTGATGACATGATAGTGTACCTAGAAAATTCTAAAATCTTAACAAAAAAAAATACTTGACCTAGTAAATGAATTTGGCCAAATAGTGGAGTACACAATCAACGCTCAGAAATCTAAGGCATTATTGCACATTATTAACGAAATATCAGAAACAGAAATTAGGGAGAAAAATCCCATTTGATATAGCAATGAGACAAATAAACCATGTAGGAAAAAACTTAATCAAGGAGGTAAAAGACCCATACTCAGAAAACTACACAACACAAGAAAGAAATTAAGGAAGACATAAATAAATAGAAGCATATACCATGTTCATGGACTGTAAGTAGTAACATCATTAAAACATCCCTACTAGCCAAAGCAATCTATAGATTGAACTTAATCCCTATCAAAATACCAATGACACATTTCACAGATAGAGAACAAACATTTCAAAAAATTATACAGAACCATAAGCAACACTGAATAGCCTCAGGAATTTTGAGAAAGAAGAACAAAGTAGGAGGGAATCACAATACCTGATATCAAACTATATTACAAGGCCACTGTAATCAAAACAGTCTGGCACTGGCATAAGAACAGATATATACAATCATGAAACAGAATGGAGAGCCCAAAAATAAACCCATGTCAACACAGTCAGTTAATATTTGACAAAGGGTCAGGAACATCAAATGGAGTAAATATAGTGTCTTCAACAAAAGGTACTGGGAGATCTGGACAGCCACATGCAAAAAAAATGAAACAACCAACAACTTACACTGACACCAAAATAAACTCAAGATGAATAAAAGACTTGGATGTAAGTCATGACATAATAAAAGTTCTAGAGGAAAACATAAGCAGGAAACTTTCAGATATTCCACATAGCAATATTTTCACACATGCATCCCCTTGGTTAAGGCATATGAAGGAAAGAATAAACAAATGTTACTAAATCAAACTAAAAAGCTTCTGCATGGCTAAATAAAACATCAATAAAATGGAAAGGGAACAAACCACATGTAAAAACCATATGGTATTCATATTTGCCAATGATACTTTGGACAAGGGTTTGATCTCCAAAATATCTAAAGAACTTACCAGACTCCACTCCAGGAAAATAAATGATCCAATTATATATGGACAAAGGACCTGAACAGACACTTTTCCAAGAATGACATACAGAGGTCCCAGAGATGTATGCAAAAAAATGCTCCATATCACTAGCCATCAGAAAGATGCAAATTAAAACCACAATGATATACTACTTCACATGGGTCAGAATGCCCATCATCAATAAATCAACAGACAACAGGTGCTGGTGAGGTTTTGGAGAAAAGGGAACCCTGTTACACTGTTGGTGAGAATGAAGACTGTTGCAGCCACTGTGGAAAACAAAAAAACTAAAATCTAAAAACTAAAAAAAACGAAGATGGAACTGCCCTTCAATCCAGCCATCCACTGCTTAGACTAAACACTAAGAATCCTGAATCTCCAATTCAAAGAACCTATGTAACCCAATAGTCATAGCATCATTATTTACAATAGCCAAGACCTGGAACATCCAAAGTGCCCATCAGTAAATGAGTGGATTTAAAAACTGTGGTACATTTACACAATGGAATACATAGGAGAAAGAAAAAAGAAAGTTCTAATCTTCATGACAGCATGGTTGTAACTGGAAAGCATTATGCTAAGTGAAAAAAGCCACGTGGTAAAAGACAAATACCATATGATATTACCTATAAGTGAAACCTAATGAACAAAACAAACAAATAAGCAAAAAAGAATCAGAAACTTGGAAATAAAGAACAAAGGGACAGTGACCAAGAGATGAGGGGGAAGGGGAATTGGGGGATATGAAGGGGAATGGCAAGAAATGTAACACAAATAGAGGACTGATAGACAGGGACAATGAGGCGGGGTGATTGACTCTGGGAGTGGGGGGGCAGAGTGGGGTGAAATGTAGGACAACTGTAACTCAACAACAATAAATAAAAATAAAAATAAATAAACATCATAATGATCCATATAATTTCTAAATATTAAAAGGTTACCATTTTATAGGCTAATAGTATAATCATATAACAATAACCACTGTATTTTTTACCATAAGAATTTTCAACTGACTCTTCAACCTGAAGCATTTTCCATTAACATTAAATTGACTGATGTGAATTATGCAGCAACAGATCAATGCTGAATTAATACTGACAGCAAACTTTTTACTGAAGAGTAAGGGACACCATGCAGTCACTATTCACCTACCATTCTTTTCTAAAGAAAGACAAAAAAAAAGTGGAATTTCCTCCTGGGCAAGTTCACCAGTGATAACAATAAGATTGTATTTTGAATCAGTTAAATTTGTGTACTGGAATTTGCACAGGTAAATGTCTGATTCTAGGATATATTCATGTCAAATGACTCAGTAAATATTAATCACTGGTTTCAATACATTAACTCCCAGCATATAAGGAAGGAGAAATAAGGAACTGAAAAAAATTATCTTAAAAAAAGTGAATGTAAAATAAACCATTTCAATGCAAGCAGCTTGTTTGACAGTGAAGTAACTCACTATGCACAATGAACACGCAATCTATTGTGAGTTTGTAAATAGAAAACTTATTATTTTTTACATGAAAATATCAAAGTATTACTAGTATAGTTGTTACCTTTATCTACTGGAGGATATTTTTCAAGAGCACCAGTGGGTGCCTAAAACCAGGCCTAGTATTGAAATCTATATATGCAATGTGTTTTCCTATGCATATAGAACTATGGTGAAGTTTAATTTATAAATTAAGAATAGCAAGAGATTAACAACAATAGTGAGTAACAGAACAACTATAACAATACACTGTAATAATAGTTATATAATATGATATCTCTCTTGCTTTCTCTCAAAATATCTTATACTGAACTCACCTTTTCACTTAGAGGGATCACTTTACAGCTTCTCTTTGGTATATGTAAATTGTCAGCATCATACTTCTTGCACTTTGTGGCCATTCTTGGGTAAAATGAAGGTGACTTGAACTCCAAGCACTGCAATATCAAGACAGTGGATCTGATAACCCAGATTGCTGCTAGGTGACTGAGTGGGGAGCATATATAGCAAGGAGACACTAGACAACAGGATGACTCACATCCCAGTCAGGATGGAGCAGGAAGGGGATTTCATCACACACTCAGAATGACATGCAATCTAAAATTTATAAGTTGTTGTCCCCGGCTGGCATAGCTCAGTGGATTGAGCGCAGGCCTGCAAACCAGACAGTCGCGGTTCGATTCCCAGTCAGGGCACATGCCTGGGTTGCAGGCCGGTTCCTTGAAGGCTAACTACCAGCAGGGGATGCACAAAAGGCAACCATACATTGATGTTTCTCTCCCTCTCTCCTTCCCCTCTAAAGATAAATAAATAAATAAAATCTTTAAAATTTATAAGTTGTTTATTTCTGGAATTTTCTATCTAATATTTTCCAACTGCAGTTGACTGGGGGTAACTGAAGCCATTGAAAGTGAAACCATGGATAAGACAGGAATATTATTCATATTTTCAAATTAGACAAAAGTTCCTGTATTGAATTAAGCTCTATTTCTAGTATGTGTCTCCTTATAATTGAAAATAGATAAATCTCAGTAATAAACCAAAGGATAAATTTTAATACAGAGATCAGAATATACAAAACAGTTGCTCATGGGAGACAGTACCAGAGGACTGTTGAAAGCAGAAGTATTCTCAGTAATTTTCACTCCATATTAGTCATTTGAAGTGTGCTTGGAATTCTATCTTTATACAACTAAACCACAATACAGAACCTAGCCCAAACAAAATTTATTTAATCAAGGTTTACTTCTTCTCATCACCATGAAAAGAGGATTCTATTCAAGGATTACTTTGATGATAAATAAGTAGAAACCTGATACCAAGTTGTTATAAAAAATTAAAGATTTTTTGCTAATCATTACATTTTTTAAAGCAATTCACAAGTAAAGAGGCCTCCAGTTTGACTCAGCAGCCTGACTATGATGCTTTACATGGCTATACATGTCTTCACTTTTTCATCTTTAGTGTTGACTTTATTGCTAACTGGTAGTAGGCACTAGTATCACATCCAGACAATAATCCAGAGAAAGAAAAGAAAAAAGAATGATTCTCTCCTAGCTCTTTCTTAAAAGGAAAGAAACCCTTCCCAGATAAAGATGTTTCCCTTTCAACAGATTTTTTAAGTGCCATTTTCTAGAGAAAATGTTTCACAGGCTTCTAAAGCCTGAATGTTTGTGCTGCCCCACTCCATACTCATTTGTTGAATGCTGATCCCCAGCGTGATGGTGGTAGGAGGTGGGGCCTTTAGGAGGTGATTTCTTGTAAGGGTGGAGCCCTCATGATAGGATTAAGTACCTAATAAAGCAGCATAGAGAGTTCACTTACCCCTTCAACCACAGGTGGATGCAAGAAGTCCACACCTGGGAAGAGAGTCCTCATTCCGTGGCACCATGATCTTAAACTTCCAGCCTCCCAAACTGTGAGAAATAAATTTTTGTTATATAAATGTCATCCAGTCAGTCCTATTTTGTTATATCAGTTCAAACTAAGATAAGGCCTTCCATAAACTGGGTACTAGAAAAATAAATGTGATTGGCTGAGAGTTAACATCTGAGGCTGTATTAACTGATGAAGAGCCACCCACAATGTCCAATACACGTAAAATATTTCCCTCTCTTCTGTGATTTCAGTCCAGAGAACTTGAAACCCTAAAAGAGGAGAGATTTACAGATTGAAGGAGTTGAGTCCATAAACATTCCTGCTGGCCAGTAATACCAACGCTGGACTGTTAAGTGAGTAAGAAACTTATAGTATGTTATTCTACTGAAACTTAAGTTGTTGTGTGTTACAGCAGTTAATGCTAGAATGTTTATAAGGGATTTTTGAAGTATCACAAATGTATTGAGAATAACTGAATTGAGAATAGAGAATGCACTTCATGTCAATTGTACTCAATGCACCTTCAAGAATTTACAATGGGTTGATACCTGTCTCCAGTTATTTCATGAAACAGTCTTTAAACGTCTATCCAGGTAGCCAAGGACTGATTTCAGGCCCAATGGGCTCTCCTTTCCTAGGTCTTTGCACATGCCCATTCCCCATGTACCCTTAATTAATTATTGCATTCCATGTGTGCATTTCATCAGAAGTCTGCTTTCCTCTAATACCCTTGCAAAATTCTGCACATGAATTTGTATTGCTATAGCTAACTACAAGGTCTGTCCAGAAAAAGTCCAGCCATTGTTAATATAATGAGAATGGTGTGCGTGACATTGATGTAATCTAGCAGCCTAGGGGAGTGAACTGGAATGTGCATTTGTGAACAATAATGACTTGACTGCACTAGTCAATATGGGTAGTAGATGCTGTTGAGTGAGCATGGGTACAGTATGGCCATTACATTCAAAATGAGTGAGTAGAACAATAAATCTTCATCAAATTTTTTCACAGTATTTTATTGTTGTGTAAGTACAGTTGTTTCCATTTCCCCCCACACTACTCCCCCCATCAGATTTTGCATTAAGCTTGAACATTCCTCCCTGGACACTATTTGGATGATTCAGAAGGCCATAGTTACAGATAACTAGTGGTTGGTAGTTTCATCATGACAACATGCCCATTCAGGTATCATCATATCTGTCCTGCTCAGAGGTTTTAGCAAAACATCAAATCACCCAGGTGACTCAACCCCCTTACAGCCCATATTTGGCACCCTGTGAGTTCTGGCTTTTCCCAAAACTAAAATCACCTTTGAAAGAGAAGACATCTCAGATCATTGATGAGATTTAGGAAAATATGACAGGGCAGTTGATGGTGATTGGGAGTACTGTGTGAGGTCCCAAGGCACCTACTTTGAAGGGTGACTGAGGCATTATTGTTCTATGTACAATGTTTCTTGTATCTTCTTCAATAAGTGTCTCTATTTTTCATAGTACATGGCTGGATACCTTCTAGACAGACCTCATTTTGATATGTCTACATTCCTTCTCTCAAATCAGATTCTACCTTGAGACAACTGGGAGGGAACCGAAGGAGAAGAGCTTATGGGTACCATGACCTGAGGTGCCCAATTTTATAGAGATTTGCTTCTTACTTAAAGTCAGAAATGTAAATGGGCCCTCCAATTTTGCAGCATTGTCCTACCAAAGACTCTCAAGCATCCATCCTGCAGCCATCACTTGAGATGGTTATTATTTATTCATATCCTGCCAAGAATTGTCTAGTTTGTGATTTCATGGAAAAAATAATTTTGTACACTCTAGAATATATGTGGGTTAAAAATGTGTAAGGCAAAAAATTGAGAGTTTGGGTAAATCATTTTGCAGAACACATGTTTTGAAAAAAAAATAAGGCATTCGAGGGCATTTTCCTCAGCTTTACTGAGACTCTATAAAGCACAAGGGACATAAGAATGGTTTGTAAACATTTAGGAGCATTTAAGTGAATAAAATTTTTATAAAGTGTAATGAATACATTATTTTTCTTTTATTCTCTTCCTGTATCAAAACTGAGGACTAAAGGGGAGTGAGAGGGGAGAATATTGGAAGGCACCAATTTTCATCCAGTTGGTTGAGAAAAGTTTTGTGAAATAAGTAAGAATTTTAAAAATAATGATAGAGAAATATGAGTACATTGAGGCTGAAGACAGTAACTCAAAATTAATATTAAATTGAATGAATAAATAGAAAAGTTATTGTTTTAATATTCCCTCATCCATCTAATCAGAAGCTTGGAGTTAAAGCTAGACACAAACATCTTTTTTTTTCTGAGTCTAAAAAACCTATCTTGGGCCAAAATCCTGACTCTCACTACAATTTGCCACAAACTGCTTATAGAAACAAAATATAGCATAAAGCTATGATAACAAACCATATTTTCTCTTAAACTCTTATTCTTCAGCTAGTCCATGCTTCTCTTTAAGGTTGAATTAGAAACCAATAGTCATAATGATTTGTGAAAAATTGAAGAATGAAGGGGATTTAGAGGAATAAAGCAGAGAATCTAGGTTTGCTTTGGTTCTACAAGGAAGCTTGAAAGACAGAAAAATTAATTTGTAGCAAAATGGCAGCTACAAAATATTAACAGAGATATGAAGTACAGCATAGGGAATATAGTCAGTAATATTGTAATAACTATGGTGATAGAGGGATACTAGACTTATGAGGGAGATCAATCCATAAGTTATATAAATATCTAACCACTATGATGTTCACCTGAAACTAATATAATATTGAATGTAAACTGCAATTGAAATTTTTTAAAAAATTAATTTGTAGCAAAAATATGTTTACCAAAATAACAAAGCTCTAAAGCAAAAGAACTATGGTGTTTTGTTTTTTTTTTTGATGTGAGACTGAAGCCAAAAGATCTAAAGCAACTCACCACCCTCAGAAGTTTTTCTAATTTGTCACGATCATTCCACCTGAAGACTTAAAGAGCAGGTCAGCATGGGATGCTAGAAGAGACTGTAAAAGATTCCCTTTTCAATCACTTAATTTTGTAGGTGAGGAACTGAACGTTTAATAAAGAGGATTCCACAGCACCCAAGTGACAGCTGCAACTTGGGCCTTCCTGCTACAATAAACTTCTCACTCCAGTACATATATCCTTTGTCAGAAAAAAATGCCCAACCAACATTTCCAGAACACTTTTAAACTAGTGGATTTTAACTGAGGAAAGAATAAGCAAGGTCACAGGAGTTTGACCAATTTGTTTGAACAGTGTTGACTTTTTTCTGGGTAAAAAGTTTTGCACTTCATCCACTTTTTCAAAATTTAATTAGTAAAACAGAATTTCAATCTACCTTTGAAAACACAGCTGAGTTATCTTAAGTAAAATAAATGTAAATGTACACCAAGGCTTATTTTAATCTTACAAACTGAAATATATTCTTCTGTTCTTCCACAATAATTGTGGAGTCCAGTACACTTCCTTCAGTAATCATTAGGCTACAGTGAATGAGGCTCATGCACTAATTCATTGTGTCTCTAATTCCATCAACAACTTAATGTATAAAATCTGTGGCCCACAGCACAAAACTTTATTTTTAGGTTTTGTACTTTTACATAATTATTAATTATGTAGCCTCATAATATGTAAATTTACACTTATGAATAGAGAGGGCAAAAATGTAGTTAGAAATTCTACAAAACAACTGGGGAAGAAAAATAGATTTATTTTAATGGCTTTAGTGTATTGGAATTTGATGCATCTTCTGAACAAATATTTATGGACACATAATCAAAACTTTTTCAGACTTTCTGCTTCCTTTTTAATATTCACTTCCAATGTTGTCATAATAAATACAGCATTACATTTATTTTACCATTTTGCCTCTATTTAAGAACCATCTGAATGTACATAAAGCAAATTAGATAGATATTGTTGAATTTTAATATTCTTGCATTTACATAAAAAGCTGTAAAATGCAGGAATTTTATAGATTTTAATTATAGAAAAGGCATAAAACAAGATATAGAAACTCTGGACAATCACACTATTATTCAGATTGCTTTAGGTATTAGTCTAAGTACATGAAAACATCTATAATAAGACCACAGGCTGACAAATATAGGATTTACAAAAGTAAATACTATAAGCAGTATGAATTTCTCATCTGTTTCTAATCCAGAAAATATTTCCTTCATTTTAGACCAATGATTATATAGAAAGCTCAGATTTGTTTGTTTAAAACACCATAACTCTTTCCCAAGTTCTGTCAAAAAATATGTTGCCCTCTTCCATAATTAACTATATTCTACCCTTTGCATTTTTCTCTGAATTCATTAAAAGAATATTATTATAAAAGAGGGAAAAGAAATAAATAGAGAGTGAATATGAGAGAGGGAGGGATAGAATGGAGAAGAGTGAAAATGCTATGTAATTATGGTTTAGCACCCAATTTAACTTGCTCAGCTATTATCACAATAAGTGAGCAATCAAATGCTACACAGTCCACTCAAAATGGCCATTTACTGATTGATGCATTAATACCTGATCTTATTAACAATATTGATAGGCCCTAGAGAAATATATACTAAGCTAAAAATAATCCTGGGTTCATATATTTATGAGTCCATAAGGAAAATGCAGATGCACCTAGTAATATTAAATGAAAAAAAGAATATGCTTAAGAAAATTAGGCCAGCAAGAGGGGCACCACTGTTATTAATAAGTTAATACCAATTTCTGATGGCATTCTAAAAAGTAAATGGAACCCACATGAACCTCCTCCTAGGACAAATATGGAATTACACCTAAATTGTGGAGAAATCATGTAGAACAAACAACTAAACGATAGTGAGAGAGAAGGCTTATAACCTTGCACAGAAAGAAGAATCAACTTAAGCACAACCTGACTGGTAAAGAGTTTAGTGGAGACTAGAGAAGACTGGCTAGGTGCCCACAAGCAGCAGAACAGGAGGGATAATTAAGTAAAGAGGTTGATCCCCTTGAGAAGTGTGGGGTCTAAACCATAAGCTGGAATCCCTAGCAAGGAGCACCAGAAACCAGAAATGTACAGAGATAAGAAGTGATGAAAAGCAGCAGGAGGGCTTTCTGCAGAAGTTGGGCAGTTGGAGATACAAAGAGCCATTTAAAGGGCCAACATACAAATTTTCATTTACAGCCACTTACCCTGGGCTCCGACAAAGTTGGGGCTAGAGAGGGCTGGAGATGCCTGAGGAGAGACTGTTGGTGGAAGTGGATGGAGAGAGCTGACAGAGTAGACACCTGGATCCCAGTGCTGAATCATCACCCACGCACCAGCAGCAATCCTGGTTAAGCAGACAACTCCCAAACTAGTGCAGCAGCCTGAGAGGAAAGAATAACCCCAACCCCAGGGGGAAATCTGCTCAACCTGTGGTGATTAAATCAGATAGCTGAGTTCAGAGTAACTAGATTAATGATTGAAGGAGACAACCCTGACAGTCTTGCAGAAGACAGGGTCTACATCTGGCATGCCCAGGCGCATATCAAGAAAGAAACACAATGGTAAATACTAGAAGATACAAAAAAAATCCATTGGGGTCTTCTCCACAATTTTCAATATTTTCTTTGCTGCATATCTTTTTAACATTCATTTCTTGTCCATCAATTTTGTGCATATTAAGTCACCAAATTTTATATTACAGTTTATTTCTCTCCTTTCTTATAATAGTCTTAATATCTTTATGCCCTTATTAATACTGGTTCATTTGCCATAGATAGTGGGATTTTGGGGGTGAGTTATTTTTGTGAATGTGGGTTTGTTTACTGGGCTTAAAGGTTTTAATCTGGCAGCACCTGTACAACAGCATTCAAGACATGGTTGGTGAAGGGACCCTCAGTCAACCAGCTGGAGAGAAGGTCTCGCCAAAGAATGACCCAACAGCGATCAAAACCCAATTACATCCAGAGAGCCAACTTAAATGCAGTAAGGGCATCCCAAGAGCATCAAGTTCAGGAGATCAAGGAGACTGTACCACTGAATCTCACAGGTCTCCTACCATAGAAATTCACATCACTGTGTCAGGGGGTCAAAACACATCTGTTTAGGAAGAAGCAAACAAGAAAAGTTTCACAAATATGGGAAAACAAAGTAACAAACCACAACTGAAAGGAAAGGAGGAGTCCTCAGAAAGAGTGCTAAATTAAATACAGTCAAGCCAAATATCAGATATTGAATTCAAAACAATTGTTATCAGGAAGCTCAATGAGCTCAGTGAGAATTGCCAGAAACTACAGGGAAACTATGAGAAACTTACTGCAAATAATATATCATGAAAAATAAAATAGAAACTATTAACAAGAGCCAAGAGGAAATAAAGAATACAATTTCTGAATTGAAGAACACAGTAGAAGGAATCAAAAGCAGCCTAGTTGAAGCAGAGAATTGAGTCAGTTAGCTGGAGGATGAGTAAGGAAAAAACTTCTGGAAAGAGCAAGAAAAAGATAAAAGACTCAAAAAGAATGAAGAGGGCCCAAGGGAACTACAGGACAACATGAATTGTAATAATATCCATATAATAGAGATACCATGAAAAGAAAAAAAGCAAGCAATGGAAAACCTGCTTGAAAAAGTAATGATGGAAAGCTTCCTTAATTTGACAAGAGAAAATGTCACACGAATCCAGGAAGCATAGAGAGTCTCAATCAAGAGGAACCCAAAGAGGCCCACTCCAAGATACGTCATAATGAAAATGGCAAAATTCAAGACAAAGAGACAATCTTAGGGCAGCAAGGGAGAAACAGGAAGAAACATACAAGGAAGCCCACATAAGGCTAGCAGTTTGCTTCTGAACAGAAACACTGCAAGCCAGGGGGAATGTAAAGAAATATTCTAAATAATGAAAAGCAAGAACCTGTGCCCAAGACTACACTACCCAGTAAGGCTCTTAATTAATAAGAAAGGAGAATTAAGGAGTTTCCCAGACAAAAGAAGCTTAAAAGAATACACCTCGACCAAACCAGCACTGCAAGATACGTTAATGGGAGTGCTTTAAGAAGAAGAAGAAAAAGAGTCAGAAAGTGAAAACAAGTACAAAGAGAGTAAAATGGAAATGAATAAGTACATATCAATAATAACCTTAAATGTAAATGGATTACATGTTCAAATCAAAACACATAGGGTAGTTGAATGGATAAGAAACCATACCCCACACTTATGCTGCCTACAAGAGACCCACCTCAGAACAAAAAACATACACAGACTGAAAGTAAGGGGTTGGGGAAAATATTCAAAGCAAATAGACAGGAAGAAAAGCCAGGATAGCAATACTTACATCAGAAAAAATAGACTTCAAAACAAAGTCCATTAAAAAAGACACAAAAGGATACTTCCTAATACGCAAGGGACAAATCCATGAAAACATGAACGTTATGAACACATATACACCCAACATAGGAGCACCAAAATATATAAGAAAAGTGCTAGAGGACTTCAAGGAAGATATAGACAGCAACATAATTATAGTAGTAGATTTTAACAACCCAGTGACACCAATGGACAAACTATCAACAATGATATTGTGGAACCGAATGACACATTGGATCAAATGGATATAAGTGATATATAGAGAGAGTCTTTCATTCAAAAGAAGCAAAATACACATTCTTTTTGAATGCACATGGAATATTTCTAAGATAGACTACATGATAGGTGGCAAAATAAGCCTCAACAAATTCAAAAAAATTGAAATCATACCAAGCATTTTTGCAGACCACAAGGGTCTGATACTGGAAATCGACCTTAAGGGAAAAACTCAAAAACACTTAAATTCACAGATATTGAATTCCACGTTATTAAGCAATGAATGGGTTAAAATGAGATCAACAAAGAAATCAAAAAGTTTCTGGAATCAAATAAAAATGAAGACACAACAGTCTAAAACTAATGGGAAACAGTGAAGGCAGTCCTGGGAAGGAAATTCATAGCAATACAGGCTTACCTAAAAAAAAAAGAGAAACATTTCAAATAATCAACATAACTGTACATCTACAAAAACTAGAGGAGCAGTAACAAAGCCCAGAGCAAGCATAAGGAGGGAATTATCAAGATCAGAGCAGAATTAAATTACATACACACTAAAAGAAAAATTCAAAGGATCAATGTATCCAGAAGTTGGTTCTTTGAAAAGGTAAGCAAAATCAACAAGCTTTTAAGCAGACTCATGAAGAAAAAAGGGAGAGAGGAATTAAATAAACAAAATCAAAAAATGAAAGAAAGGTCACAGCGGATGAAACAGAAACAAAAAGGAGAGCAAGAAATTACTACAAACACTGATATGCCAGGAAATTTGAAAACGTAGGTGAAATAGAAAAATTTCTAGAAAATGACAATATTTCAGAACTGATTGACAAAGAAGCAGAAATCCTGAACAGACTAAAAATAGCTAGTGAAATCGAAGCAGTAATCAAAAAGCTCCTAGCACACAAAAGGCCTGGACAAGACAGTTTCACAGGACAATTGTACAAAACATTTAACAAAGAACTAACCCCTATTCTTTACAGACTTTTCCAAAATATCCAAGAAGAGGGAAGATTCCTATACACTTTTTTTTGAAGCAAGAATCATCCTAATCCCCAAACCAGATAAAGATACAACAAAGAAAAAAACTAGATTTATTATGACTGTTGGACATATACACTAAAATTCTAACAAAATGTCAGCAAACCGCATTCAGCAATACACTAAAAAAGATCATATACTATGATCAAGTGGGACTCTCTCAGAGATGCAAGGATGGTACAATACTTGTGAATAAATAAATGTAACACATCATATAAACAAAAGTAAAGACAAAAATCACATGATCATATCAACAGATGGCAGAAAAAAACATTTGATAAGATACAGCACTCATTTATGATTTAAAAAAAAAACACTCAGAAAAGTAGGAGTAGAGGATACACACCTCAACTAATGAAATCATATAAAAGAAACCTACAGCCAGCATCATACTCAATGGGCAAAGACTGAAAGCTTTCCCACTAAGTTCAAGAAAAAGAAAAGGATGTCCACTTTCACCATTTCTATTCAATATAGAATTGGAAGTCCTAGCCACAGCAAACAGACAAGAAAAAGAAATAAATGGCATCCAAATTGGAAAGAAAGAGCCAAAATTGTCATTGTTGGCAGATGACATGATAGTGTACATACAAAATCCTATAGACTCCTTCAAAAGAACATTTAACCTGATAAGTGAATTTGGCAAAACAGCAGGATATAAAGTGAATATTCATAAATTGAAGGCATTTTTGTACAGCAATAACAAAATATCAAAAATATAAATCCGGGGAAAAATCCCATTTCCTATAGCAACAAGAAAATTGAAGTACCTTGGAACAAACCTAAAAAGGAGGTAAAAGACCTACACTCAGAAAACTACACAACCCTAAAGAAATAAATTAAGGAAGATACAAATATATGAAAGCACATACTGTGTTGATGGATTGGAAGAATTAACATCATTAGTATGTCCATACTACACAAAGCAACTTATAGATTCAACACACTGTCTATTAAAGTACCAATGACATATTTCACAGATGTAGAACAAACACTTCAAAAATGTATATGGAACCATGAATGACTCTGAATAGACACAGCAATTTTGAGAAAGAAGATATCAAGCTATATTATGACCACAGTAATCAAAAGAGTCTAGTACTGGCATGAGAACAGACACATAAATGCATGGAAAAGAACAGAGAGCTCAGAAATAAACCCAAGTATCCATGTAAATTAGTATTCAACAAAGGGAGCAGAAGAATAAAATTGAGTAAAAATAGCCTCTTCAACAAATGGTGTTGGGAGATCTGGACAGCTACATGCAAAAAAATGTAACTTGACCACCAACTTACACTATACCCATAATAAATAAATAAGACTTCTGGCCAAGATAGAGGAATAGGTGGAAACACTGTGCCCCCTCCCACAACTAAATTTAAAGACAGCAAAGTTTAATAAACAAAAACGCAGCCAAAACAGTGAAAATTGAACTGTATGGAAGTCGGACAATAACGAACCACCCAGCCAGATTGGTAAGAGTGGCAGAGTCAGCATCAGAGCTGGGTCGAGCTGGAAAGAACATTTCGTCCAACCAATCCGGGAGTGCAGGCGGAGGGGGTTGGTGGATCCCAGGTGTGGGTTGGAGATAGGCAGACAAAGTGAGGGCGTAGGGTGGCTTGCTGACTGCAGTCACACGTTAGCGCAGAAATACACCAAGTGAAGGAGGAACAGTGAGACAGGAATTAGAGCCTGAAAGCACCAACTGGAAAGACTTTCTCAGGGTTGAGATGCTGGGAGAGGATCTCAGGCTCACAGAGAGTTCACTGAAGAGACCCACTGGGTTCTGGAGAGGACACGGGCCTGCACACCTGGGAACCAGCACCAGAGCAGCCCAATTTGCTTGTGGGAAGCCGCAGAAGGGACAGAAATCTGAGAGAGAGTGGAGTGGAGCAAAGAGCCATTTTTCTTTCCCTCTCTGACCCCACCCCCACATACAGAATTGAAACCAAGGGCCTGGGTCACCCCACCCTGGTGACACCTAAGGCTCTGCCCCTCATACATAACAGGTACAAACAGACCAAACATTATGACTCAAAAACAGCTCAAAGCCCCAGAGCCTATAATTCTAAGAGGCCAAGAAATAGCCAAACTTTCAGATGCACAGTTCAACATACTGGTGATCAGGATGCTCACAGAATTGGTTGATTTTAGCCACAAATTAGAGGAACATATGAAGGCTAAACTGATTGAAATTAAGGGAAATGCACAGGAAACCAATAGTGATGGAAAGAAAACTGGGACTCATATCAAGGGAGTGGACCAGAAGGAAGAAAGAAGCAACCAAAGAGAAAAGAATGAAGAAACAAGATTTCAAAAAAATGAGGAGAGGCTTAGGAACCTCCAGGACATCTTTAAACATTCCAACATCCGAATTATAGGGGTACCAGAAGGGGAACAGGAACAGTCACCAGTGGAAAACTTATTTGAATAAATAATAAAGGAGAACTTCCCCAGTCTGGCAAAAAAAAATAGACTTCCAGGAAATCCAGGAAGCTCAGAGAGTCCCTAAGAAGTTGGATCCAAGAAGGAACACACCCAGGCACATCATAATTACATTAGCCAAGATTAAAATGAAGGAGAGAATCCTAGAAGCAGCAAGAGATAAGAGGACAGTCACCTACAAAGGAGTTCCCAGACTGTCAGTGGATTTCTCAAAAGAGACCTTACAGGCAAGAAGGGGCTGGAAAGAAGTATTCCAAGTCATGAAATCCAAAGACCTACAGCCAAGATTGCTCTATCCAGCAAAACTCTCATTTAGAATGGAAGGGCAGGAAAAGTGCTTCTCAGATAATGTCAAATTCAAGGAGTTCATCCTCACCAAGCCCTTATTATATGAAATGCTAAAGGGACTTATCTAAGAAAAAGAAGATAAAAATATGAATAGTGAAAGGACAGCAAACTCACAGTTATTAACAACCACACCTAAAACAAAAGCAAACTAAGAGGACAGCTAGATAGGGAGTGGAAACATAGAAATGGAGATCACATGGAGGGTTAGCAACAGGGGAGTGGGAAGAGGAAAAGGGAGGAGAAGGTACAGAGAATAAGTGGCATAGACGGTAGGTAGAAAATAGACAGGGGGAGGGCAGGAATACTGTGGGAAATACAGAATCTAAAGAACTTGTGACACATGGACATGAACGAAAAGGGGAGAATGGTGGGGGAGGGGTGTGCAGGGTGGAGGGGATTGACGCGGGGGGAATGGGACAACTTTAATGGCATAATCAATAAAATATATTTTAAAAAAAAGAAGACTCGCTGAGCAATTACCATGGAGTCTGAAGAAGCAAAGAGTGGTCTTGGAGGATTGTTAGAAAGACCACTCAATTTCATGACCCATCCAAGACATTAGGTTTTAAAATAACTTGTTTCCACTCATGCAGACTGTTCCATGCCCTGCTGCTCAACCTGTATCACAAATTCTTCTCACCTGTGTGGGTCTTTTGCCTAACGGAGTATGTCTTTCATTTTTTTAGCACCCAAATGCTTCAGAACAAATGCTGAGCTAAGCAAGCCATCATGAGAAGTTGAATGACGGTGCCATCTACTGGGAGAGGAAAAATGCCCCAGGCTAGCCAAATTGCAGCAGCCAGAGGTAAACTAGCAAGACCAGGGGGATCAGCTATCACCCTCAGACAGGAGCAGGGCACCAGATGGTCAACAGAGGTGTTTTACATGGAAACAACGTGTGGAGAGTTTGCTATCCTGATGTATTTGCCCCACAAATATTGCAGTTGTTTTTTAAAAAAGAATAAATAAATAAACATACAAACAAACAAACTGAAAAATGATAACATAAACTTGTATATATGTCATCATTCCATAAAAGTCCTAGAAGAGAACATAGGCAGGAACGTCTTAGAAATTCCACACTGCAGTTCTTTCAGATACATTCTATAGATAAGAGGCATACAGGAAAGAATAAAGAAATGGGACTTCATCAAAATTAAAATTTTCTGAATGACTAAAGAAATATCAGCAATATGATAAGGGAGCCAACCATATGGAAGAATATCTTTGCAAATGATACCTTGGACAAGGATTTAATCTCAAAATTATATAAACAAGTCACATGATTCCACTCCAGGAAGACACCCAACCCAATTAGAATATTAGGAAAGGACTTAAACACACACTTCTCCAAGGAGGACATATAGACGGCAAGAGACATGTGAACAAATGTTCGGCATCACTGGCCATCAGAGAGATGTAGATTAAAACCACAGTGAGGGACTTCCAGCCAAGATGGAGGTGTAGGTAGACATACTGTGCCTCCTCCCACAACCAAAATAAGGACAACAAACATTTAGAAAAACAAAACAACCAGTATTGACAGAAATTGAACTGTATGGAAGTCGACAACCAAGGAGTTAAATAGAAGATATTCATCCAGATTGGTAGGAGGGGCAGAGTCGGGTGGCTGGGTAGAGAGGACTCGTGGTAAAGCAGCAGCTGGAGGACCCCAGGCATGCAAGGTGTCAGTGGGTAGATGCAATGAGGCAGTGGATTGTGGATGGGCACGATGCACAAGGTGGCTGGTGGACTGGATGGTCCCACATTTGCACCCTATTAAACCAAGAGAAACTGGGGAGTGACACAGACCACTCACCCCAGGGTTCCAGTGCCAGAAAATAAAGCCTCAAAACATCTATTGAAAACACCTGTTGGAGTTGAGGTTCCAAGAGAGACTCCAAGCCTCACAGGAGAGTTTGTTGGAGTGACCCACAAGGTCCTAGAATGTACACAAACCTACCCACCCAGTAATCAACACCAGAAGAGCCCAGTTTACTTCAGAGAAGTGGTAGAAGTGACTGAAATCTGGCAGAGAGCAGAACTAGCACCACTGTTCCCTCTCAGACCCCTCCACCAAATACTGTGTCACAACCCAGCAAG
Source organism: Sturnira hondurensis (assembly GCF_014824575.4). NCBI lineage: Eukaryota > Metazoa > Chordata > Mammalia > Chiroptera > Phyllostomidae > Sturnira > Sturnira hondurensis. The sequence goes on from NW_028096087.1 coordinate 637,617, forward strand.
TGGATTGATCCACCCAGGTGAATACCTAAGGCTGCACCCCTCACTACATAACAGGTACATCAAGACAAAAAACATAGCCCAAACGAAAGAACAGATCAAAGGTGTAGGAATAATACAATGAAGTGATGAAGAAATAGCCAACCTATCAGATGCACAGTTCAAAGCACTGGTGATCAGGATGCTCACAGAATTGGTTGAATTTGGTCACAAGTCAGATGAACAAAAGAAGGATATGCTAAGTGAAATAAAGAAAAATGTACATAAAACCAATGGTGATGGGAAGGAAACTGGGACTCAAATCAATGGAGTGGACCAGAAGGAAGAAAGAAACAACCGAACAGAAAAGAATGAAGAAACAAGATTTCAAAAAAAAAAAAATGAAGAGAGGCTTAGGAACCTCCAGAACATCTTTAAATGTTCCAACATCCAAATTATAGGGGTACCAGAAGGGGAAGAGCAACAAGTGGGAAAATTATTTGAACAAATAATAAAAGAGAACTCCCCCAATCTAGCAAAAGAAATAGACTTCCAGAAAGTCCAGGAAGCTCAGAGAGTCCCAAAGAAGGTGGACGGACCCAAGGAGGAACATAACGAGGCACATCATAATTGTATTAGCCAAGATTAAAATGAAGGAGAGAATGCTAGAAGCAGCAAGAGATAAGGGGACAGTCACCTACAAAGGAATTCCCTTCAGACTTTCAGCTGATTTCTCAAAGGAGACCTTAAAGGCAAGAATGGGCTGGAAAGAAGTATTTCAAGTCATGAAAGGCAAGGACCTACATCCAAGCTTGCTCTATCCAGCAAAGCTTTCATTTACAATGGAAGGGCAGTAAAGTGCTTCTCAGATAGGTCAAGTTCAAGTTCATCCTCACCAAGCCCTTATTATATGAAATGTTAAAGGTACTTATCTAAGAAAAAGAAGATAAAAAATATGAACAGTGAAAGGAGAGCAAACTCGCAGTTATTAACAACCACACCTAAAACAAAAGCAAACTAAGAGGACAGCTAGATGGGGAGTGGAAACATAGAAATGGAGATTACATGGAGGGTTAGCAACAGATGCATGGGAGAAAGAGAGAGGGGGAAAAGTTACAGCGAATAAGTAGCATAGATGGTAGGCAGAAAATAGACAGGGGGAGGGTAAGAATCATATGGGAAATGTAGAAGCCAAATAGTTTATAAGTATGACACATGGACATGAACTAAACGGGGGAATGTGGGTAGGAGAGGGTGTGCAGGGTGAAGGGGAGTGAAGGGAAGGAATGGAACAACTATAATAGCATTATCAATAAACTATATGAAAAAAATAACAATGAGGAAATTCCATACTATTTTCCACAGTAAAGGACACATGGACAAATACAAAGGGTGTAGATTCGAGGGTGGGAAGCAGAGATGGATGGTACAGGTGGACACAGTGTGGGGAAAATGGAGACAACTGTACTTGAACAAAAATGAAAAAATCTTAACAACAACAACAAAAAACATGAGATACCACTTCACACCAGTGAAAATGGCCATCATAAACAAATCAACAAGCAAGTGCTGGTGCAGTTGTGGAGAAAAAGGAACACTAGTACACTGTTAGTGGGAATGCAGACTATTGCAGTCACTATGGAAAACAGTGTGATATATCCTCAGAAAACTAAAAATGAAACTGCCTTTTGTCCCAGCAGTTCCACTGCTGGGATTATACCCTAAGAATCTTGAAACACCAATCCAATAGAATCTATGCACTCCAATATTTATAGCAGCACAAGTTACAATATACAAGTGTTAGTATCAACCTAAGTGCCCATCAGTACATCAGTGTATTAAAAAAAACTGTGGTATATTTACACAATGAAATACTAAGCAGAAGAAGCCAGAAAACCAGAGAACAAAGGAAAAGGGTGGTCATGGGACATATATAAGGACACATAGAACAAAGCCAAAGTGGGTTGAATTGATGGTGGGAGAATCTGGATCTGTGGGTTGGAAGGGAGTAGTTGGGGGAAAATGGAGACAACTGTACTTGAACAATATAAATGAATAAATAAACAAGCAAACAAACATATAAATAAATAAATAATTTCAAAGCAGGCTTCTAGTCAAGTTGGAGGAATAGACAAACACTGCTCATCTCATACATCCACACCAAAATTACAACCAAACTATAGAACAACCATCACTCAGAACTGTCAGAAATTGACTTGAACGGAAGTCTGACATATAAGGAACTAGGAAAACCACATCCACTAAGGTACGAGATGTGGAAACGTGGAGACACTGAATGAACTTGTCCTTTCACCCATATGTGATGGATAGCAAGTCTGGAGGGATATATCAGGAACAAGGGCTCACAGCCCCAAACCAGGCCCCCAGCCCAGGGTTCCAGTGCCAGGAAGGTAAGCCTCCATACCTTCAGCTATAAAAACCAAAGGGGTTAGTCAATGAAAGTAACAACTGGAATCCCAAGTAGTTCCTCTTGAAGGGGCTACACACAGATTTACTCAGACTTACTCCCTCTGGGTTCTAGCACAGAGTTCACTTCTTGAGAGACACTAGTGGCATATGGGAAGAATTGAAGTGTCTTGCACCAGGGCAAGAGCTGGGGGGCATCCTTCTCCCAAACAGAAAGGGAAGAGACTATTGTTGTTTTTCAGCCCTCCCCCCACAGACCTACAGAGCTGGCAGGTGAATGGTATATCTAAGAGTCCATCACCCTGGCTCACATGGTTTGCTCTGTGCTGAGGAATCCCTGAGGCTTTTACCCACCCAATTTATGGGCCCATTCAAGCTATCAACAGTCGTTTTTCCATAAGAATGGCTGATCTTGGCTCAGGTTTCAGATCTTCCTACATCCTCAATCAAGCAACAGCCAGTCTCAGTGAGCTCCTAGCCACCATGCCTCTGGGTAACTAGCCTCAGACCTGGCACTAGCAGCAGCCAGGTTTGAATCACAGTTTGGCTTACCTGGGAACCTCCAAACCCATCACAAGTAGCAGCCATCTACAGATTACTAGGTAGCTCATGCTGGATGGTTCAGGTAAAACATAGGTGGTGGTAAACCCTGGCCTAGACCACTGAGCCTGCACACCCAGTAGACAACTACAGACCACATCAGAGTACCATCACCCTGTCCCAGCACAGCTGATCCTCCATGGAGGGTGGAGATTAGTGGTCAGTGTTCATAGATAGTCCTTGCAGGTGACTGGCCTGGGTAAATCCCTCCCTTTGATCTGCCAACAGCAACCAAAGTTCAACTACAGGAGGAGGGTGTGCTCAACCCACACAAAGGGTGCACCTCTAATACCCATTTGGGGTGATATGTGAGGCTTTGCCACTGGGCCCTACAGGACACCTACACATTTGGTCATGTTAACAAGACAGGGAATCATAGCAGCTCTGCCTAACTGCCTAGGAATGCAATTGTTCAGTTGTAGGTAATAACATCTCTAGCTTTTTTATTGTTGACACTATTAGAGATGTCCCCATTTTCTCCCCCTTTGCCCACCTCCAGCCAGCCCTCAGCCCCCTCCCCTAGTCCTCACCACACTATTCTCTATGTCCATGGGCTATGCATAATTTTTTGGCTAATCTCTTCATCTTATTTTATCCACCTCCCAAACCTCCCCACTTCTGAGATCTGTCAGTCTTTTCTATGTATCCATGCCTCTGGTTTTATTTTGTTCATCAATTTATTTTGTTCATTAGATTCAACATATAAGTGACATCAAAAACTGCCAAGCTCTTTCCCAGAGTAACTGTACCATTTCATATTCCCACCAACAACATATGAGTGAGTGGTGCAGTATTTCCACATCCACTTCAATATTGGCATTGGCATTTTTTTTATTTTAGCCATTCTGATAATTGTGGCATAATATTTCACTGTGACTTTAATTTGCACTTTCCTGATGGGTAATGATGTTGAACATCTTTGCATAGGTGTATCTTTCATTTGTATATTGATTCTGATAAAAAATCTTTCATGTGCTTTGCCTACTTTTAATTGGATTATTTTTTTCTATTAAGTTTTAAGAGTTTTTATATATTCTAGATACTAATCTTTGTTGGATTATGTGTTTTGCAAATAGTTTTCTCCATTATGTAGTTTGTCCTGTTCCTTCACATGGGCTTTCACAGAGCAAGTGTTTATTTTTGATGATGTCCAATTTATCAATTTTCCTTTTATGAATTGCAATTTTGGTTTGTATCTATATATAAACTCTGCCTAACTCTAGATCCAAAAGATTTTCTTTTGAATTCTCTAAAAGTTTTGTAGTTTTACATTTCACATATATGTCCATTACCCATTTTGAAATAACTTTTGTATAAGATGTTAGGTTTAGGTCAAGATTTCTATTCTGGCTATAGATATCCAATAGCTGCAAAACCATTTTTCAAAAGGCTGTTGGGTTACTTTTCCCAACTTGTGGAAAAGTTTTTCTTGGACATCATTTATGATTCATGATTTGTATGGATGCACAAGGCTCAGGCATTTCAGTTAATGCATATACTACATTTCTGTAACAAGGTTTATTTGTTCAGAAAAGTTAGAAGTCTATTTATTTAAATGTCCAATGGAAACAATTAAAACGTATTAGGAATCTCCATGCCCCATGGTCACTCACAGAATCAGGCCTTTTCACCATACAACCCAACACTCTCCTCAGACACTGACCTCTCAATGGTCCAGGCTGACATTCCAGTCTGAGGGAAGGAAGAAGAGAATCCAGTCAAGTGGTCTCACTTTTCAAAGTGTGACTGAAGACATCACTTCTTACTCCATCCACTGACTTGCACTGTCATATGACTACACCCAAGTTGGAGCAAGACTGTGAAATGTAGTGTCTAGCTGGAATACCAGATATTCAGCTAAAACCAATATCTTCTGTTTAAAAAAGGAACAAGGGGAGAATGACAACTCACGCCAATGATCAGTTTTGCTTCCCTGGGACTAAATATTTTCTTACAAGTTTCCTATATAGGGCCAATTCTCTTCTGGTAGCTACTGTTTTAAAAGCATAACAATGAGTGTCCATTTGGCCTGATGGCTTTCTTTCTCTTCATTATTTAAAATTTTCTGTATGATTCCTAGGAATGGGTTCTCATTAATTTTACCTAGATCATTTTAAATATTTTCATTGAAGTCTTCATTTAGATCAAGATAGTTTTCTTTTTTAAGATTCGTTTATTTATTTCTATTTTTAGAGAGAGAGAAAGGGAGGGAGAAGGAGATGGAAACATCAATGTGTGGTTGCCTCTTGTGCACCCCCTACTGGCGACCTGGAGCACAACACAGGCATGTGTCCTGACTGGGAATCAAACCCGCGACCCTTTGGTTCACAGGCCAGCACTCAGTCCACTAAGCCACACCAGTCAGGGCTGTATTCTTATAATTTATATTAAAGTTGTTCTGTTTTATCAACACACCCATTATTTTTACATTGATTACATCTCTAACAAATGTCCTCCATAACTATTGTGTTCTCTTATGTTTTCATCCTTTTTTCTTTTTGTTTTCTGAAAATTCTCCCAGTTTGCTTTCTGTTTTCTTCCAGTTTACTTTGCAATCTATTTATCAAATTCATTGAATTTCATGTTTCTTATGTTTTCTGAAATATGCAGCCACTTCAAAAACTAATAAAAAAAGAAATAGATGCCAACTTTTTCTATGTTCCTGCCATCATATAGAAAGCTATGCATTCAGATTATTAAGTATTGCCAAATAGAAATGAAACATGGTTGTGTTCCAAATTCACACAGCTACTTCTAGTTGAAGAAAAAGAAAATTGAGCCAGTACAAACTACTTTTATTGGAATGACAGCTGGGGGAGGAGGTTTGATGTTTTCATTCTTTCTTATCTTCCACTGTAGGTTGAAAGGTAAATACTCCACTATCAAACTTGTCAGGATGGCTGCCTTGGAGAGCATGGTATAGTATCTTTCCATGAAATAGATGGATCTCAAATGAAGGCCTCTACATGCCCAAGTCTCCATTTTCTTAGACAGTGTTTCAGTATCAAGCAACAGGGCTTTAAAAACTGTTAGTATCCCAATGATACTGGTTCAGAAAGGTCAGGAGAAATCTAGAAGTGAACATCCCAAAGTTCCTGCAGCCTATTTCCATTTATTTCTTGTGTCTTAGGTCAGGACACTGCCACCTTTCAGGGGCAAGAATTACCAGTAAGTTACAGTGGGCACTTCTCTAACTTACAAGTAAGCCATCTTTCCCTTAGGAGTGTCGTTATTTTGCCATTTGGGGGGTGGGGTGCTTTAATTTTAAACCCACTGGGAAATGCTTAGCAGTCTCTAGGTTTCTGGAATGTGTGCACATGAAAGAGATGATAGAAAGAGGAAGAACTCAGAGAGGAAGGGAGAGAAAGAAAAATTGGTTATTTTTAAGAGTATTTATGGGTGGAGGGAAGTTATATCTATGTCTCTTGGCTGTCAGTTTATCCAGTTTCCTTACCCTATTATTTATACTATTCCAAATGGAAGTATATCAAGGGTTACATACAGTTAAATCTGGCACTGATCTGTTCAATTGCACTTTCTTGTGCACCCCTCACCAAAGATCTATAATTTCCTGTTCCATTGCTGATGTGTACCTGGGAGAACTCATCTTGTGTGGCTTATCTGTCAGCCAACAATATCCCTTCAGTTTTGGACTCAAATCTTAAGGTGGGCCACAGCACTGGGACCCAAACTGCAATGAAACATCCTGTCCAGCTCTTAGCATATGTAGTGTGTTTTCCCCCTAATGTTAAAACCAGGTTCAAAATGGTCCAATGCAAGCAATTTTCTGTCATTAAGTATTTTCGTTATAACATGGAAAGTACTCATACACCATACCTATACCATCAGTAATCCAGAAACATCTCACATTCAACCAAAAGACACAGTTGCTATTCATAAGGGTTATTCAGCATCTCAGGTCGTTCACTAATTTCTTTAGTTATTCAGGAGTTGAACAGCTTTGAGACCTTTGGGTCACTGTTACAGTGCAGAGCCAAGTGTTGTGTTGCAAGTGCAAAAATTAATCATAATAATTTGATAGGGAAGATGGATGTAAGACTGGCTCACAGTTCCTAGAGCAGAGTTAGGTTACCACACATGAATTACACAGAATCTTATTGTTATCAGCTTCTTTAAGGCCATATTGGGAGCTTGGGTGCCTACATTTTAATTTCCTTGGTAGTTTTTAAATCCATAACTGCTATTTTCTCAACAACAACAATAAAAAATACTGCTGTATTTAATACAGTACTGCTGTATTAAACTGTATTTGGATCACCTAGATCTCTTCTATATAGCATTTCTTAATGAAGATTATTTCCATTAGACATATTTCATCACACAAAATACACACTAGTCTCAAAAAATGCCAATCCAAAATATTTTAAACCCTTTACAACACACTTTTACCTAAGCACATTCTCTTCTTTCAGTCCTAGAAAAGCACAAGCTGTACAACCAGGTGCTAAACTACTCAGGAAGTGCAACTGAAGTTCAGCAAAGAAAAAAGCCCCAGCGTACAGTATTGAAAATGCTTTACAAAGAATTCAGGCCTTGAGTAAGACTCTGAAAGTTAAATGGGCTGTGCAGAGGTGGTTGTAAAGGAAAAGATATTATGGTTGGAAGAACAGCTTATATGAAGGCATGGGAATCAAGTAATTGCATACAATAGATGCAAGATGCTGCTCCACACTTGATAGAATAACAGACAGAATCACATCAGTCTATAAGGAAGATGGAAAATAATTGGAAATATACACACAGTGTGAGCAATACATTTCAGAATTAGAGATGACTGTAAAAAGCCTTTCAGTAATTTGGTTATTGTGTGTCAAGGTGAGGACATAAGAATGAATACTGAGAGATCATTAAATGAAAATCTGGTGAGACACAGGGTAGAAGGAGAGTGGAACCAATTTAAAGAGAGCCTTGAAATCAGTCAGAACATGAATTTGATATATACAGGAAAACTCTGTACATTGTTGGTTCAAGAATTGACAAAAAGAAAGCTGAGCTCCCTTACTTTGAAGTTTACACAATTATTTCAATTCCATTATTTTTTCTGGTCCCCAAAATACTACTGTAAGGAAGGTAGAGTGAATATTAAAACAATTTAAAGGTAAAAAAATCAAGACATAGATTTATGAAAATCAAAACCATTAGTTTTCTTTATTTCAAGACTGATGTTATTTCCACTCTTGTTTATTTCTGTGATACAGAAAATTGGGTGCACTTGTTTTTTATGGAGAACCTTCTCTCTGTCCAACCAATTCACATATATAATCCTAGAGCACCAATAAAACTCATCAGGTATTATTCATAAGTGAGGAAATAAGGGACAATATCAAGCTGATCACAATGAAGAAAAATAAAAGGAAAAGGAATAAATGCAACACAAGAATCGGGAAGACATAGGACTGACTAATTAAGAAGGTTAAGAATTTCTGCCTTCATGGATATGGTGTATGAGGTCTGTCTGGAAAAAGTGAAGCAATTGTTAACATGATGAGAATGATTTGTGCAATACTGATGTAACCTGGCAGCCAAGGAGAGTGGACTGGAATGCACATGTATGAACAAAATCTTCACTGTACTGGTCAGTGGGGGCAGTAGATGCCATTGAGTGATCATGTGTACTGTGTGACCATTTAATTCAAAATGACTGAACAAGCAGAGCAACAAATTTGCATCAAATTTTGTGTTAAGCTTGAACATTCCTCTATGGAAACTATTCGGTTGGTTCAGAGGGCCACAGCTATAAGCAGCTGGTGATTGTCAGCTTCCTTACAACAACATGCCCACTCATGCATCATATCTTGTACAGCATTTTTTGGCAAAACATCAAATTGCCTTCCTTGGTCAAATCCCCTACAGACCAGATTTGGCACCCTGTGACTTCTGAATTTTCCCAAAACTAAAATCACCTTCACACCAACATTCATTGCAGCACAATTTACAATAGCCAAGAGTTGGAAGCAACCTAGATGCCTAGCAGTAAATGAATGGATTAAAAAACTATGGTACATTTACACAATGGAATTCTATGCAGCAGAAAGAAAGAAGGAGCTCCTTCCCTTTCTTTGCAACATCATGGATGGAACTGGAAAGCATTACGCTGAGTGAAGTAAGCCAGGCAGTGAAAGACAAATACCATATGATCTCACCTTTAATAGGAACCTAAACAACAAAACAAACAACCAAGCAAAATATGACCAAAGACACTGAAATACAGAACAAGCTGACAGGGTCCAGAGGGGAGAGTGGAGAGAATCATAGGGGAAAAGGGGAAGGATTCACAGGAACAAGTATAAAGGACACATGGACAATAACTAAGGTGGGGGTGGAAATGGGAGGGAGGTGGGGAGCACTGGGGGGGTGGGCAGGGCTGGGAATATAAGACAGAAAAATTTACTCGAACAATAATTAAATTTTAAAAAAAGAAGAGATCGCAGACTGTTGATAAGATTCAGGAAAATAGGACAGGGCAGCTGATGGTGTTTGGGAGAACTGTGTGAGGTTCCAAGATACCTACTTTGAAGGGAACTGAGGTGTCATCCTCCTATGTATGATGTTTATTGTATCTTGTATCTTCTTTAATAAAGATCTCTTTTTTCATATTACATAGCTGAATACCTTCTGGACAGAAGATATATGTAGATAGATAATAGATACACAGAGATATAGACAGATGATAGATAATAGATTATATAGATATGAATATAGATATAGATAGATGTATATACACACACCAGTATTTTATAGTGGAACAGGATGTTTTACCTAAATTTTTTTAAATGTTAAGAAAAAACTAAAACATTTTCTTGGGCACCTAAAACTACCATAGGCCGGCCCTAAGCATTGCACTTACTGTGTCTAATGGGCAAATTAGTCTTTGCTGAGGGGACAAAAGGAAGATAAGTATTTTAACTGATTGCAAAGTTTTTAACAAGAAAAAGTGGAAGGATGGTAGCATCTCTAAAAGAAGTGAAGAGAAGTTTAAAGGGAAAGATAACTTTGATTTTGTACCTGTAGAACTTCAACTGAGTAAAGAAATCCAGATGAAGATAGCCAGTAAGTAACTTGCAGTGTAGCATCTAGGTCCATGCATATTTCAAAATCAACAGTACAATGGTGTATTTAAAAACTGAAAGTGGCTGATCTCCCCAAGGAAGTGAGTTAAAGAGGAAGGATCTGGAAACTAATGCAAAAGACTTATGAGGTGTGCTACAGTTAAGGAGATAAAAGAGGAAGAGGAATCAGCAGAACCTATAGAAATGGTGGGTTCTTGTGCTCCTGAAAGAGGGTGTTGATGTTGTGACTGAAATTGTGGCTGAATTTAATTTCCAAATGGAATTATAATTAAAAGTGGCATAATTGTGAAGATAAGATGAAGACAGTAGCCACATTTTTATATCCTTTCCTCCTGTGCCCTTTACTGCCCCTAAATACTCAACACATACACACACACACACACACACACACACGCACACACACACACACACACATCCCTGAACATATGATACCTATCCAAAGGCACTGCCTACATGAAGATATACAGACTCCACTGAAGTAAACAACCTGCCAACTCAGCAATTTGAGGCAAGCACAATAACCCAACAAAGCAAAAGATACCACAGTACATTGCCAGTCAAGGCATAAGCAAATGGGAAATATGGAGCTTTTTCTCTCATCTCAAAAAAATGTTTCCCTTGTTGAGTAAACTACTAGTTCCATAGTGTGTTGCCCAAATCATCATAATCATAGTCCCTTATTTTGTTGAAATAGGTACTAATAATGGCAGTCATACTTACAATTTATTGTGAAAGGCTTGTTTTCTGCACTAACATTTCATTTAAAGAAAAGTACCACTGATGAGGATTGCAACACATTTCCCCTGAGACTCTAGATGCTAGATATTTTGTGCAATCACAGTAACCTACTAAGAAACAGATGAGTTTGTGAATGATTGATGGATGAACAAGGAGGTGGTTGTTTGAGGTCAGTCATCTAAATCATGTCTTGGGAGAGTTGCCATGAAGTTATATATAGATGAAAATCTGGGCCAGTATTCACATGCCTGGTTATTGAAGTAAGAACAGCTGCGTTTATTTCAACATTCTCAACCTCATACATATATAATTGCCAGTGAATCTTAGAGGTGAAAATGTAAGAGGGAAATTACAAGCAAAATAATAAAAAATAAATGAAAAGAATATCCTAAAAAAACTAAATACATATCTCAGCTAGGTCAGAAGACAAAACTGAACAAATTCTAGGATATAGTACAGAAGACAAGAAGAAGGGAAAATGTAAGAGGTTATGCTGTATCTAATTGAAATCTTAGTGAAAAAGAGTGAAGGTATAGAATATAGGAAATGTGTAAGGAGGTCATAGATGAAACTTTTAAAATAATGAATTAACAAAAAATGAAACAAAATATCCCAAGAAAGTAAACATTAAGGGAAATATTAATTCTTTAAAAATCTTAGAAGAACCCAATAAAAAAGCTTGAATCACCAACAAAAGAAAAATTAGACAGACAGCAGAATTCTCAGCAGCAATAGTGAAAGATAAGCGAGAGTGGGATATCCTCAAAATGGTGAGACAGTTCTTGTCCATGTAGAATGGTGCAACAAGTAAAACTCTCTTTCAAAAACAAAATAATAATCAAAACATTTTCAGATTTAATAAAAACCGGAAGAACTGCTAATGAAAGAAATTTATGAAGAAGGAAAATGATTTCAGAAAGAAAATCTGTGATGTAAAAAGAAATGGCTAGCAAAGAAGTCGGTAAACATGTGAACGAAATTAAACATAAGAAATTTTTTAAAATTTGGAAACATCTAATTTATGAGGCTTAGAAAACATGTCTCAAAGACAAGGTAACAATAGCAGATGGACATGTATGGATGACTGAAGTTCAGCTACAAACCCTTGTATTTTTAGAGGTAAAAGCAAGCACTGATAGATATACTTTACATTAAACAAGCACAACTTCAAAGGAAACTAATAATATAACTATTTCTTGCTGATGTGGCTCAGTGGATTGAGTTCCAGCCTGCAAATCAAAGGGTGGCTGGTTCGATTCCCAGTCTAGGACACATGCCTGGATTTCAGGCCAGGTCCCCAGTAGGGGACATGTGAAAGGCAACCACATGTAGGAAACCATTCTGTGTGGAGTTGGCCCAGCCCCCAGTGGCAAACATGTACTGCAGAATAACTCTCTAAAATCCATGCTAAACCTTCTAAGGAGAGTGTAACTGGTTCAACCACTTTAGTCTTTTCATTTACAAATATCCCTCTTCTGTGATGTGATTAGCCACATTGGCTCCTTTGTTTTCTGTAAAAGGTACCCACCTAAAGCAACCTGTGCAAGGTAAATGAGGACCATTATGTAATGTGCGGAGAAACCTAATAAAGGCTGGTCACAGCAAGGGTCAAGGCTTTTGCTCCCCTTGAGAGATAAGCCATGCTGTCCATTTTCCTCCACTGGACTTGATAGTCTGTGTGAATGTCTCATTTTATCCATAATGACACGGACACTGCAGGCCGGTGTCCACATCAACCACACACTGATGTTTCCCTCTCTTAATCCCTGCTTCCCCTCTCTAAAAATAAATAAAATATTTTTAAAGGAAGCAAATTTTTTTCACACAGTAGGTGAGAAAATAAAATAGAGAAATGAGGATACAAAAGACAGCAAGAAGGAAGGGCTTGGGTGATGCATGATAAAAGACAAACAACAATCAAATAAAATGGTAGAAAAATCCAAAGATAGATAAATTCACCACTTAAGAGACACAGAATGCATATATGTCCTTTGGCTAATCCCTTCACTTTTTCCTTTTTCACCCAGTCCTCCCTGGCCCTCTCCTCTAACAGCTGTCAGTCTGTTCCATGTGTCCATGCCTCTGTTTCTATTTTGTTCTCCAGTTTATTTTGTTATTTTAGTCCACATATCAATCAGATTATATGGCATTTGTCTTTCCCTCTGACTGGCTTATTTCACTTAGCATATATAGTAATCTCCAAGTCCATCCATGCTGTCAACAGAAGAAATAAAGAAAAGGGGAGAAACACAGGATGATCACAATCTCTTTGGATGAGTGGTGTCTAGTCACAGGAAACAAAGTGAGGTCAGAGAGCAAAGAGCTATTACTAAAAATTAGGGAAATAAGAATATGTATTATTAATATATATGCTAAAATTATGTACAGAAGAGAAAAATGGGAAGCAGTGTGGTGTAATGGCAGCAGACATAACATGGTTTCCCCAAGCTTCTCCTCAGATTCTGTGTGATGATGAAAAATATTCAACCAGAACTTTATTTTCCAAAGCATTAAAATTGAAATAATAATAGTACCTTCTTCATAGAGTTATTGTGATGATTATATGACATAAAATATGTGAAGTGCTTAACAACAGCACCTGACATATAGAATGGACACCAAAAAATTATTATTACTACAAAGTGGACTGAGGTAACTGGGGCAGGTGAACACCATTGAATTTGAGAAATAGGTGGGTAATATTAGGGAAGGTAAAAAAGTAAAAAGTATAGAAAATAAGAAAAGAAAAAATGAGCAAAGCCTGAAACAGAACTACAAAGATGAGATACAAGTAGCCTAGAGCAGAACACAGGCAGACTAGTTGGGGAAGGCTCCCAGCTTTCTGAGTTTCCCTGTCTCCTCCTCGCTTCTCTTATTCCTTCAGGAAACCTAGCTGGAAGTTGAAAGTTACTGAGAGGTTTGCTTAGGCTCTGCTGAGAAAGAAGTGCCAATCAGCCATAAAATAGGCAATAAAGAGCTTTATTGGGGTTTGTGCACCCAGGTGAGATTCCACGGTCTGTAGGATGGGGCCGTGGAAGGCACGCCCAAGCAGGGAATGTAGTGGGGTTTTATTTTCGTTGGCTCCCGTGGGAGCTGGGGATTGGTGCCCTCTGAACAAAGAAGCAATACAGCATTGGTGGTCTCTTCCTCGGACTCAGGTTACTGTGAGGATGTCCATCTTGGCAAAGTCCAGCCAGAGCTTCCTCCTATCCCCGCCCACCCTAACATTTACCATGAGAAAACATCTGTATTCAAAAAATAGATGCATGTGCATTTGTCTTATTAAAAAATACTTTTTTAAAGTTTATACATTAATGTTATATGTCACCAACAATTTATGAGAAATTTGGTGAGAAAAATGTGATACATGCAATTAGTAGCCTGCAAGCACTAAAGCTTCTGTTTCAGTGTCAAAACACTACAAGGTCTAGGAAGGCAGAGCAAATTGCCAGAGCAGTTGCCTACACTCACACTTTCTGACTTCAGAATTCACAATACACATACACAAAGATGCATATAGACACAATGCCTGCATATACCACATAGGCACATATATCACAAAATACGCAAAAATATACTAGATGTGGGCACACAGATGTGTGCACATGCATACACACACCATATTATACACACACACATGCATGTACACAGACCATATGCACTCACAACACACTGACATACACATATGAATCTAAACATGCAGGCACATGCCACATATGCATGCACACAAACCACATATATAAACGTATCACAGTGCTAAATGCACCTACTAGCAAAATAATTATTTGAACATAGCAATTAAGAACAAATGTCCTTATATTCAGTTTTACTTTAATCCTATATTTATATTTCTGGCACTTTTTCCAATTTTTGAATCATAGAAACAAGCCCAAACAATGTTAAATCTATTTTAGAAATAATTAAGTGAGTTCTTAAGGACTTACATTATTCAAATAGTATTTTATACTTAAATCTGCTCTGATTAATGAATACATTTATTTACCTTGAGAATACAGTTATTGTAATTTTATAACTATAAAATTTTCTCTTTCTAAGCAGACAGTGAAATGTTTTATTACATTAAAATATTATGCTGTAGCCCTGGCTGGTGTAGCTCAGTGGATTAAGCACAGGCCTGCGAACCAGAGGATCGCAGTTCAATTCCCAGTCAGGGCACATGCCTGGGTTGCAAGCCAGTTCCCTGCAGGCCAACTCCCAGCAGGGAACACAGGAAAGGCAACCATACATTGATGTTTCTCTCCTTCTCTCCTTCCCCTCTAAAGATACATAAATAAATAAAATCTTCAAAAAAATATTATGCTGTGATCAAATTATAGCTGTATAATAAAAAACTTATGTTGTGTAAGCCATTGAATAGTATTAAATTTGAACAGAAAATCTTTGGCCAAAAGAATCCAACACTTGTAGAACATACCACAACAACTTTCTGAATTATCTACTTGTCTTTATGTCATTATACAGCAATTCTCTGCATTTTCCAGTATTTTTTCAATACAGCCTAAAATAGTGGTACTTTTCACACTTCTTCTTGTAGCATAGTAGAAAACAAAGCTGCATGTAGATTTTGCTACAATTTTCCCTGGATGCTGTGGAGTGGAAATTTGCTCAAGTGTTTGTCTGTATATGTGATCTAGTGGGTCAGCTAGCTTAAGAGAGTATAGAGTCTTGACAATTTGTATATAGGTTTCTACCCTAAATAATATAATTTACAAAGTATATATGGGGTTGAATCTTTTGTCAAATACCATTATTTCAATGAAAGGAGGTCCAAATTGAAATAAGAAGTCCAACATGATTGGCAAGATCCCAACAGTAAAACATTGAACATGACCCAGAGTTGCTGCTAAAAATCTAGTGTGGAGTTGGGATATGATCATGGGGAATGACAGGAAGGGGGTAGAAACAGGTCAGAGCTCTAATGCAGAGGTCATTTGACTATTAAATGTATCATGTCAAGTTTTTGTTTCCATATTTTAAGAAGGATGTGAACACATGAATGAAAATCTAGAAAATACTTACAAAGTTGTAGAAAGTGGACCTAACAAAATACCCTTCACAACAGCATGAAAGGAACTGGAGAGCAATATGCTAAGAGAAATAAGCCAGGCAATGCAAGATAAATATAATATAATCTCACCTATAAGTAAAACCTAATCAACAAAACTGGACATATAGCAAAATGTAACCAGAGACACTGAAATGAACAAACTGACAGTATCAGAAAGGTGGTGGGAGTGGGATAACAGGAAAAAGTAAGGGAAGAGTCATCAAAGAACAGGTAATAAAGGACCCACAGGCAAAGCTAAATGGTGGAAAGATTGAGGGTGGCAGGTGGGCGTAGGTGGGTGTGGGACAGTGGTGACAGGAAAATGGAGACAACTATAGTTGACAACAATAATAAACAAACAAATAAATAAATATTAAATAATAAATAAGATGGTGTTACTTTCCCTGAAGGCAGAAAGCAGAGGAGAACCTGGCTTCTGTATTCAGCTCTAGACAAGTTGATTCCTCTGTGCTTCCAGGGGATGAGGGGGCGGTGGAGACTAAGGAGACTCATGCACTGAAGGTGGAAGCACTGATTATGGGGAGATGGGCGACCCACACTGATGGGAATTCTCAGTGGGTCAGAATCCCCCACAGAGAACCTTAAATTCAATGTTAATTTTCTGGTAAGAATTAATTTGTAAGGCTCATACTGTACAAGTAGAACTCCATTACCTAAAAAAGGAGAAAGCAGAAGATCTCCTAAATTTAGTACAGGTTCTAGCATTGGATGGCCTGGAGCCACATCCCAGCTCTGCCTCTTACTAACTGAGGAAACTCAGGCAAGTCACTTCAACTCTCCGTGCCTGAGGAACTGGTTCATTGAAAAGATAAACAAAACTGACAAGACTTTAACCAGTCTCATGTAGAAAGGGAGAGGGGTCAAATAAACACAACCAGAAATGAAAGAGGAAAGATTTCAACAAATACCACAGAGATACAAAGTATTATAAGAAATTACTATGAAGAACTACATGCCAACAAATTTAAAAACCTGGATGAAATGGACAAATTTCTAGAAAAATATAATCTCCCAAAGTTGAATAAAGAAGAAGCAGAAATCCCAAACAGACAAATAACAGCTGACAAAATTGAAGCAGTAATCAAAAAACTTCTAGCACACAAAACACTGGACCAGAAGGTTTTGCAGGAGAATTTTACAAAACTTTTAAGGAAGAGCTAACCCCTATCCTTCACAGACTATTCCAAAATATCCAAGAGGAAATATCCCAAACTCTTTTTATGAAGCCAGCATCATCCAAAAGCAGATAAAGAAACAACAAAGAAAGAAAATTACAGGCCAATATAGCTGATGATCATAGATTCTAAACTCCTCAAAAAATATTGGCAGACCACATCCAGAAACACACTAAAAAGATTATACACTATAATCAAGTGGGACCCATTCAATGGATGCAAGAATGGTACATATTCACAAATCAAAAACATAACACATCACATAAACAAAGGGAAGGACAAAAATCACATCATCATATCAACAGATGCAGAAACAGCATTGCATAAGGTATAGCACCCATATATAACAAAAAAACACTCAGCAAAGTGGGTGTAGAGGGAGCATTCCCCAACATAATAAAGGCCACATATGAGAAACCAACAGCCAACATTATACTAAACAGGGACAAACTAAAAGCTGTTCCACTACAATCAGAAACAAGACAGACATGTTCACTTTCACCACATCTATTTAATATGCTATTGAAAGTCCTATCCACAGTGATCAGAAAAGAAAGAGAAATAAAAGACCTCCAAATGGAAATGAGGAAGTAAAACTGTCACTGCTTGCAGAATGATATGATACCGTACATAGAAAACCCTATAGCCTCCACCAAAAAACTACTTGACCTGATAAGTGAATATGTCAAAACAGCAGGTTGAAAGACAATGTTCAGAAATCAAAGGCATTTTTATATACCAACAATCAAAGATGAGAATCAGAAATCTGATTCTCAGGGGGAGGGAGGAATCTCATTTTCCACAGCAGCAAGAAAAATTAAGTACCTAGGAATAAACCTTACCCAGGATGTGAAATACCTCTACTCAGAAAACGACATTACACTGAAGAAAGAAATTAAGGAACACACAAATAAATGGAATCATATACTGTGTTCATGGATTGGAACAATTAACATTATCAAAATGTCCATACTACCCAAAGCAATTTATAGATTCAACATAACCCCTATTAAAATACCCAAGACATATTTCACAGATAGAGAACAAACATTTCAAAAATTTATATGGAAGCATAGCGAAACCCAAAGAGCTGCAGCAACTTTGAGTAAGAAGAATGAAGTAGGAAGAATCACAATACCTGAAATCAAACCATATTACAAGGCTGCAGTAATCAAAACAGTCTGGTGATGCTATAAGAACAGACACATAGACCAACAGAACAGAATAGAGAGCCTGAAAATAAATCCAAGTCTCTATGGTCAATTAATATTCAACAAAGGGGGCAGAAGCATAAAATGGAGTAAAAATAGCCTCTTTAACAAATGGTGTTGGGAGAGCTGGACAGCTATATGGAAAAAAAAATGAAACTCAATCACCAACTGACATATTACACAAAAATAAATTCAAGATGGACAAAAGACTTAAATATAAGTAATGACACCATAAAAGTCCTACAGGAGAACATAGAGAGGAAATCTCAAATATCTCACACAACAATATTTTCACTGATATGTCCCTTAGAGCAGGAGACATAAAGGAAAGAATAAAAAAATGGGATCTCATCAAAATAAAGAGCTTCTGCACAGCTAAAGAAAACAGCATTCAAACGAAGTCAACCAACCATATGGGAAAACATATTTGCAAATGGTACCACACACAAGGATTTCATCTCCGAAATATAGAAAGAACTCACACAACCCCACACCAGGAAGACAAACAACCAAAATAAAAAATGGGTAAAGGAGAGAGTTCTGGCCATGATAGAGGTGTAGAGAGAAACCCTTCACTTCCTCACACAACCAAAAGAAGGATAATAACCAATCTAAAATCAATAAATAACCAGAAGTGCCAGATAATCAAACTACATGGAACTCCAAGAAATTAAAGAAAAAGTCAACCAGAACAACCAGACCATAAAGAACCCACAGAAAGGCAGACTGTGTTGGTGGGGCCGGCTCAGAAAAGCTGTGGTGACTCGAATGACAATTAAAATAAAATTTAAAAATTTATTTATTTATTTATTTATTTATTTTTTAAATAAAAACTGCAATGAGGTGGCACACTGTGTAGGCAGACTGGCTGAAGGTGAAACAGATTGTGGACTACAGCAGTTCCTGCGGTGGGAAAACTTTCCAGTCTTACATGAGAGTTTGTTGGAAAGTAGACTAGAGCCAAGCAGAAAAACTGCATTGTTCCCTCTCTGGCCCCTCCCCCACAGGTAATGCTGTATTGCAGCAAAGAAGGTTGCCCTATCCTGGTGAATACCTAAGGCCCAGCACCCTTACAACTTAACAGGTTCACTGAGAAAAAGAAACATGGCCCAAATGAGAGAACAGAACAAAACTTCAGAAAGAGAGCTAAGCAATGAGGAGATAGCCAACCTAGATGATGGAAGATTTAAAGCCCTGGTAATCAAAATGCTCACAGAACTGACTGAGGTTGCACAAAAAATGAAAGATACCCGAAATGAAATATAGCTAAATATTTAGGGAACCAACAGTGATGGGAAGGAAATCAAGACTCAAAGCAATGATTTGGAAAAAAAAAAAGAGAAAGAAACATCCAACCAGAATAGAATGCAGAAACAAGAATTCAAAAAAGTAAAGAGAAAATTATGAACTTCTGGGACAGCCTGCAAGTTCCAATATCCCAATTATAGTGGTGTCAAAAGGAGAAGAACAACAGCAAGAAACTGAAAATTCATTTGAAGAAATAATGAAGGAAAACTTCCAGAATCTGGTGAAGGAAATAGACTTCCAG
This sequence comes from Sturnira hondurensis, assembly GCF_014824575.4. NCBI lineage: Eukaryota > Metazoa > Chordata > Mammalia > Chiroptera > Phyllostomidae > Sturnira > Sturnira hondurensis. Next base: position 657,473 of record NW_028096087.1, read on the forward strand.
GAAGTCCAAGAAACCCAGAGAGTCCCAAAGAAGTTGGACCAAAAAGGAACACACAAAGACGAATCATCATTAAGTTACCCAAAATTAAAGATGCTGAGAGCCATCCCACCTACTTTCAGGGACGGTAGCTTTTTATCCCATGGCTAGAGCTAAGTGAAAATGGTGACATGAGCCACTGAGACAGGACATTACCTCCTGGCAGAAGTGCAGCCCCTGCCTCCCTCAATTCCCTCTGCTTGACCCAGGCACATGACAGGTTAGCCAACGAAAGGTAAGATCCCTCAAAGGAAAAGGGGCAACCTAAGACAGGTACTGTCATAATAGTCCACCAGGGAATCACTTAGGGGTCTTCAGAGAAGGGGCAGAAAGACCTTTACTCCTTGGCTTGGTCATAGCCTGAGTCCTCAGTCTTTTTGCAAAAGTCTCCTAGTCTCTTGGCTGCTTTGCTCTTCCTGCCTGACTCAGCTTGGGAATGCCAAAGACCTTATACTGGATCGGATGGTTCCTAGGGGTGAATCTGGCCAGAGAAAGAATATACATTTTTTTCCTTTAAGACCTGTTTTGCCCTATTGCTATAAAACGGACACTAGAGCTAAAGCTAACCCTGACCAGAGACAGTCCCTGTGTTTTTTTAACTATTATTTGTAAATGATGTCAGTAGCATTTTGAGCACTGGTTGATGTGCTTTATGTATATAGGATGTATCTCTGTGCTGAAGCCAACAAAAATGCAGGGAAGAAAATTCAGGACATTTCTCCTTTGAGGGACAAGTCACCTTTCCTCCCCAAGCAAGTCACACATCGGGCATTTTTATTTCTCATTTACAATGACTGGGGAAGTTCTGCTGGTGGAGTTCCCTGCCCCCACCATAAACATAAAAAGAGAATCTGAAAAACAGCAAGAGGAAAGGAGACAGGTACCTACAAAGGAATTCCCATTAGACCATCAGCTGATTTCTCAAAACAAACCTTGCCGGCAAGGAAGGGCTCGAAAGAAGTATTTGAAGTCATGAAAGGCAAACACCTACATCCAAGATTACTCCATCCAGCAAAGCTTTCATTTAGAATGGAAGGGCAGATAAAGCGCTTCCCAGATAAGATCAGGTTAAAAGAGTTCACCATCACCAAGCCCTTGTTATATGAAATGTTAAAGGTACTTATCTAAGAAAAAGATAAAAAACATTAACACTAAAATGACAACAAACTCACAATTATCAACAAATGAACCTAAAATAAAGGAAAAACAATGAAAACAAAAACTAAACAAACAACTAGAACAGGAACAGAATCATAGAAATGGACATCACAAGGAGGGATTTCAGAGGGGAGGGTGAAGGGAGAAATAGGGGAGAAACAGTACAGGGAAAAAGAAGCATAATTAGTAGGCATAAAATAGACAGGGGGGATTTAAAAAATCGTATAGGAACCAGAGAAATCAATGAACTTATATGTATAACCCATGGACATGAACTAAGGGTGGGGGGAATGCTGGAGAATTGGACGGTGCAAGGCAGAGGAAGGATAAAGGGGGGAAATTGGAAAAACTGTAATAGCATAATCAATAAAAAATACTTTTAAAAAATGGGCAAAGGACCTGAACAGACACATCTTGAAGGATAACAGAGGGCCCAGAGACATTTGAAAAGATGCTCAGCATCACTAACGATCAGAAAGATGCAAATTTAAACCACAATGAGGTACTCATTCATAACACTGAGAATGGTCATCATAAACAAATCAATAAACAATTGTTGCAGAAATTGTGGAGAAAAGGGAACCCTAGTGTACTATTGGTAGGAATGTAGAATGGTAAAGTCACTCTGGAAAACAGTATGGAACTTCCTCAGAAACTAAAAATGGAACTGCCTTTTGACCTTGCAATTCCACTGCTGGCATTGTACCCTAAGAATCCCAAAACACCAATTCAAAAGAATCTATGTACCCCAATATTCATAGCAGCACAATTTACAATAGGCAAGTACTGGAAGCAACATAAGTGCCCATCATTAAATGAGTGGATCGAACAAGCAAAATATAACCAGTGACATTGAAATAAAGAACAAACTGACAGTAACCACAGGGGAGGTGTGAGTGGGTAATGGGGGAAAATGGTGAAATGGTATTCAGGATCACCTATAAAGGACACATGGACAAAACCAAAGAGGGGTAGGGAATCAAGAGTGGGAAGTGGGGATGGCTAGGTCAGGGTGGGGAGCACTGTGAGGGTAGAGACACCTGTATTTAAACAACTATAAAAAAGTTAAAAAAAATTTTAAACTATGGTATCTTTACACAACGAAATGCTACGCAGCAGAAAGAATGTAGGAGCTACTGCCCTTCATGGCAGCATGAATGGAATTGGAAAGCATTGTGCTAAGTGAAATAAGGCAAGCAGTGAAAGACAAACACCATATGGTCTCACCTGTAGTGGAACCCTATCAACAAAACAAATAAGCAAGAAAAATACAACCAGAGACATTGAAATAAAGAATAAACTGACAGTATCCAAAGGGGAGAAGGGAGTGGGATAATAAGTAATAGCAGGGAAAGGATCATCAAGGAACATGTATGAAGGACACATGAAAAAAGCCAAAGGGTGTGGGTTCAACAGTGGGAGGCAGGGATGGGTAGGGCAGGGGGCCATGGTGGGGTTAAAATGGAGACAACTATACTTGAACAAAAAGAATAAATAAAAGGAAATTGAAATAGAGAAAAATATACAGGGTACCAACAGTGAAGGAAAGGAAACTGGGAGTCAAATCCACAATTTGGAGCAGAAGGAAGACAGAAACATGCAACTAGAGCAGAATGAAATAACAAGAACTCAGAAAAATGAGGAGAAGCTTAGGAACCTCCAGGACAACATTAAATGTTCCAACTTCTGAATCATAGGGGTGGCAGAAGGAGAAGAGGAAGAGCAAGAAATTGAAAACTGTAATTGAACAACAATAAAATAATTTAAATTTTAAAAAAAGAAAGAAAAGAAAACATAATGAAGGAGAACTTTCCCAATCTGGCAAAGGAAATAGACTTCCAGGAAGTCAAGGAAGCTCTGAGAGTCCCAAAGAAGTTGGACCCAAGGAAACACACAGAAAGCCACATCATAATTACATTATCCAAGATTAAAGATGAGGAGAAAATCTTAAAAGTATCAAGAGAAAAGGAGACAGTTACCTACAAATGAGTTCCCATAAGACTATCAGCTGATCTCTCTGAAGAACCCTTACAGGCAAGAAGGGGCTAGAAAGAAGTATTCCAAGTCATGAAAAGCAAGGACCTACATCCAAGATTATTCTATACAGCAAAGCTATCATATAGAATGAAAGAGCAGATAAAATGTTTTCCAAATAAGGTCAAGTTAAAGAAGTTCATCATCACTAAGCTCTTATTATATGAAATGTTAAAGGGATTTATCTAAGACGAAGAAGTTGATCAAAACTATCAACAATAAAATGACAATAAACACAACTCTCAACAACTGACCCTAAAAAAAAAAAAAAAAAACTAAGCAAACAACTACAACAGGAACAGAATCACAGAAATGGAGATCACTTGGAGGGTTATCAGTGAGTGGGTGGTGGGGAGGAGAATAGGCAAAAAGGTACAGGAAATAAGTACCATAAATAGTAGGTACAAAATAAATGGAGGTTAAGAATAGTATAGGAGATGGAGAAGCCAAAGATCTTCTATGTATGACCCATGGACATGAACTAAGGTGGGGAATGCTGGTGGGAGGGGAGGTACAGGGCAAAAGGTAATAAAAAGGAGGGGGAAAATGGGACAACTCTAATATCATAATCAATAAAGTACATTTTTTAAAAACTGTCAGTAAGCAGAGGGGAGAGGGAAGGGAGAAAATGGGGGAATAAAAGGGAAGGGTCATCAAGGAACTTGTATAAGGGACCCATGGACAAAACCGAAGGGGGAAACAATTAAGAGTGGGTGATGGGGTAAGTGGAGCAGGGGATTTACTGTAGTTGAACAATAAAACATGATATTAAAATCTTTATGTCATTTCATGCAGGTGAAAGTAAAATACAATAAAATTTCATCACAAAAAATAAAAGAATTGTCCATTAGTGTGGCAATGAGTGTATGCCAAGAGACAAGAAGATTTAATTTACACCTTTGGAATATTATGAAGCATCATACAGTTCTTGCCTTGAAGATTTACTATGGTAGTATATAAATGTTTTGAAATAGTTGGTTCCCAAATATCAGTCAGCACAAGGATAATTTAAATAAAGAAATTCACCACTACTTGGCTTTACCAGTTTCTACTTTGACACGAAGAGAAGTGGAAAGGGGGAAAATTCAGCCCACACCAGCTCGAAAGAAAGCCTCCCCACTTCTATTGACAGGCTACCTTACCAATTATTAACAAAAAAAGAAGCCTTTTTTCATGTCCTAATTATGTCCACAGTTGAAGTGCAAGCTGACTACTACTAAGTATTTAATGCTGTATCTCAGGAACATTCATTATAAGTTAATACAGACAGACCAGCCTCCTGTTTCATCTTTAAGGTTTAAATGTCAAAAACGTGGAGACATAATTGCTTAACCTTAAAATTATTGTATGACTTCATCACTCTGGTTCAGGGGAAGTCAAACCAATGAGTTAAGCTTGAGACACTGTTTCTGGGTTGGAGGAACACAGGGTGCAGAAGGATGTGGGAAGGCAGTGAAGTAGAGGTCTGCGACTATGTACTTAAAAGCACCCTTGACTCGTTTCATTACACTATAGCAAGGAGCTCACATACTGAGAAGCTCTGTATAATATATAACTTGGATAGGAAGAATAAAGAATTTCCTTGTGCTTGTGGAATGAGGTACAAGCAATCAAAAATGCTCTAAATGAAAGTAAACTCATCTAAACTTTTTCCATAAAGAATTTTCTGATAGAACAGAGATTATAATATTAAAATAGCAACCCCTTAGATTCAAATTTAAATCAACTATTTCTGACTTCTTAGACCTAAAGAACAATTTACTAGCACCAGAAATTTTCAGAACAAAATGGACATTTATCCTATATTTTAAATGCACATAAAGAGAAAGCATATTCTCCCTTGCAGATTAAAGATGGTCTGATTAATTCCACATATTTTCAGAAACCCCTAACTTATAGATGTTTCAGAATTCTAAAGATCAGATTCACATACTTCTGCATACACTCTTCTCAAATGACCAAATTCCATAGTATCTTATTACTCATAAAAGATACTTTTTCAGGGAAGATAGCATCGAGATAGGTGGGAGTGAAGTCCACTTCCCCCCGTGCACAGGTGGAACACCTAGCCCATCTTCTGAAGAACAGACTGAACATCCAACAGTATCCCAGCATACATGAAGGGCAAAATTGTAGAGGACATTGAAAAATCAGATGGTAAGGAGAATGATTTGGGACGATAAGTTCCGTGGGACCAGCGCGGGGACCAAGGCAGCTGCAGCCCCAGGCCTGGCTCCTTCCAGGCCTGCCACAGGATTCTTGGGAGAAAGCCAAGTCAATGTCTTCCTCCCCTGCCAGACAGGGATGTTTGAGCAGCACCATGTTGGACCTGGATGCTTGAAGTCACTGGGAGGAATAAGGGTGAAGTGGCAAACACACAGGGGCAGTGTACACTGCTGAGACTGTGGGTGCTGGCTGGGTCATTAACAGAGAAATTGGGGATCTGGGAGATGCCTGGGGAAAGAAGAGCTGTGCTGTGATGGACCCTGACCTGGATAGTCTCAAGTCTGGGTGGAAAGTTGGGCTGTGTGAGAGGCCAACCTTTTGTTTGGAACCACAGGCTTGAACATGATAAATTTTTTAAAGGCTCTCAGTGGCTATTTAGGGAATTCGCCTGCAGCAGAATTATCCAGCAGCAGCTGCCCCCGCCTCTTCTAGCTATCCCCCTGGGGCCTCCACATCCATTGCCACAGGCCCACCCCTTCCTCCCCCAAGCTGTAGAAGTGGAGGGCGCTGGCACCCATGGCTCACGTGGCGCATGCCCAACCCAGCCATCACAGCAGTGGAGGCCAGAACACAAATGCCTGAAACCACTGCCTGCGCATCTGCGCACACCACTCCCACAGCAGTGAAGACCATATGCCCATGCATGCAGCTCAGGCTATGCCAGGTATCCACCCCTACTGCCCCTGCCACAGAAGCAGAGAAGACTGCACAGACATGCCTGACACCCCAGAGGAACCCATATCTGCTGCCACAGCCACTGTGGCTCTCCTACCCTGCAGGTCAGACTGGCTCGCTAAGAGGAAGGAGGAGGTGGCCCCCCACAGAGGAGAGCAGCAGGGCTCAGTAAGTCAACAGTCCCCAGAGAGACTTAACTCACTGGGGGAGCTAAACTACCCTGAAAAGGCTTTGAGAGTCTCTAACACCTAGGACAGCAGATAAATGCAGATTAAAAGCAGATAAATAAAGCGAAAATGGGGTGTGTGAGTTTCACCTAATTGGTGCACCTCAAGGACAGCACAGCTGGTGGACTGAAAGCACAAGCGTGGCACAGAAGAGCACTTGGGGCCCAGCAGCGAAATGAAGAACTGGATTGGAGCCTGGGCAGCTGTGAAGAATGTAGCTCGTACCTGGTCCCCACCCAAGCAAAATCACAGGAAGGGAGAAAAGTGAAAGCCAACCCCCCTTAGCCTGCTGCGGCAGGGAAGATGAGCAGAACTGGCTTGCCAGTTTAAAGCCAGCAGGAGACTTTTTTATTCTTTCTTTATTTTTTTCTCTCTCTTTTTTTTCCTTTTCCCCCCACAAGTAAAACAATAAAACCTGGAGCTGTGAAAGGACCAGAGTCAGACCCCAAGAGGTATCAACCCAACAAATGAGAAACTGAGACAAGTTTCACTTTGCTACTCAAGAGAGCTTGCAAGCTATTGTTAATTTGTATTATTTTTTCACTATTTGTACTTCTTTTATTTTATTAGTATTTTTTATTTCCCTTCTTTCTGTTTAATTTTCTTCATTTTATTTGTTTAATGTGTTGTTTGACCGGTTTTCCTTGTTCTCTCATAGTATATTTTTAATTTTTCTTCTTTCACTTCACTTCTGTTCCAATAATGCACTACTTTAGGTCCTGTACTTCCTATTCTTATTATTTAGATCACATAGGTTCTGTCATATGATTGTTGCTCCATTACTATTGTAAATAATTGTGGTTCCATACAATTGTAAATACTATACAGCACCACTTTCAGATCTTAGCTCACTTCACTGCTTCTGGAACTTTATTACTGTTGGGGTTAACTCTACTCCCTTGCACACTACACCTGTTTTCTATCCTTTACTCTCACTATATATCACAATCTGACCCCCAAAAAGCTCCCTATTTCCTGGATCCAACTCACAATCCTTCCCACTAACAAGAGTTTTATCTTTTTCACACTTTCTAAAACATGGCTATTTGGGCAAATTATCACAGTTACCACTGTACATATCCAAAGGATTTCCTATCTCTTCTTTATGGGTTGATACTTTAAGTTTCATAGAACACACTCCCACTATCTTAATCTATTTCGCCTTCCCCTTCAAACTGATCACATAAAAGTATAGGTGGGAGCTCTGAACACAGGTATACCTGCTGGAAAAGAGAACCCAGTACCAAAGGAACCATAAACAAATAATAACAGAAGGAGGTGAAGGAGTAAGTGGAAGTCACCCTAACCTCGACTGAGGAGCAAAATGAAAATACAACTAAATGGTGGAGAAATTACTCAGAACAAATAACTGAACAAAAGCAAGAGACAAACCTCAAAACCCTGGACAGACAGAAGAACCAGCTTCAATGCAACCTGACCACACAACCGCAAAATGGCATAAAAGATGTGGTGGGTGGAGTGATCCTCATTTAACCAGTTGGAGGGCAGAACCTATCAAAGAAAGACCAAACAACAATAAAAACACAAAAACATACAGAGAGCCAACATAATCAGCCCAAGAACAAGTTCTGGAGATCAAGAAGAATGAACTACTGAATTTCACAGGTCTCCTACCATAAAACTTAACACCATAACTCCAGGGAGTCAGAACAGACCAATATAAGAAGCAGAGGCTAACAAGAAGAGTCTCACAGACAACAGGAAGACAAAGAATCACACCCCAAATGAAAGAAAATGAGGAAGTCTCAGAGAGATGCTAAATGAAATAGAGGCAAGCCAACTATCACATATTGAGTTCAAAACAATGGTCATAAAAAAGCTCAATTAGCTCACAGAGAATTACCAAAAACTACACAGGAAAACTATAATGAAATCACTGCAAAATATCTCAGCATAAAAAATAGAAACTATCAACAAGGGCCAAGAGGAAATAAAGAATACAACTTCTGAATTGAAGAACACGGTGGAAGGAATCAAAACCAGGCTAGATGAAGCAGAGGATTGGATCAGTGAGATGGAGGACAAGGTGAAACACACACACACACACACACACACACACACACACACACACACGCACAGAACAAGCAAGGGACTGAAAAGACACTGAGAAAGAAAGAAGAAGTGTTAAGGGAAATGTAGGACAAGATGAAATGTAATGATATCCATATAATAGGGATATAAGAAGGAGAAGAAGAGCAAGGGATAGAAAACCTGTTTGAAAAAGTAATGATGGAAAACTTCCCTAATTTGATGAGACAAAAAAGTCACACAAATCCAGAAAGCACAGAGTCCAAATGAAGAGGAACCAAAACAGGCCTACTTCAAAACACATCATAATAAAAATGGCAAAATTCCAAGACAAAGACAGATTCTTAAAAGCAGCAACAGAGAAACAGGAAGTAACATACAAGGGAGTCCCAATAAGGCTAGCAGCTGACTTCTCAAGAAAAACCCTCAAAGTCAAAAGGGATTGACAAGGAATATTCCAGGTAATGAAAATGAAGAGCCATAAACTGAGAATACTCTATCAAGCAAGGCTCTCAATTAAAATGGAAGGCCAAATAAGGAGTTTCCCACACAAGATATGCCTCAAAAATATACCTTCTTCAAACCAGCTCTGCAACAGATGCTAAAGAAACTGCTTTAAGAAAAGAAAAAAGAAAAAGAGTGAGAGAGGGAGGAACAAAGGTATGAAAAAATGGAAATGTATAACTACCTATAAATAATAACCTCAAATGTAAAGGAATTAAATTCTCAAATCAAAAGACATAGAGTAGCCGAATAGATAAGAAGAAATCATGATCCTCATGTATGCTCCCTACATAAACCTTCTCAAAACAAAAGAACTACACAGACTGAAAGTGAAGGGCTATAAAGAAATATTCCAAGCAAATAGACAGGGAAAAAAGCAGTGGGAGCAACACTTTATCAAATAAAATAGATTTCAAAACGAGGACCATAAAAAGAGACCCAGAGACACTTTATAATGCTCAAAGAGAAGAAGCCATCAAGAAGACATAAACATTGTAAATATATAAGCACCCAACATACAAGCACTCAAATACGTAAAGAAAATCTTGGAAGACTTCAAGAAAGATATGGACAGCAACATAATCAAAGAGGATTTTAACACCCCACTGCAAAAAAATGGACAGATATTCCAAACAAAATATCAGCAGAGATATCATAGCATTGAAGAATGGCCTAGATCAAATGGGTTTAACTGATATATGTAGAACCCTTAATCCCCAAAAAGCAAAACACACATTCTTTTCAAATGCACATGGAATATTTTCAAAGACAGACCACATGATAGCACAAAAAACAAGCCTCAGCAAATTTAAGAAAACTGAAATCATATCAAGCATTATCTCTGACCACAAGAGACTGAAACTAAAAATCACCTTCAAGGAAATAACTCAAAAACAGAGACACATGAAAAGGTGCTCAATATCATTAGCTATCAGGGAGATGCAAATTAAAACCACAATGAGATACCACTTTACACCAGTCAGAATGGCCATCATAAACAAAGTAACAAACAGCAAATGTTGGACAGGTTGTGGGGAAAAGGGGACCCTAGTCCACTGTTGGTGGGATTGTAGACTGGTACAACCATTATGGAAAACAGTATGGAATTTTCTCTGAAAACTAAAATTGGACTTGCCTTTTGACCCAGCAATTCCACTGCTAGGATTATATCCTAAGAACCTTGAAACACCAATCCAAAAGAACCTATGCACCCTAATGTTTATAGCAGCACAATTTACAATAGTCAAGTGTTGGACGCAACCTACGTGCCCATCAGTAAGTGAATGGATCCAAAAACTATGGTATATTTACATAATGGAATTCTATACAGCAGAAAGAAAGAAGGAGCTTCTTTGCAACATCATGGATGGAACTTGAAAGCATTATGCTGAGTGAAATAAGCCAGGTAGTGAAAGACAAATACCATATGATCTCACCTTTAACAGGAAGCTAAACAACATAACAATAAGCAAGCAAAGTATAACCAAAGACACTGAAGTAGAGAACAGGCAGACAGTGACCAGAGGGGAAAGGGGAGGGAATTTCAGGGGAAAGGGGGAAGGATTCACAGGAACAAGTATAAAGGACACATGGAGAAAAAGTAAGGGGGGGTGGAAATGGGAGGGAGGTGGGGAGCACTGGGGGTGGGATGGGAAGGGAGTAAAAGACAGTAAACTGTACTTGAACAGTAATTAAATAAAAATATTTTAAAATGCAGGTGGACAACATAAGGGCAGAAGTTAAGAAGAAACTGAAGGCTATGAGAGGGGAGTCAGGAGAAAGCAGTCACAGAAAAACAGGAACAGGCAATTTCCAGAAGGATTAGTAATCACTCATGAGCGGCACCTCAAGGAGGTCAATCGAGAGACCTACACATGTCTTCACCTCGAGCACAAGGCCAGCCTCAACTTACTCTGCTTGCAACAGAAAGCCAGATTAATGTTTGAAAAGAAAAGACTGGTAACCACTGGCTGCCTAAATTCAGCTTCCACTCAGTTTATGTAATAATTTATTGAGCATTCACAAGGAGGGCATTCTGTTAGAAGGTGCTCACTCTAAAGTGTGTCATGACCTTCTCATCTTCTGCAAATATCCTAAGGTGGAATATTCATTCATGTTCATTAAAATCATTTTTCTATATTGTATACTTTAGAAGTTTAAAAATATGTTTCAGGGTTACAGAGAAAGAAGTCTACTGTGTGTATAAATATTACATGTTTTTTAAATGTTTAAATTGGATCCCACTCTCTTTCTTCATAGCAGCACAATTGCAAGCCTACAAATGAAGCCCTGGCTGGCATAGCTCAGTGGATTGAGCGAGGGCCTGCGAACCAGACGATCGCGGTTCAATTCCCAGTCAGGGCACATGCCTGGGTTGCAAACCGGTTCCTTGCAGGCTAACTACCAGGAGGGGATGCACAAAAAGGCAACCATACATTGATGTTTCTCTCCCTCTCTCCTTCCCCTCTAAAAATAAATAAATAAATAAAATCTTTAAAAAAAAATGAAAGCAGTGCAGACACACTCAAGGTAGTGGAAATCACATTGGATTCATCAAGAGAACCTAACTTGAAGTTTTCCCCCTCTCATTTGTAGTTCAAGGTTTCTTTATATTCCTTTTCCAGGGAAGGTTTTAAAAAATTTCCCAGAGTTTAAAATGTCAGCATTTGATTGATTAGTCACTTTCCCAGCTTAACTACGAAGTTGATTTGAATGGTTCATCCATTAACACAGTAAGATACATGTTAAAGATTACAAATTGTTTAACAAGTTTTGACATACAATTCCCCTGGTGGTCCTGAAATTTCTAAGAAGCAGATGGAAGAAGTAGAGCTTTATAGATTCCTCTTCCTAGCTACACAAAGCTGCAAAGACCTAAAGTAGGTATGAGTGCCAACAGGGAAAGTCAGACAATAAGAAGACATAATTGCCTCTTTTAGTGCAATTAACTTGTGTGCAAAAGACCATTCAGCCTATATGTTACCAGGAATGTGCTGATTATTTTTGCTAATTACGTGCAAAACATTCATTATCACCTATAAGTGGATCCAGACCCCTCAGGTTTTAATGACAAATTATTTACTGTGTATTCCTTCTGAATGTATTTGTAGTCAGTTCCTGGTATTATCTGAAAAATAAATGGTTTAGAAGTCCTATTGTCCCCCAAGCCACTGATTAAAATGAAAAGTAGGCATGCAGAGCTATATCAGCTTTCCTTCCCCATTCTATTCAAGGCAGTGGTTCCTGAAAGTCTCCAACTCCAATCACAGATTTATAAGCCAGAAACCTGCTGAAACATGAGCAGCTGAGTTTTCATTGGGTACCAGGTGCATATTTTTACCAGTAATGATTCATTCACTAAGCCTCGGGAAGAGGACAAACTGTCAACACCTGAAAGAAGAAAAGGACCTTGTACCTAACACACACCTGCACCCTCCAGCCTTACCTTTCCAAAGGTTGCAGTGACATTTTGTAATCTGCTCCAAATTTCAGGTAATTGAGTTTTATTCCTAGTCTTCACCCATAATTTGGAATCTAATGAATCACAAAAAAAAATTAATTTCAACTTTATGATCCTTCCATTTAAGGAGCACACCCAATAGCAATGATGCACACATTTTCATTCTAAATGTGTGGTACATTGAAAAGACCAGGGTCCACACATGTAATTTTGCCTTGGCCCTACATTGCCTGGAGTCATTCTCTATCTTGATTATTCCTAACAGGCAAGACACCAGTCTTCCTCTTCTACTCTCTTCCCACCGACATTTGCTCACCATTGTGGCAGTCAAGGCTTAGAGAGTAAAAAGATTGACTTTGGGCCCATTCTGACATGCATCCTGAGTCAATAACCCACAGATAGTCTTCACTCACTCCTGTTTCCACCATTCAAACTCCAGTTTTTGAAAGTCTTCAAAAAAAAACAGTACTGATAAAAAAAAAAAAGTTACACCTACCCTGGCTGGTGTAGCTCAGTGGATTGAGCGCGGGCCTGCGAACCAGAGGATCGCAGTTCGATTCCCAGTCAGGGCACATGCCTGGGTTGCAGGCCAGTTCCCTGCAGGCCAACTCCCAGCAGGGGACTGGGACACAGGAAAGGCAACCATACATTGATGTTTCTCTCCCTCTCCTTCCCCTCTAAAGATAAATAAATAAAATTTTTTTAAAAAAGTTACACCTAAGAGGGAGATGATACCACCATTTCCACACTCTTGGAAGCCGATATGGAAGTATCCTCAAGTGCATGGCTCCCTGGACAAACCATATTCTTCAAGCCCTAACTGGCCCAATTTGGGCCAGAGCCTGAATAATGCACAAGAGAACCCAGTTACACTTTAAGCATGTGCTTTAACCTACATCACATAAAACACTACACTGGTCTTTCTTTTTTTTTTTTTCTTTGCAAAAATCCAGGCTCTGATGGTCAAAAAAATCTGTATGTTTTGTTATTTCTAAAGCTTCCTTTATAGTAGTTTCATATTTGTTTTGGCTCTTTGCAGGTCTGTGGGCCTTTATGCTGCAATACTTGGTATATTTCTATAGTAGTTCCATAACACATTCAAATAGTACTTCTTGATCACATATAAAGTAGAAAGGATTTTTCCATTCTTGCATAATTTACTTTTTCCACCTCTTTCCATTTAAAACAGTATTTGGAGGAGCAAGAGACAGAGGAAAACAGGTACAAAGGGGAAAAAATAAAAAAAATAACTGTCAATAATAACCTTAAATATTAATGTATTAAATGCTTCAATCAAAAGACATTGGGTAGCTGAATCAATAAGATATCATGACCCACACATATGCTGCCTACAAGAGACCCACATGAGAACAAAAGTCCTACAAACTGACAGTGAAGGGTTGCTAAAAACTATTCCAAGCAAATGGACAGGGGAAAAAAGACTGTGGTAGCCATTCTCATATCAGACAAAATAGACTTTAAAAACAAGCTATAAGAAAAGACACAGATGGAAACTTCATAATACTCAGGGGAAAATCTATCAAGAAGACATAAACATTGTAAATGTATATGCACCCAACATACAAGCACCCAAACACATAAAGAAAATCTTGGAGGACATCAAGAGAGATATTGACAGCAACACAATTATACAAGGGGATTTTAACACCCCAATATCAAAAATGAATAGATCTTCCAAACAAAATATCAGCAAAAAATATTGCAGCATTGAAGAATGGCCTAGATCAAATAGACTTAACTCATATATATATAGAAACTTTCATCCCAAAGAAGCAAAATACACATTCTTTTCAAACACACATAGAACATTTTCAAAAACAGACCACATGATAGGACAAAAAGCAAGACTCAGCAAGTCTGAGAAAATTGAAATCATATCAAGCATTTTCTCTGACCACAAGAGACTAAAACTAGAAATCAATTTCAAGGAAAAAACTTAAAAACAGTCAAACACATGGAGATTGAATAGCATTATATTAAAAAATGAATGAGTCAATAATGAGATCAAGGAGGAGACCAAAAAGTTTCTGGAAACAGATGAAAATGAACTCAAAACTATCCAAAACTTATGGGACACAGCAAAGGCAGTCCTGAGAGGGAAGTTCATAGCAGTACAGGTATACCTAAAAAAATAATAAAAACATTTCAAATAAACAACCTAATCCTATGCCTACAAAAACTCAAAGAAAGACAACAAAAACAGCCCAGAGCAAGACAGAGGAAGGAAATAATAAAGATCAGAGCAGAATAAAACAACACAGAGACTAAAAGTACAATTCTAACAATCAATAAATCCAGGAGCTGGTTCTCTGAAAAGATAAACAAAATTAACAAGCATTTAAGTAGACTCCTCACGAAAAAAAGAAAGAGAGAACCCAAATAAAAACAATCAGAAAGGAAAGAGGGGAGATTACAACTGATAGCACAGAAATACAAAAGGCTGTAAACAACTATATGCCAAGAAATTTTAAAACCTAGGGGAAGTGGACAAATTTATATAAAAATATAATCTTCCAAAACTGAATGAAGAAGCAGAAAGCTTAAACAGAAAAATAACATCTGAGAAAGTTGAAACAGTAATCAAAATACTCCCAAAACACAAAACCCTTGGATCAAACAGCTCCACAGAAGAATTCTACAAAGCATTTTTGTATACCAACAATAAAATATCCAAAACAGAAATCATGGGCAAAATATCACTGAATATACCAAAAATAAGATTAAAATACCTAGAAATAAACTTATCCATGGAGTTGAAAGACCTGTACTCAGAAAACTATGCAACACTGAAGAAAGAAGTTAGGTAAGACACGAACAAATGGAAACATATACCATGTTAAGAAAGAGCTATATCTCTTAAGAAAGAGCCAACCCCTATCCTTCACAGACTATTCCCAAGAAAATGAAACATTCCCAAACTCTTTTTATGAAGCCAGCATCATCCTGACCCCCAAACCAGATAAAGACACAACACGGAAAGAAAACTTCAGGTCAATATCACTGATTAACATAGATACTAAAATCTTCAACAAAATAGTAGCAAACCACATCCAGCAATATATTTAAAATATCAAATACTGTGACCAAGTGGGAGTCATCCCATGGATGTAAGGATAGTACAATATTTGCAAATCAATAAACATAATACACAGCATAAACAAAAGCAAAGGCAAAAATCACATGATCAAATCAACAGATATGGAGAGCATTTGATAAGGTATTGTGCCCATTTATGATTAAAACACCTAGCAAAGTGGGATAGATGGACCATTCCTCAACCTAAAAAGGCCATATAAGAGAAACCTACAGCCAACATTATAATCAATGGGCAAAAAGTAAAAATGTTTTCATTAAGATCAGGAACAAGACAAGGTTGTCCACTTTCACCAATTCTATTTAACATAGTACTGGAAGTCCCAACCACAGCATCAGACAAGAAAAGGAAATAAAAGTCATCCAAATTAGAGAGGAAGAAGCAAAACTGCCATTGTTTGCAGGTGACATGATAGTGTAACTAGAAAATCCTATAGACTCCACTAAAAAACTGCTCAACCTAATACATGAATTTGAAAAAAACAGCAGGATACAAAATCAATATTCAGAAATCTAAGGCATTTTTGTATACCAGCAATAAAATATCCAAAACAGAAATCATGGGCAAAATCTCATTGAATATACCAAAAATAAGATTAAAATGCCTAGAAATAAACTTATCCATGGAGTTGAAAGACCTGTACTCAGAAAACTATGCAACACTGAAGAAAGAAGTTAGGGAAGACACGAACAAATGGAAACATATACCATGTTCATGGATAGAAAGAATTAATATCATCAAAATGTACATACTACCCAAGGAAATTTACAGATTCAACATAATAACTATTAAAGTACCAATGGCATATTTCACAGATATGGAACAAACAATTCAAAAACTAGCATGGAACCATAAAGGACCCTAAATACCTGCAGCAATTTTGAGAAAGAAGAGCAAAGTAGAAGGGATCAAGTACTTGATATCAAACTGTATTACCAGGCCACTGTAATCAAAACAGTCTGGTACTGGCATAAGAACAGACACATAGACCAATGGAACAGAATAGAGAGCCCAGAAATAAGCTCAAGTCTCTGTGGTAAATTAATATTTGACAAAGGAGGCAGCAGCATGAAGTGGAGGAAAAATAGTCTCTTCAACAAATGATGTAGGGAGAGTGGGACAGCTACATGCAAAAAAATGAAATTTGATCACCAACTTACACCATACACAAAAATAAATTCAAGGTGAACAAAAGTTATAAATATGGGCCTTGACACCATCAAAGTCCCTCAAAAGAGTATAAACAGGAAAATCTCAGATATTCCATGCAGCAATATTTTCACTGACATGTCCCATAGAGCAAGGGATGTAAAGGAAAGAATAAACAAATGGGATTTCCTCAGAATAAAAAGCTTCTGCATGGCTAAAGAAAACAGCATTAAAATGAAAAGAGAACCAACCCTATGGGAAAACATATTTGCCAAGGATACCTCAGACAAGGATTTGATCTCCAAACTATATAAAGAACATACATGACTTCACTCCAGAATGACAAAAAAAAAACACAACAATTTGAAAATGGGCATAGGATTTGAACAAATACTTCTCTAAGAAGGACCCACAAAGAGTCTGGAGACTTATGAAAAGATGCTAAGCATCGCTAGCCATCAGAGAGATGCAAATTAAAACCACAATGAAATATCACTTCCCACCAGTGAGAATGGCTATCATAATCAAATCAACAAACAAGTGTTGGGGAGGTTGTTGAGGAAACAAAATCCTGGTGCACTGTTGGGAGTATTGCTGACTGGTGCAACCTCTATG
Organism: Sturnira hondurensis; assembly: GCF_014824575.4. Classification (NCBI taxonomy): domain Eukaryota; kingdom Metazoa; phylum Chordata; class Mammalia; order Chiroptera; family Phyllostomidae; genus Sturnira; species Sturnira hondurensis. The sequence continues at coordinate 674,721 of NW_028096087.1, forward strand.
GAAAACAGTATGGAATTTCCTCAGAAAGCTAAAAATGAATCTGCCTTTTGACTCAGCAGCTCTACTGCTGGGATTATATCCTAAGAAACCTGAAACACCAGTCTAAAAGAACCTATGCACCTCAATATTCATAGCAGCAAAATTTACAATAGCCAAGTGCTGGGAGCAACCCAAGTGCCCTTCAGTAAATGAATGGAATAAAAAACAATGGTACATTCAAATGAATGGAATTCTATGCAGCAGAAAGAAAGAAGGAGCTCCTGCTCTTTGTGACAGCATGGATGGAACTGGAAAGCATTATGGTAACTGAAATAAGCCATGCAGTGAAAGATAAATATCATATGATCTCACCTTTAACTGGAACCTAATCAACAAAACAAGCAAGCAAAATATAACCAGAGACATTGAAATTGATAACAAAATGACAGTAACCAGAAGGGAGAGGGGAGGGTATAACAGGGAAAATGTTGAAGAGTTTACAGGAACAACTATAAAGGATGCATGGACAATAACAAGGGGAGGCTGGAAACAGGGGAGGGAGGTGGGGAAGGCTGGAGTGGTGGGGGGAGCAGAAAACTGTACTTGAACAACAATAAAAATCAAAAGTGAAAAAAAAAGAATTTAAGTGAATAAAGAAGTTTAAAATCTCAAAATATTGATATTGTAAAGATTTTTCTCTGTGTACAGATACAAACATTATCTTTCTCTTTTTGGTTTAGACAACAGCAACCATGTTATACATAGTCTTTTATAATATTTTTGCACATACGTAATTCATTCACTGACAAAGAATTTATTAAGCAGCTACTATAGTCTAGGTACTGTTAACATCAGGAATGCAGTGAAGAGCAAGATAAACAAGGTTTCTCTCTTCAGACTGCTTGAAAAATGGATAACAAAGACATATGCATAAGTATAAGATATATTTTCAGAAGTGTTTAAAAACACGCCAGAGAATACATATAATATGCAGTTAATCAAAGCATAAATTTTTATGCTTTATAAAATCATAAAAAGAACTGTCTTATTAAACTGCATAAAAAGTTGAATAAGAACTGTCACTGCAGTCTCAGCACTGACTATGTAATACTGCCAAACTGAAACTATTAGAATGGTATAACTAGAATTATAAAACAGACTCCAGTTTCATATGTAATTGAGTTAAGCTGTGCTTTGAAAGATAATCTTAATTATAGTGACACCCCAAAAATTAAAATGCCAACTAGTTAGGTTTAAAGTATGGTTTATGAATTTTTAAACATGGAACAATGGTTCACCTACATGTTTTATTAACATCAATGGGAGTTGTGTAGCTAAAAGAATATGCAACATGGAATAATGTTATACTTAATTGGATCCTTTTTTTTCTATTTTCTTTATCAGTGATGAATTTTTGTAAAATTATTACAAGTTGTGGTCTCCAAAAAAAAGACAAGAACAAAAATAAAGAAAAACTATAGCACAGGGGAGATATTTAAACATGGGTGAAATAGGGTGGTTTCAGTTTCAAAACACAATTTGAATATAAGAAAACATCCTACCAATTAGAGATTATTTTTTGTGTATTGATTCTTTTCATTTACACTTAATATTTTAACTGAAAACACACAAACATTTTGTGTGGATATCTAAAGTTAAGAATGTTAAAGAAAAGACCCAGTTCTCAAAGACTGAGAACTCTGTTAGATATAGTGGTGTGATTCTTTGGGTGTTCTCTGCCTTGATGCTTGAGATCATAGAATAAACTCATTGTTCTTTGAGATCCTCCCAATTCTAAAAGCTAAAAATCTATGAACCAGAATCTGAAGGGGAAGAAAAATAAAACATTTTCTCTATGGCATATCTCTATCTAAGAAACATTTTCCAACTGGATTGTACTATATCTTCAAGTCACATCATAATCTACCCACATGTCAAGTGGAAATGTAGTTGGAAATTATTTTTGGCCAAATAGAACTCTGTTCTGGAAAACTACTTCAGCTTCCAGCCACACCTATTCATATGTGTCTTAGAACCCAAAGAATCCCCTGAGGTCCTGAATTGACTCCTAGAAAAACTGCACATTGATAACTAAGGCATCTGGGACTGGTACAGGTGTGTGCCCCTTTTTCTTGTAGATCTTTAACTTGGCCAACCAGTTGGTTGTGTGCTATGAAAAGAAGAATGGAAGCATCCTCTAATTACCACATTGGCCTTTTAGACATCTCCTTCTGACTGCCTCTTTGGTCTATCATACATAACATAACCAAATAAAAACCAATTCCCTAAAACATGTTCTACCTTCAGTCTTGCCTATCTCATTAAATGGTATCACCATATGCACAGGAGTTCAAGTCCAAACATAGGACTCCTTCTAGGTTCTACTTTACCTCGCTCTCAAAATCCAATTTATCAACAAATTTTTTAAATTCTGAAAAAATTATTCTGAAATAAATCCTGATTTTCACCATCAGTACTCTACCATCCTACTACAAAGCCACCATCATTGCTCATCTGAACTACTATAAAAGCCTCCTAACTGCTTTCACTCTTGCTCTTCTATACTCCATTCTCTATCCAAACAATGGGATTATCTTTTAAAAACACAAATCATTCCATATCTCTTCCTTCTCACTTCAACCCCATCTATGGCCTCCCCCTATAATTAGAGCACATCCAATAGTCTTACCATACCTTATAAGATACTACATGATCTGGCCTTTGCCTTTCTCTAGTCTCAATCCCTACCTCTCAGCCTTTTGTTCAGTTCACCCCAAACATTGTTTTTTTTCTTCTGTTCTATGAACCTTCACACAAAGCTCCTTTGGATTACTCAGTGCCTTTGGATTACTGTTCCTTCTGCTAATATAATTTTACCCAATCTTTCTCATTCATATCTCCTCAGTAACTAGCATGGTTATTAACTGCTCAGAGAAGCCTTCCCATCACTCCTCTCCCTATTCATTAAATTTATTTTGGAATTAGATTTTTTTAATTGTTTGCATCTATTACTTTGAGTTTTTAAATTAAGGTAAAATAATTATACATGAATAAATAAATTCATTTACATGAACAAGTGTAGTCTAGTCACTGTCAAAATAAATGAATAGATGAACACCAATGAAAACAAAAAGTCTAATAATATTTTAATGAAATTTATGATTTTGGGGACACTGAAAAACCAGATGGTGAGGAGACAGCTGCAGGACAATAAGGTCCAAGGGACCAGCGCAGAGGTGGCAGCCTTGGCCCACACCTAGTGCCAGGGACCTGGCGCTGGATCTGCCACAGACTCTTCCGGAGCTGAGAGCCAGCAGCAGGGTCCTTGGGAGAGAGCCAGATCATCAGCTCCCTCCCTCCCTGGCCAGGCACAGTTTGAGAAACAATGGGAGAGACCTGTTTGCTTGAAGTTGCAGAGAGGGGAATGGGCCTGAGGAGGCAAACAGGAAGGCATGATCACCCATGGAGTCTGTGGTTGCCAGCTGGAGAGAATTGAGAGTTGCAGTGCTGGGCTCTGACCCCAACTGTCCCCGGTCTGGCTGGAGAATTGGGCTGAGCTGAGAGGCAGGATTAAGTGGGAGAAATTTTTTGAAAAGTAAGGTGTTTGGGGGATCCTCCTGCAACAGCTGCTCAGCCTACTACCCACCCAGCCTGGCAGCGATCCAGATGTTAGGCAGGAGGCCTTGCGTTCCCCTGTACAACTGGGAATGGTTCTCGCCCAAGCCTGTGTGATCAGGAAAGCCTGGCCTGGCACATGAGCCAACACCCCAGCCCATGGTGGTGACTCCCAGGGAAAGAGGGCTCTGAGGAGGACCTGGATTCCCTGGGTGGAGTGCTGGAGAGAGGCTCTAGACTGGATCTGGGAAGAGTGCCGGGAGACTGGCTGAATATATCAAGAAGGGAGAAAGACCACACTGATCACCCCGCAGCCTCTGCAGCTAGTGAGACCAGAAAAAGAGGTTTGGCCAGCTGGAAACCAACAGGAGGTTTTTTTTTTTAAGTAATCTTTTATTTTTTTAACTTTATTATCATTTTACCTTTCAATACCTTTTTCCTGTCTTTCCTTCTTTTTTTCCTTCTTTATTCTTTCTTCTTTCTTGTTATTCCTTATCCTTTCTTTCCAAACTTAGCACTTTTTCCTCCCTTCTCCTTCTCTTTATCTTTTTTTTTCTCCCACAAGTGAGACAAAAAACTTGGAATTGTGAAAAGAGTCAGACTTGGACCCAAAAGGGGAGCATCCCAACAGTAGAGAGAGAGAGACAAATTTCACTTTACTATAGTAGAGAAACTACAAGTTACTGCGCATTTGTATTATTGTTTTCATTATTCTTACATCTTTTATTTTAATAGTATCTTTGTATTCCTCCTCTTTCTGTGTAGATTCCTTTGTTTT